>NC_081342.1:14448839-14569249 GCF_029784015.1 Lycium ferocissimum | reverse complement strand
CTTTAATTTAAAAAAATGAAATTTTTATATAGGGGTTATTTTGGTTCGAAATGAAAAAAGGGATGTTATTCCTTTTTATATTAAGGATAGTAGTTTTTCTTAGAAAAAGATACAAATTTATTTATTGTTTTATTTTTTAAGTTTTTTTAGTTTTTTAAAATAAAAGTTAATCGTTAAAATTTAGAATACTCTTACCTAAATTAGGCGTAAATTGAATTGTTTTCACCCTTTTTAAGAAAGAAATCTTTATATTTTTGCGCAGTTGGTTTTTCTTTAGGAAAATGCGTTATGTTTGGGGCCTAAAATCTTGTATATGTTCCCTTTACAAAATACACTCGCTATATAAATACTTTTTATAAAAGTCCCAGATTTAGTAGTTCCAAAAGATAAGACTTTGATTTTAAAATCCATTTCATTTTTGGGCCTTAGAATACTTCACTGAATTTCTTTAAAACATGGGCATTAGCCCAGAAAAAACTTTTAGTCATGGGTTCATTGCTTAGGAAAAAATTAAGGAAAATTCTTATCGCTATGCCTATCTCTGGGCTTCTATTTACGAATAATAACTATCTTTATTTTATTTAATTTTTATAGCTTTATTTTTTCAAAATTACATTTCATACTCATTCCAATAACTTTTGAAATACATGTACCTTTCTATTCTCTCTCACTACATATTTAACATTTATCATCTTCTCCAAGCCCTAAAAAAATTCTCTCTCCTCTCTCCCCTTCCCCTCATTGCCGCCTCTCTCCCTCCACGACAACAATACCTCTTTTCTCTCCTCTCCTTCACACCGGAGATCCAACGCTCCAATTCCCTGGAAATCCGAGATCCAACGCTCAGATCTGACGCTCCCAGATCTCGTTTTCCACCACAACGCCGCCGACAGTACCAGTAACTTATATATTTAAGTATGAGTTGAATTTACTAAATGATGATGGAAATGCATCATGGTCATCATTGTTGTTGTTATTTGGATTGGTGTACCGTTTTCATTGTTGTAATGATTAGTTGATTCCATAAATGAAGATTGGATCTTTGAAATTTGATGATGATGGTGATGACGATGTGGCAGTGATGTAAGGCGAAATGGGTGGTGTTAAAGTGGATTCAGGTGAGGTAATAGTTGGTGTATCAATTTTGTGAGTTTTTTCGTTGAGACATTTTGCCGAACAGGTTGTAGGCGAAGAATTAGAAAGGTTTGAGGATGCAGTAATGGTCATTTTTTTAGTGAGGAAGATGATTTTCATTTTGTATTTCGTTATATTTCAATGTATTCATTTTTTTTATGTGTAAATATAGTGAATGTTCCAAATATAGAGCCTCATTGTTACTCTATTTTGTTGGGTTTCATTTTGTATTTCGTTATATTTTAATGCATTCATCTTTTTTTTTTTTGTAAATATAGTGAATGTTCCAAATATAGAGCCTAAATTTACTCTACCATGTCTCGCGTTCTTTGTATTTCTCTGTATTTCATAATATCGAAATACACGTGTTCTTTGTATTTCTACGTATTTTATAACTAGTGTCCTATTATGGAAGTTATGCGTGATTTTTATGGGAAAATTTAATTTGATTTCCCGAAATTTTAAAAAAAAATCTATTCCAAAAATAGAGCTTAAAATTTACGCAAAAAATAGAGCCTAAATTGAATTTGATTTGTGTGAAGTATGGTTGATTTAATTTAACTTACTATTTAAAAAGGAAAAGAATATTATGTTCCAAAAATATGGCCTATTTTTTCTCTCAGATTGTTTTTAAAAAAATATGTTTCAAAAATAGAGCCTAAATTTACTCTAACGTGTTTTGTATTTCTATATTTGCTATATTTCTTCGTATTTCAAAAATGCGGCCATAATCAAATACGGTAAACAAAAGTTAGCCTACGAATTGTAAATCTCCAACTTGTAAACTTAAATTCCGCTGAAAGTTTAAAAAGGCAGAAATGGTGCTTGTGTAAGTTTTTTAAACATAAATGGGTCTTGACCCAAAGAAATGTTTTTATTTATTTAAAGAAACAACCAGCGTAGGCCTTGGCCCAAATATACCTCATTTGGCCACTTACATTATGGGCCCTATTCTCCTTTTATTAGCCTTAGATTTTATGTAGAAAAAACAAACAGAATTTCCTAGCCCAAATGGTGACTTTATACAAATTCTTATTTTTTAAAAGACCAAACTAAAATGATTTTTGACCCAAAAATATTCTTTGAAAACATTTAGTTTTAAGGAAAAGACACGGATGGGTTTTGGCCCAAAAACCTTGCATTTTTATTGACTTATGACTAGAAAAAAGAGACATGTTTTAACAATTTTTTGACATATAAAAAGAAGTTTTTTCGTCTAATGTATTTAATTTTGTGCCACACGTTATATCATCTCTATTAAAAACAGACCTCTTTGGCTCGCCACTTATTAAGATAAAAAGTAGTTTGTTTTCCATTTTTTATTTCCAAAATCAGTACGTATTTTCAAGTTTTTTCAAAAAAAGAGTTTTAGGTGCTAAAGTCAATCTAAACAGCATATGCATCGTTTGCCTAAGATGCCTAATTCACAATATAATGGTTCCAATAATGTTTGTGGGTTTTACAAGTAATGAATACAATACAAATAAGCAAAAAATAGGAAAATGTAATGAAGCAAAGTGAAATGGGGTGTACCAAACCCCAACGATTTTCACCCATGGTTGGGCCTTCATGTAATTTTTACCCATGGTTGGGCCTTCATGTAATTTTTACCCATGAATGGGCCTTCAATATATTAGCTTCCCTTTCTTCTTCTTCTTCTTCTTTTTTTTTTTTTTTTTTTTTTTTTTTTTGGGGACTCAATGACACTTGAAAGAATTTTAGCCCAAAAGGATGGCTAGACTTCGGCCCAAGTGGCATGCAGTGGAGAGGGGAAAAAAAAAAGACCCCGGTTAGTTTATATTTTACTGTTCTTATTATACACATGATATATGCCCATAATATACACAACGCACTACTGTTTACAAATCCCATTCTATACACAAATATACACATATATAAGCAACATATCATATTTATTCATAAGCTCATGTGAGGGGGCTATGTGTGTTCCATGTCCTCAAACTCAATTCCCAAACTAGGTGGTGGAAGGCTAAGTCATCACCCCCCTTTATTCCTGATGCCGCACGAGTTCCAAGAGGTTTCATGAACTTCCGACATGGCTGGTCACCAGGGAAGGGTTCAAACTAGACCCTCTTTTACCTAAACTGCCTCTCAACCAACAACCCTAGAAGATACAGATCCACATACACACATACATATGGCTCAGAATAAATAGGATAGGCCCAATATACATGTATATAGAACAACTATCGGCCAACAAGAATAGATGAGACAAGTAGAGAAGAGGTAAAGTGACTTGAGCATGAAAATGAAAGTAATTTGTGTGGGCACAGTGTGGCCTAGACTAAACTTAAACCAAATAGGTCACCAAAGGACAACATACATTAAAACAATGCAATTCTGGACAATATTGAATCAAGTAGATGTGGTAAAGTATAGAGACACACAAGGATAAGGAAAACCATCCTCTAGGTATAGTACAATCACAACAGGTTTGGTATGCATGAAGTATATGTAAAACTATCTAAGCATAACCCTCAAATGATCCTAGACATTTTATGGACAATTCAAGTGAAGATTTCTTGCCATTTTTTTTTAGAAATTATGTTCCAAAGTCCAAATGATTCCTCTAGGGAAGACAAAGAATAAACAGAAGGAACCAAACTATAATCTTAACAAGTATGGCATAACAAAACCAAGTAGGTGAAAATCAGAGTCCTTTTAGAATGGAACAACCCTTTATTGGTATGATACTATATTACTTCTCACAGAACCCAATTCAAGACACAAACAATAATGAAAACCAAACTAGGATCACTTGTAGAAACAACTGCCAAGAGACCTTTAAGTCATCATGATCCCATATAGAATATACAAGTCTCAGGTACAACAATTACACCTTAACACATAACTTAGGCAAGTAGAAGGTTCAAGATCCCAGGAATGCACAGAAATCTCACATTTTCTAAGTTCAGAGTTGGAATTTTCCACACCTTTACTCTTGATTTTATTCCATTTGCAGAAAAACCTATATTAGTTTTAAAGGGATGCACCTAATTTAGTCATGGCCTACTCTCATTATTCATTCTTCCAAAAGACTAGACAAGTACCACATATCCTTGACTAACTTCTAATGCTACACAAAAGGATGACACATTCTTTCAACATAACCATATTAGGTTCAGCTTCATCCGTTACTTGGACTTTGGACTAATGGACTCACAATACATTTTTTTTTTTTAAATTGAAAGGAAACATGACTTGTTGTCCAAAGTATCACAAAGAAAAGGGTCAAATATACCCCTCAGCCTACACTGCTACCTTGAATGAACGCAAATCATTGACTACTTTATGTTTTGAGATATTATTAAGTATTACTATGACTTAGGATACAAGGAGAGAATAGATTACCTTTCAAAACACAAGTTGAACCCACATCAATGCACACAGAATCCACATAGGGCCTAAATCATGATCCTAACATAACCAAATGTTAAAGAGTTTGCCATATATTATCATATCATCTTCATAAAATTCTTTTACCTTATTTTCCAGAAGAAAAAAAAGTATTCTCTTTTGAAAACAGTTTTTCCCTTTCCCAGTTGTATCACAATTTTCAAATCATTGTACATCATCCAACTAACCCAACCCCTTTTCTTAAGACACATTAAAACAAATACAGCAAAGCCAGGCTATCAGTCCTAGTGAACAACTAACAAGTGCACAAGAAGTTCATCTTTTAGGATTCAATGAACTTAACATAATGACAAGAAAACACCAAAAGTGCACAGGTAGGAGGTTATACCCCCATAGGCTTGTGAGGGATGCCATGACAATCTTTTAGTTGGGAGAAAAGATACTATGGGTCAAGCATTTGCTTGACCCTTTCTCAATCCTCTCCTAAGATGTCTTTAAAACACCTTCCCCATCTAGCCAAGTGGTTTTCAACCTCAACCCCTGCACTTATGATCTTTTACTACCCTTTATCACGTACTAAGAGAGACTGGACAGTTTACAGATCAAAGACAAATGTTTTTTTTTTCTTAAGTTCTCAACTACTGTTTTCTTCTTTTCTATTCCTTCATACTCTTCTTTTACTTAAACTAGCATCATAAGGTTTTTCTTTCTATCTATTTCCATCTTTAAGCCTAGGCAGCTTGAAAACCAGGGGTTATTATTATTACATCAACCACTTATGCACACGTCAGAAATCAAAGAAAGAATTCATGTCTCAAGGCAAAAGCCTTAGTCCCCAAACTGTTCAGGACTTGGACAAATATAAACCAAGATACTTCATTCCATTCTTCTTTAACACTTAAACTCATAAAATTGGAACAGTTATGATCACTTACCAAATTAAGACCCATACATGGATGAAAGCAACACGGATGTAAGAGTATAGCATATCAATATATTCTTTCATAATAAATTTACTTCACCCTTTAAGTAAAATAACTAATAGGGCAGGACCAACAAGAAGAAATCACAAACAAGAGAACAGACTTCTCCTTTAGACACTATTTCATTCCATTTTTTATACTTTTCAGTTTCAACATGATTATGACTAAGTTACAGATTGAAAAACCAACCTATTAGCTAGTTATCAATTAGATTAACTCTAATTAGTCTTCAAAAGGAGGACTTAATCCTATAGTTCCTACAGTTAATCACTTCTTTTCATTTTCACTTTTCCCCTTTTTATCAAACTCTGCAAATTTAGGAGTAGACTATTCCCAGGTGAAGGCCTTATGACATAAGCCAACAGAGCAAGTTATGAACACCATGTGTATAGGCAACAAATTCAGTCAAGAAAACCAGACTTGAGCAAACCAAAATGCCTTAATCATAATGGTTCTAGGACTTGCTATAAGTCATGGACAATAGCACACATTTGGCATAAATCACAAGTGATTACACATAATATAGCCTACATTAGATGATAACACAACCACAGATACTGCCATGAACAATCTACCAATCTACAAGCTTAAAACATGAACCTGATACTCTTTTGTTTTAGTATTAATTGACAAACAAACAAACCATTGATTTATCTTGTTTTACTCTATTCTAAGTGAGCAAGATCATTTAAGAGGAAAGGAAAGAAGAAATAAGGTAATCTCTTTGTTATATGTTCAAAGAAACATGTTTAAATTATACCTAAGTGTTTATTTACTTATTTATTTTCAAAAGAAAGAGAACACATCAGGAGTTGTGTCCAAACCAACTTGTCAAGTTCAAACAACCACAGTTAAGACTTTTGACAAAAAGACTTCACTTCACAATAAGGGCAATTCATGACTGATTACCAAAGTATGGGACTTAACTGTAATCACAAGCACATACTGCAAGCAAATAACCCACATTCATCTATATCAACACATAGACTGTCTCATCTCTTTTTTAAAATAAGTTGAACTTCCCTATGTTGACTCTACTTAGGATCATAATCAATAAAGTAACAAAGCATTCAAGAAAGAAAGAGAAAGGAGAGGGATTTTCAAAGTATTTCACACACACTTCTTTATGATAAACATAGAACCTTAAGATCACATTAACAAAAACAAAAACCATTAGATGGTTCAAGAAGCCTACCTCTTAAATGAATTTCACCGTAACCTTTACACTAATTTTTACTGTGTTTGTATCAAATAAAGCACATGTTAAGCATAGAACCAAATAAGACATACTTAGCAAATAAGCACCATCAGACATCAAAACATAGCTAACTTACAAACATACTTAAACTAGGCCGAATACTAAATAACAAAAATGAAATGAAATGAATTAAGGTTTATCTTTTGTGTGCGCAACCAAGAAAAGAAACATTCGGAGCCTGCGGTTTCCAAACCTCAAAGAACCCGGCCGCACACACACGAAAAAATATGTGAAGTAAGGACCAATATTTTAACTAACAAAACCCCAACTATTCAGTCTAGGTTTTAAAATTCTTTTACTAAGAAATTTTTTCGAAAAAATCTGAGTTTCTCAATTTCTTTTACTCTCAAATTTCTCTATATTTTTTTTTTTCTATTTTTTCAGCTTCCAAACTTATTTTTGCAAGAGGGTTGGAGTTCTATTTATGGAACCCCAAAAGTTCGACTGAAACCAACAATAGCGATGTGGGATAAAACTCCTTTCCACAATCAAATCCAATAAACAACAAATCAACGACCCAGATCTAAGGTAAGCCAACATACGGTCAGATCTGACCCTTTTTGGGTCGATTTGACCCAATGAACATGAACCAATAGCAAAAACGCAAGTAAAATAAATTTTAAAGCAAAAGATAATAATGGTTTTGACTAAAATCTGAAAATAGAGGGTAAATAAAGGATTTATACCATATTCGGGTAAGAGAGAATCATGGAATCGAGTGAATCTTTTGATATTTCACCACAAAGAGCTATAAAACACTGCAGGTATGTCAAACATACGTACGTAGAACATGCCATTTTTTGGCATGAGAGACGAGAGGAGAGCATAAGCGCCTACTAGGATTTCATGAGAGAGAGAGAGAGAGAGAGAGAGAGAGAGAGAGAGAGAGAGAGAGAGAGAGAGAGAGAGAGAGAGAGAGAAGGGGGGGGGAGGGGTTATTTTTAAAAAACGAAAATGAAATGAAGGGGCTTGGGGGGTATACCTATCGTTAATTAAAATGAATTGGGCCAGGTCTCAACCTGGCTTGGGTTAGATCAGTCCAAATTCCGAATTTAATTAAATGGGGCCTTAAGTTCATGTATACACCAAGTGTATACATATATATCTCATATATATTGTTGACACCCAATTTTGACCCTCCTTTCTTCTGATTTATTTCCTCGAGCTTCTAAATTGGTAATAAATCAAATACCTTAGCTTTTACCATTTTTACTAGTTACTATATATATATATATATATATACATATATATTATTGATGCAATTTTTAAGGTATTGATCTAATTAGAAGCCCAAAGAATATAAAGGAAGGAGGAGATCCATCTTTTTTGTCCACAAATCAAGCCCAAATCAAATTTTTAGTATTTTTATTTCAAGAGGGCCCATTCCAAGTGTATGATTTTCCTCCCCAACTCAGCCCAACACGGAGAGAATTAAGTCCAAATTACATTGGCTCACCCAAACCTAACCCTAAACTTAACATTTTCTCTACAACTGCTCCTACCAACGTCTATCCCTCTGTCTCAATAACCATTCTTAGAAAAATTCCAAAGAGCTTCAACCCAAAATCAAAAGAGGTCTCACCATTTCAGGCAAGACCTAAATATCTCGTGGCAAGGTCATAGTCCCTTCGTTTTTGTAGTACAAAGCTCTTAATTAATTTCGTCTTCTTCCTTCTTTTTCTGATCCAGTCCATACAAAAAATGATCTCTAACGTTTGGATTTTGAACTAAGTTTTTGACCAAGATTTGGGTCAAATCCCGCCCAAAATCTTTGAACCCTAGCAAACCCTAAGCTCGTCCTATAAACACTAGCGTTTGGCGTTCATTTACAACAAGTTCTGGTAGCTATTTCTTCCTCTCCAAACTTCCAAAATACTTTTTGTTTCTTACTTAGCCTTCAAAAGTACAAGCTTTAAGTTATTCTTCATTGCTCTGGGTTTTTTTTCTCCTCAAATCTCCATCCCTTTCAAGCTTCGGCAAGGATATCTTTTGATTTATTGTGTTGCTTTGTTCGTGAACAAGGTCGGAGTACGTCGGATCCAAGACCCCACACCCTAGTTCACTGCACCACAAAAAGCAAATGGAGTCATAATCCGGGACTCTCGCAAACTTGGAGTCTTAACCCAAGACTCTCCCATTACCCAAGCATGGAGTCAATTCTGCAGATTTTCCTTTAAATGCATCAGATCTATCAAGAGGAACGAGCGAAATTTGTTCAGGACCTCCCATGGCTATCTTTCCCTTACCAGTCATTCCATCTTCATTTTTTTAAATATAATTGCTGGTTTGCTTATGTTTGGTGTATCCCTGTTTTGGTATTTTAGGATAAACTTAGTTAATGTATGTTTTATTTGATCATTTAGACTATCCCAATCATTTATTATTAATAAGGTAATATTTTTCATCACTTAAAGAGTAGTAATTTTACCTACGTAAGAACTTCAAATTATGAATTTGACAATAGTTTTTGAGGCCGTGCTACATCTTTTGAAATAAATTAGTGCACTATTTAAGCTTGTGTATTTTCTCAACTCTTATTTTACTCTCTTGCTAAAAACGTAGCTTTGGAACAGGTGGACTAAAATTTCCACTTTCCAGTTTTGAGTCATTTTTCAAAGCGTAACTTTTTCTTAAGAAAACTCTAATCAAGTTGTCTAAATTTGTCAACTTAATGAGTCTATAGAGTTTAAAATCAGCTGGGTATTTCTTAAAGGACATTTAAGAAATCATTTTACAAAAATTGTTCGTGTCTGTGAAGTGCTTTACTTGAAGATAGTTTGTTTGGCTATTAAATAATTTTTCAAATCATTTAGCCTAATGCTGCATCAAATGTAAGTCTCTTTTATTTTCAACTGTTCACTAAAATATGAAGTTTAATTAGAATGTCATTTAGTTCAAATGATATTATGCTTTAATTGTTTAACTAATAACATTTTCGCCTCTATTAATTAACCTAAGTTTGGCCGGTTAACCGTAGTTAACAGATCTTAAAGGATGCTTAACCCCTTCCCTTTAGGATAACTAAGAATCCTTACCTAGAATCACATTAGTTAAGTAGATCATTAATCAGAGTTAATTTTTAGCATTTACTTAGTTAAAATATGTGTCCTAATTCACCTTTCAAAAATAATTAGGTGGCGACTCCTTAAGTTAAAATATAGGAATGGGTATATCTAATACCTAAAAACAAATAATTAGAAAGAAAATTTTAATTACAGGAAAATTAGGGCTTAATTATTTTATTAAAATAATTTTAAAAAGTCGGTCAAATTGTTAATGGGCCTAAAATGTCCTTAATTAATTAGCCTAGCGTAAGTATTTCAATTATGGCCTTTTTAACAATTTTGGAAATTAAAGTAAACCTATTATTTCAAATAAAAATGTTAACACGCTGATTTTGCAAAACAACTCTAATTTCTTTAAATTATGAACTGACTAATTTAATTGTGGCCAAGACAAAAATTATATTTATACAAAAAGGATCAATTTGCAGTAACTATCACTTAATTAATTAATTAGCCTAATTAAAACACATAAGGGCAATTATGCCTATTTTGACAAATAATGCAGATTATATAAAAATTAGAAGTTTAAAAGGTTAAATAGTTAATTACTTAAATTATTTAAATCATTCAAACTTTCAAAGATAAAATAAAAAGGAAAGAAGTATTTGCAAAATAATTTTAAATAATTAAATAAGAACTCTTCCTCTCTCTCTTTTTCTTTTTAATTAAATTTAATAAAATCTCATAAAATATCCTGAAAATACTCATTAATCTCTAAATAAAAATATGATGCATGAAAATCCCTTTTTGTTAATTTAAGGGGAAGAAATATTGATCTGGACAATTTATAAAAATCATTTAAGGCTGTTAAAAATGCTCAGCTCATTTATTTATTATCCGGGGACTCTGAGTGACTGAAATAAATTATGAGAGGTCAAAAATTAGGTGTCAACACCCTCCCCCATGAGGCCTTCATTCCACATGTCCAATTGACTTGTGATTGTAGGCTCAAATTTCATCCTTAGCCTTGAATTGCATCCTTAGCCAAGACTTGCAACCTTTAGCCACAATTTGTACTTCTAACCCTCTTGTACTTCTAGCCACTTTGTGTAGTAGCCTTCTCCATCTCTTCCCAAGCTATCTCCCAAAGGTTGTAAACTCGAGAGGCCTTCTCTTCAAGCTCATCCAACGTTTTCCTCTTCATGAATAAGGCTTGTAGCTCTTGGAGTTCCCTTGCTTGACTCTGAGTGAAGGGTCTTTGTTATACCCCATTTAGACCGAGCTAAATTAGGTACAACATATTGTAGATTCCTATTTTGCTTTATTTTAGGAGTCGCCACCTAATTGATTTTAAGGTGAATTAGGGCACCTAATTATTAACTAAGGTAAAACTAACTAAACCTCCGTTAATAGTCTGCTTAACTTTCAATTCTAGGTAAGTGGTTCTAATTATCCTAAAGCGGAAGTGGGTTAAGCATCCTCCAGATCCGTTAACTACGGTTACCACCGGCCAAACTTAGGTTAATTAATTAAGGTTAAATAAGGTGCCTAAATTTTAAGAAAATAGCTTATAATATTACTAAGGTTTTTCAAGAAAATATAATAACGTTGTTTAAAATAAGATTTTAAAAAAATGCTAAGGCTTTAAATAAAAATGCCATTTTAAAACAAGATTTGCACGGAAAAGAAACTTCGAATGTTATTTAAAGTAAACTATAAATATTGCTAAACTTTAAATAATAATGTTAAAAATGAGACTTGCAAAATAAATGATTCGTATATAAATAGAAGCTTTTTAAGAAAAGATCTAGCCAATTTAACTTCAGGATAAAATTGCATTACATGGGTATAGCGATATAGAAAATCTAGACTTATTTTATAAATAGAATGCAAAATATGACGAGTTTTCTTTTTCTTTTCACTAATTTATTTAACTATGCTCGGCTAAAATATGTATAATAGGATGAATCTTGAAAACAATGTTTATAAAATGTACTTAAGTTGACATTTGCGTATTAGTGACGTTTTGAAATGTATATGATAGTAAGAATAAAATATGATTCCTTTTACTTAAAATATATAGTCATGCTATTTTGCCAATCAATTACTCCAAATAAAATAAATATTAGATATTACCAATAATATCACATGAAACGAAGAGAGTAAAACCTATGGAATGATTGCTAATCTTCCTTAAACTAACTACCCATTATTAAACTAAACCTACTAATTCATTAGGATTTATCTAGACTGAGAAAACAAGACAGACAAAAAGTTAGTTGCATAATTAAATACACAAAATAAATAGAGGAGTAGAAAAATATAAATGGGCTCAGCCCATTTTTAAAAGAACTGCTGTAATGGGGCTGTTGTTGGGCTTTGGCCCAATATGCCGCCGCGGGATCGTTGAGCCGTTATGCCTTGGCCCAGATTTTTTTTTTTGCACAATTGATGGGGCTGACTCGATAAAAGTGTTTCGTTGGGCTTTAGCCCAACATCGAATGCGGGAGGAGACGAGTCCCAGTTGGGACTCCTCGTAACTCCGGATATCATGCAAAAGAAAGAAAAAGATGAAAAGGATTAGAAAATGTGATTCTTAAAACAGCGACAAAATGTGGAGAAAAAAAAAAGGCGAATCATATGCACATTCGGTTCAGTTCTTTAGAACAAGCATCCATAAAGCATGAAAGATTTTAGACATTTAAACAACAATTCCAAGAAGTATTAAAGCATAGAACACAATAGATGAATACATACTCTCTCGTCTCAATCTATTTCACAAACGAGACATTCAAGTCCTATGAATGATTAAAATATCTAAGTACTTAGAGTACATCGATACTTAACAGTAGAGTTTTTATTTTTATTTTTTATTTTTTAGTGCAAAGACGAGTAATACATCTAATCTTGATTCTCGCTCCCTAAGCTATATTTATATTTGCCAATCAAGATGTGTATTTTATTAACAGAGAGATTAGTGCGTAGGTAGGACTTTCAGTGCAAGAACATCAACACACCATATGTTCAACTTCATGATTAAATATCGATCTAGTAAAACATAAAGTAACTCTAACATGTTGTCTACATTTTGTTGTATTTTATATAAGTCCAAACAGTTGCTACTACTTATAATAAGAGGAAGAGTCACTTATTTTAACATGGCATGGCAGATTCATAACTTATAGAGTGGAGCTTTAATATTACTGACTTAAACTAAGCACATACGGAAGCACAAATTCAGATTTTTAAAATTTCATCCGAAGCAATGGCAGATATATGAATATCTAGAGGTAGCCTTAAACCAGTACATCTAAAGTGGGTAACGACAACAAAAAAAACACAACAACCATATCGCAAAAGATCTAAAGTATGTAAGAAAATATAGCACACATAGGAGCATATATCCAGATTCATACAAAAATTATAAAACTCAAATAATTAAAGTTACTAACGCAACCCCACGTTCTCTCGAACATAAAATGGGTCCCCGATAACATAATTTCTAAAGACATCTTTATCAGAATTTTGTGAGCATATTTAAATACCACTGCGAGCCTAAAGCGTGATTTTCAATACGACACTATTGAATAAAAGAGGACAAAACAGAAAAGCATCGAATACTACCACATGCTTGGATCACATGGGATAAATGAACACATTTTGAGTTGGAAACTAGACACAAACAACCACAGGATAGCTTATATTAACATGTTGAGCAGTTCTAAATCATGTGAACAACAGGCCAATAGTGTGATCAAATAAACCAGAACTTCCTAATCTCGGACAAGACACAGGGGTCGCTAGGACCTTCTATACAATGATTTCGCTCAAACGAACCCCAAACATGATTCTTCAAAATGCCAAATAAAAGGAAACATAAGCTATTACAGGGTAGGGTAACAGTTTCGGCCGTGAACAACTTAACGGGGTCAACAACATGATTCAAACAAGATTTTCACATACTTAATCTTTACCTATGGTTTCACCTACCTATCATGAGGATTATTTGTCATGGTTCCATTAACAAGACATGATAACAAGATCATCCATTAAGCCAATGATATACAAGAACTTAAACTAGTCCCCCATTTAGCAGCTAGATTCGAAACCACACTTAGATGTTACTGTAAAATGAAACCTCAACTGATTCTTAACAGGGCAAGCATACATTCGTGGTCACAATCGTAAATTTAAAATGACACAGGCTTAAAGGAACATGCTTATCACACAAGTTGAGTCAGCAACAAAGTTGTATTTATCTAAGACTATTTAGACTAAACAAGAGTTATAGGCATGCCTATGACATAAAAAAAATGATTCAACTCATGCTCAGTTGGAAAAGAAACTAAACTGGACTAAAAAAAACCACAATTAGCAAAAAAAATACAAGATTAGACATGATTTGAGACTGACTAGAGCCTATAAGCATACGAAACAGGGATTAGGTTGAGCTACAAAATGCTCTCACACCAAACCACATTTACCTAATAGAACAGAAACAATCTAAGTGAACACACACATAACACATAAATGATTAAACTAAACTAACAGGTAATTATGCTAACACTACTACTAATTAACAAAGAATAATAAAATAGGATAAAATAAATATGTTTGTGTAGGCGAATAGTTAAACTAAGCTAACTAAGCATGTATAAACTATTAACTAAAACAAACATGTGAATAACCTATTAACACATAGCTAAACTAAGCTAATGAACACACAAACAAATCAGAAATTAAAGAAAATAGCTAAAAGGTAGAACGACTACCTTTTCCAAGTGCAGCGAACTGGTGCGGGGTCTTCGATCCGACGCAATCCGAACTTGCTCAGTAACGGAGTGGCACGACTAAAACCAAACGAATCTCCTCCACAACTAAAAATGGACCGAGATCTAAAAAGTGAAAATAATTTTGAAAACTAATCTTTTTAGGGATAAACTAGTATGAACTGGCAGATTTTTAAGTTTTGAAGGGGAAGTCGGCGGAAAAGAGAACCTCCCTCTTCGACTCTAAAATGCTCAGATTTATAGGATACCCGTAGGGTTTTTTTCCAGATTCGCCATTTTTTAGGCGGGATTTTTCATCGACTAGTATTTGAAAACGGGTCAAAGGAACTGCAAATCTGCATACGGACTTGAGCAGATTTTCACGTGGCTCGACCTGGACCTTACCCGAAATGGTTCGACCATTTTTGTCTTTGAAGATTATAGCGTGTTTTGAGGCGAGGATGGGAAGGTCTTCAACAGAGCACGTGAGCGAGCAGGCGCGGGTACACGTTTGCGTGAAAATGGTATAGGCAAAGCCTGGGTTTGGCTGAGCCGCGGCTGACACTGGTCTGAAAATGGAAGAGAGAGAGAGGGAGGTGCTATCGGCTGCTGGTTTTTGGATTAGGTTTTGCGTTTTTTTGGTGTTGGAAGGAATGGAAAGGGCTGAAATGGGTAAGCATATTTGGGCCGAATTTGGGTCCGATTTTGGGCCTAAAAAAATGGAATGGTACCCTTTAATTCGTGGGCTTCAAATAATGATTTACATCCCTTAAGACATTATATACTAACAAGTGCTTAAGCGAACAAATTATGCAATGCCAAGTATAATTATTAGTAATTACGTGATAGTGAAAACTATATGATGCGATAATATTTATAAGGTTTGAAAGTAAACAAATGCTATGGTTTAATTGTATAAAATAAATGCGATGCGTCTTGCATAAGACGAAAAAACAAAATGTTGAAAACGACTATCGCGATTATAGTATTAAGTGCTTGCCGTATGATGAAAAAATAATAGCAACAATAATAATAATAGTAATAGTAACAATAATAATAATGTTAAGACGGCGATTAGAATAATACTAATAATCATAACATTAAGTGCTTGCAGCATAATAAAATAACAACAGTAATAATAATAATAAATAATATAATATTAATAATAATAAAAGATAATGATAATAATAAATATCAATATTAATAATAATAATAATAATAATAATAATAGTAAACGACTATATTAATAGAAGGCAAATAATTGTGGAAAAATATACATGACTATTCGCAAATAAAAATTTCGGAAAAGGGGCGGGACAAAATCGGGTGTCAACAACTTGTCCCTCTTTGGCCGGTAATGATGAAAGAATTTTCGGACAAAGACGTTGACTTAGTAGCCTATTTTGTCCCGACTGAAGAATTCGGGAGATTATAAGGATGAAGAAAATTTGAAAAGAATTGCGGCCGAACTCCGGTCTCCGAGTTGCCTACATATCTCGGGTTGCACGAGAATCAGGCCGTGTGTAGTTCTGTGATGACTACGACACCTACGAATAACAGGTCACGATTGGCACGAATCTTTGAAAAATATTATCCCAGTGTCGAATTATGGTGACACTGGGTATTATGACTATGATCCCGTGCGAATTCGATGATCGGGTTATGGATGGGAACGGAATTTTTGGGGGGTAGAAACGAGCGTTCAAGATAGACCCTTGACCTTTGTCGGGAGGTCTGATTACCCCTCCCAACAAATTGTCCCAGTTCACTGCCGAAGAAATAGTTCCACGTTGCGCTAAAGCTCCTGCGAAACTTAAACTAGATAAAATAGTTGGTAGATAAATATCGAAAGTAAAGCGACGTAAAATAGCCTTCGCTAAGGCTAATGCAAATGAGGTTTTAGGCCGATGATGATGCCTTTGGGCGATGGTTAATGAAAATGAGCCCTTAAACCAGATCTGAAGATGAGGCTACTTAAGCCGAATGATTTATGCAAATGAGGCTTTCTAAGCCGGCATAATGAGGTTTTCTTTAAAACCCAATGATTGATGAAAATGAGGTTTTCAAACCAGCATGACTCATGGTGTAAAGCATTTATGCAGTGAATTTTAAAGCATTTGTGCGGTGCATGTGCATTTGAAAGCATTTATGCGAGGCAATTGAAAGCATTTATGTAGTGCGTGTGCAGTATTTTTTTAAGCAGGCATGCAAGGCATTTGAAAGCAAGTAGTGCATTTGAACGCGGTAGTGCAGTGTATTTGAGGGCATTTGTGCGGAGCAGATGAAAGCATTTGTGCAGTGCGTGTGCAGTGCATTTGAAAGCGTTTATGCGGAGCAGATGAAAGCATTTGTGTAATGTGCATGTGCAGGGCATTTAAAAGCATTTGTGCGGAGCAAATGAAAGCATTTGTGCAGTGCGGGTGCAGTGTGCATGTGCAGTGCATTTAAAAGCATTTGTGCGGAGCAAATGAAAGTATTTGTGCAGTGCGGGTGCAGGGTATTTGAAAGCATTTATGCGGAGCATTCGAAAGCAGTAGCGCATGTGCTGTGCATTTGAAAGCATTTTATGCGAAGTATTTGAAAGCAGTAGAAAATATTCGTGCATCGATACATTTGAAAATATTTGTAAAACTTAAGCATTAATTTATCGTAAAATTCGAGAGTTGTTAGCAATTGAGGGGCATAATTCCTCCTAAATGTTATAAGAAAACTCAAACCGTTCGATGCATGGTTCTTGCAAGGCTGTAAACATTATAGATTTTCAACTTCCGCAATTTGAGAACCTGCACTCAAAGAAAATTTGTAAGTTTTGGGGGGAGGTTGACTCGTGTTGACTTTGAAGATCCAGCTCTTGATGCTTCGTGCTCCCGGCTTTGTATGGACTTGTAACCTCCGCCTATTTCTAAGTCTTGGCCAACTAATAAACCATTTGATTAAAATCATATTATTATAAAAGGAAATATGCATAAATTTATGATAAATACGTATATAGTGATAATTTCTGTCGAACTTTGAACCGTGACACGTTGTGAAACAAAGCGAACGTCCTTTCTCCAAAGTCTTTCTTTTGTCTGATGACTCAGCTGACCTTGTCTCTCAATGTCATCTTGCAGCGATGCCTTTAAAAATTGTCCCAGTTTCTGGCATAGGAGGAGATGGAACTTTTAACCTGACGAGACCGAGCCTTATATAGGCTGCCTACGTATCCCACCACGGGAATCAGGCCACGCGTAGTTCAGACATACAAGGAAAATAAAATTAAAATTTTCTAATAATGTGACCGAGGCCTATGTAGGCCGCCTACGTATCCCCCCACGGGAATCAGGTCAAGCGTAGTTCAAGCATACAAGGCAAAATAAAATTGAAATTTTCTAATAATGTGACCGAAGCCTACGTAGGCCGCCTACGTATCCCACCACGAGAATCAGGTCAGGCGTAGTTCACATACAAGCAAATGGAATTTTAGAAATTTCTATCCTAAAGAGACCAAACCCGATATGGGTTTCCTACATATCCCGCCGAGGAAATGTAGCTTCATTACATAGAAAGACATTACAAAACATTAGATATAAAATAAATGAAAAACTCCTAGACGTAGTATCTCTTGACGGCATCTGCATTGATAGCTTTTGGCCACACTTCGCCATCCATTTCTGCTAAAATTAGTGCTCCTCCAGTCAGTACTCGATGAACCATGTAAGGCCCTTGCCAGTTAGGTGCAAATTTTCCTTTAGCTTCATTTTGGTGTGGGAATATACGCTTCAACACCAATTGCCCCGGTTTGAATTGTCTCGGTCTTACCTTCTTGTTGAAAGCTTTGGCCATCCTGTTCTGATAAAGCTGTCCATGACAAACTGCATTCATTCTCTTTTCATCAATGAGCATCAATTGTTCATATCGACTTTGGATCCATTTGGCATCACTCAACTCAGCTTCTTGGATAATCCTCAAAGATGGTATCTCTCCTTCTGCAGGTAACACAGCCTCTGTTCCATAGACCAAAAGATAAGGCGTTGCCCCAGTTGAAGTCCTAATAGTGGTGCGGTAACCGAGAAGGGCCAATGGCAATTTTTCGTGCCATTGTCTGTAATTATTAATCATCTTCCGCAATATTCTCTTGATGTTTTTGTTGGTCGTCTAACCGCTCCATTCATCCGAGGTCGATAAGGGGTGGAATTGCGGTGGGTAATCTTAAATGTTTCGCAAATCTCCCGCATCAGACCGCTATTAAGATTAGCTCCATTATCTGTTATAATTGACTCAGGGATTCCAAATCGACAAATGATGTTATTGCGAACAAAGTCTACCACTACCTTCTTCATCACTGACTTGTACGAAGATGCTTCTACCCATTTTGTGAAGTAGTCTATGGCTACCAAAATGAACCTATGTCCATTTGACGCAGCCGGCTCGATAGGACCAATGACATCCATGCCCCAAGCTGCAAATGGCCAAGGAGAACTTGTCACATTTAACTCATTCGGTGGGACGCGAATCAAAATCACCATGAATATGACATTGGTGACACTTTTGCACAAAACGAATACAATTTGTTTTCATAGTCATCCAGAAATAGCCGGCTCGTAAAATTTTCTTAGCCAGAGTAAAACTATTCATGTGAGGTCCACACGTACCGCCATGCACTTCTTCAATCAACTTGACCGCTTCTTTGGCATCAACACACCTTAGCAATCCTAAATGCGAGTCCTCCTATAAAGGATTTCTCCATTTAGGAAAAAGTGGTTTGCTAATCTTCGAAATGTTCTCTTCTGAACACTGGTTATGCCTTCTGGATAGTCTCCTGCCTTGAGAGGACAAAAGAGGACAAAACAGAAAAGCATCGAATACTACCACATGCTTGGATCACATGGGATAAATGAACACATTTTGAGTTGGAAACTAGACACAAACAACCACAGATAGCTTATATTAACATGTTGAGCGCTCTAAATCATGTGAATAACGGACCAATAGTGTGATCAAATAAACCAGTAACTTCCAAATCTCGGACAAGACACAGGGGTCGCTAGGACCTTCTATACAATGATTTCGCTCAAATGAACCCCAAACATGATTCTTCAAAATGCCAAATAAAAGGAAACATAAGCTATTACAGGGTAGGGTAACAATTTCGGCCGTGAACAACTTAACGGGGTCAACAACATGATTCAAAAAAGATTTTCACATACTTAATCTTTACCTATGGTTTCACCTACCTATCATGAGGATTATTTGTCATGGTTCCAGATTAACAAGACCGATAACAAGATCACCCATTAAGCCAATGATATACAAGAACTTAAACTAATCCCCCATTTAGCAGCCAGATTCGAAACCACACTTAGATGTTACTGTAAAATGAAACCTCAACTAACTCTTAACAGGGCAAGCATACATTCTTGGTCACAATCGTAAATTTAAAATGACACAGGCTTAAAGGAACATGCTTATCACACAAGTTGAGTCAGCAACAAAGTTGTATTTATCTAAGACTATTTAGACTAAACAAGAGTTATAGGCATGCCTATGACATAAAAAAAAAATGATTCAACTCATGCTCAGTTGGAAAAGAAACTAAACTGGACTAAAAAAAAAACCACAGTTAGCAAAAAAATACAAGATTAGACATGATTTGAGACTGACTAGAGCCTATAAGCATACGAAACAGGGATTAGGTTGAGCTACAAAATGCTCTCACACCAAACCACATTTACCTAATAGAACAGAAACAATCTAAGTGAATACACACATAACACATAAATGATTAAACTAAACTAACAGGTAATTATGCTAACACTACTACTAATTAACAGCAATAAAATAGGATAAAATAAATATGTTTGTGTAGGCGAATAGTTAAACTAAGCTAACTAAGCATGTATAAACTATTAACTAACACAAACATGTGAATAACCTATTAACACATAGCTAAACTAAGCTAATGAACACACAAACAAATCAGAAATTAAAGAAAATAGCTAAAAGGTAGAACGACTACCTTTTCCAAGTGCAGCGAACTGGTGCGGGGTCTTCGATCCGACGCAATCCGAACTTGCTCAGGATCGGAGTGGCACGACTAAAACCAAACGAATCTCCTCCACAACTAAAAATGGAGTGAGATCTAAAAAGTGAAAATAATTTTGAAAACTAATCTTTTAGGGATAAACTAGTATGAACTGGCAGATTTTTAAGTTTTGAAGGGGAAGTCGGCCGAAAGAGAGAGCCTCCCTTCGACTCTAAAATGCTCAGATTTATAGGATACCCGTAGGTTTTTTTTTCCAGATTCGCCATTTTTTAGGCGGGATTTTTCATCGACTAGTGTTTGAAAACGGGTCAAAGGAACTGCAAATCTGCATACGGACTTGAGCAGATTTTCACGTGGCTCGACCTGGACCTTACCCGAAATGGTTCGATCATTTTTGTCTTTGAAGATTATAGCGTGTTTTGAGGCGAGGATGGGAAGGTCTTCAACAGAGCACGTGAGCGAGCAGGCGCGGGTACACGTTTGCGTGAAAATGGTATAGGCAAAGCCTGGGTTTGGCTGAACCGCGGCTGACACTGGTCTGAAAATGGAACAGAGAGAGAGAGGGAGGTGCTATCGGCTGCTGGTTTTTTGGATTAGGTTTTGCGTTTTTTTGGTGTTGGAAGGAATGGAAAGGGCTGAAATGGGTAAGCATATTTGGGCTGAGGTTGGGTCCGGTTTTGGGCCTAAAAAAATGGACTGGTACCCTTTAATTCGTGGGCTTCAAATAATGATTTACATCCCTTAAGACATTATATACTAACAAGTGCTTAAGCGAACAAATTATGCAATGCCAAGTATAATTACTAGTAATTACGTGGTAGTGAAAACTATATGATGCGATAATATTTATAAGGTTTGAAAGTAAACAAATGCTATGGTTTAATTGTATAAAATAAATGCGATGCGTCTTGCATAAGACGAAAAACAAAATGTTGAAAACGACTATCGCGATTATAGTATTAAGTGCTTGCCGTATGATGAAAAAATAATAGCAACAATAATAATAATAATATTAAGACGGCAATTAGAATAATACTAATAATCATAACATTAAGTGCTTGCAGCATAATAAAATAATAACAGTAATAATAATAATAAATAATATAATATTAATAATAATAAAAGATAATGATAATAATGATAATAATAAATATCAATATTAATAATAGTAGACGACTATATTAATAGAAGGCAAATAATTGTGGAAAAATATACATGACTATTCGCAAATAAAAATTTCGGAAAAGGGGCGGGACAAAATCGGGTGTCAACAGTCTTGAGCGTGTTGGGATCATATCAACCTGTTTACAAGAAAGGTAGATAAAGGAACTGTAATCATCCTAGTATATGTGGATGACATGTTGGTTACTGGTGATAGTCTAAAAATGATTGAAGAAAGCAAGAGTGAACTACAACAAATATTCAAAATGAAGGACCTAGGGGAATTGAAGTACTTTCTAGGAATAGAATTTGCTAGATCAAAGGAAGGAATTTTGATGCACCAAAGAAAATACTCATTAGAACTCATCTCAGAGTTGGGACTGTCAGCTGCTAGGCCAATATGTACTCCAATTGACATCAATGTGAAGCTGACAACAAAGGAATATAATGACTATCTGAAGAACAACAATGCAAAACAATTAAAGGGTAACAATGCAAAAGAACCACTACTATCAGATGTAGGCTCATACCAAAGACTGATAGGAAAATTACTACATCTTACAGTTACAAGACTAGATATTGCCTTTAGTGTGCAAACCTTGAGTCAATATCTTCAACAACCAAAGAAGTCACACATGGAACCAGCTACAAGAATTGTTAGATACATTAAGAATCAGCCAGGACAAGGAGTGTTGATTTCCAACAAACCAATTCAAGAAGTAACAGCATTTTGTGATGCTGATTAGTCAGCCTGCACACACACTAGAAGATCTGTGTCAGGATTCCTTATCAAACTAGGAGAATCATTAGTATCCTCAAAATCCAAGAAGTAAACAACTATTTCCAGAAGTTCTGCAAAGGCTGAGTATAGGAGTATGACAACAACAGTTTCAGAACTCACATGGCTATTGGGATTACTCAAAGAACTAGAAGTTGAAGTTAAACTGCCTGTCAATATCTACAGTGACAGTAAATCAACAATACAAATAGAAGCAAATCCAATCTTCCATGAGAGGACAAAGCATATTGAGATAGATTGACACTTCATTAGAGAAAAAACTCAACAAGGATTTATGTAGCCTATTTACATGTCAACCAAAGACCAACCCGCAGACATCTTAACTAAATGACTTGTAAAACCTCAACATCAGCATCTTGTTTCCAAGTTAGGTGTGTTAAACATATTCAAGGCACCTAAGTTGAGGGGAGTGTTGAAAGAAATGAAGATTAAAGACTGAAGGGTAGTTTGTAAATACAGTAATACACTAAAGGGTAGTTTTGCAAATACAATAAATACACAGTTTTCACAATATTAGTTAAGTTAGTTATAAGGTAATTAGAAGTCAAGTTAGTTAGTTAGTTAACAACTTCCAAGTTGTTCATTATGTAGATTAGGGATTCATCACATTGTGTGTATTTTATATATATATATATATATATATGAATCCTACTCATTGTAAACACAAGTTAATTCATACTCTGCACTGAATACGTCTATTTCTCTTATCTCGGCTAATTGCCTCTTCTTCCTTCTTCTCTCCTTCTCTTCTTTTCTCTTCTTTTTGCTTGATTCTTGATGAACTCATATTGAGTTCTGAATCATTTCACTATGCAACAACTTTGCACGTTCAGACGCTAGCTACTGAATTTACATTCGAGAATCCAAGTCATTCAAATTGAATAGGATGATTGTTCATTAATTTGAGCTTGTACTTTCCCTTTCGGATTTTCAATTGCTCATTACACATATATTCTACTATTGCATGTAATGTACCATTTTACAAAACTTGTGTTGATTTATATGGGACACGCGTGTCCAGAAACTATATATATATATATATATATATATATATATATATATATATATATATATATATATATATATATATATATATATATATATATATATATGGCTCAAATATGCCTCATTTATGCCACTCGTCAATAGTTTGGCTCATTTATGCCATCGAATTATAGGAAATGGCTCATTTATGCCATCGAACTATAGGAAATGGCTCATTTATGCCACTTATCAATATTTTGACTCATTTATGCCATCACTCGTTACCAAAATGACTCATCCATGCCATTTTTTATTAACACCAGTTTTATAATACCAAATATGACACGTGGCCTCCAATTAGAGGTCTACGTCGTTTAATTAAACCAGCCCAATTTTAAATACCAAATTAATAAAATATCCGACCCATACACCTTACCCACCCACAACCATAATCTAGTTGGAGGCCACGTGTCATATGTGGTATTGTAAAACCAGCTTTACTGAAATATGGCATAGATGAGTTATTTTTATTAACGGGTGATGGCATAAATGAGTCAAACTATTGATGAGTGGCATAAATGAGCCATTTCCTAGAGTTCGATGGCATAAATGAGTCATTTCCTATAGTTCGATGGCATAAATGAGCCAAACTATTGACGAGTGGCATAAATAAGCCATTTCCGATAGTTGGATGGCATATTTGAGCCTTTTCCGATATATATATATATACCTTTTATGGTTGCGGGAAACACGAACAAATTCACTGGTACTTACTACTATATAAGATTGAAAATCAGTAAAATTGACTATCAAAGCTTTTTGGGACACTAGAATTACGAGTAAGAGGAAGTACTTGCTTATAAATGGATATTTAATGGGAGATAGTGTTAACATACAGATCATGTTTTAGTAATGTGACTCACAAATAAAAAGGTAACTGTATACGGGTAAAGCCGAGGATATAAGCACGCTCGGTTTCCCGTCGTCATGGTTATCTTTGGGGTGCAACACGACCATCTCACCGGAAACGAGGTCTCGAGCTCGGGCCAGTACGAGGCGATAAAGGAAGGGCGATTGACTGCCATTAACAGAAGACCGAAATATCCGCTATTTCGGCGTCGATCTCGGCGATGCAGCTGTCACCAGATTTACTTGCTTTATTTAGAATTTTACTAAGTTTGAAACTCCTCTACTATATAAAAAGGAGGTCTTCATTCATGAAAGGGGTTGGCAACAATAAGGAGAGAAATAGTTCATATCAACAATCATAAAAATTTATTAAATCAGTTCACATCTGTTCTTGAGTTTCATTTTATTTGTGCCTCGTGATAGGTTGTAACGAAAGGATATCGACCTCGGTTTCCTAGCCCGAAGTCATACGTATCCAGCACTTGGTTAGATTTGATTATTTATCCGTTTTCCTCATATATCTCGTTATTTAAATCCTTAATTGAATTTAGTCACATATCTTTGACATCTCATATAAATTTAACTGTTCTACATTTTAAGGTTAAACAGTAACAAAAACATGTCATTCACAAGGCGGCTTGCTTGATTACGTGACGCAGTTTGCAGCTAAACTAAAAATCAAAACGTCTGGATCCTTTTTTGTGACGAGGCAGAAACCTCTCAAAATTTTCCCAATGTAACGGATGTGACAGATGGAAGAGGCAACAATCAATGCTGTCCTTGTGCTCCTTTTGTCGGACTACCTTCCAAAAGTTCGGATAAAATAACTTAACCATTTCAAAGTTTTTTTATTTTGAGAAATCAACTGTTTAAAATCATTAATTAAAAAGGTAATTTGAAAACTAATACTACTAATTACTTATAAATTCATTTTCTAAAATGCAAACTATTTTTGGATCATCTAATTTTAATAAGGAGGACAAGTAAAACGGCTGGAAGGAGTGATATATAATTTTGGAGATCAAAATTAAAGTCAATTTGAATTTAAAGAATGCAGTAAAAATTAAGCCATGGGGAAAATAAAAAAAGCCATACCCCGGCGGCTATATTCATGTACTTCAGTTAAATTCATCCCCACAGTACTAGTTGTTTAGGTCATGGTCCCAGATTGGTACCTCTTTCAATTTTAGGCCACAAAAAATTTCTAAAGCTTCTAGCCCCTTGAACCCTCAGTTCAATTATAAATACGCTTATCTGATCTCATACTTTTAACAACAAAATATTCCCATGCACTACTAGCTAGCTCTACATTAGTCAATATGCATTTTCTTTCTCAACTCCTAGCACTATTTGTTCCTTTGTTCTTAGCCTTTTTTGTTGCTCGCAAATACAAAATTAGAAACAGATCAAGCGCCCATAATGCAAAGAGTAATAGTACTACTATATCAGCTATTGGTGCACCTAAGGTTCCAGGCTCGTGGCCTATCATAGGTCATCTCCATCTACTTAACGGGCAACTTCCCGTCTGTCGAACCCTTGGTCTCATGGCTGATAAATATGGACCCATTTTTCAACTTCAACTTGGAGCCCGTCCAGCTCTTGTTGTTAGCAGTTGGGAAATGGTTAAAAACTGCTTCACAAATGACAATGACAAAATATTTGCAACTCGACCAAGTATGGCATTAAGCAAGTACTTTTACAACGGCAAAGTTTTTGCTTTTGCACCTTACGGACCATACTGGCGTGACATTCGTAAAATGGTAACTCTTGAACTTTTAACCAGCACTCAACTTGAGAAACTAAAACATGTCCGTACATCAGAAGTGAATTGTTGTATTAAAGAATTGTACTACTCAACTTTTAGTAATAATAGTAACGATTTTCCTGCACAAGTGAACCTGAGTAGCTGGTTTGAGCACATAACGTTTAATATAATCATCAGAATGCTTGCTGGGAAGCGATATTTTTCAGGCAGCGTAAATGAGAAGAGTGGAACAGAGGAAATACAATTCATAAAATCAATAAAGAAAGCGTTGTTACTCCTTGGAACTTTCATTGTTTCCGATGCAATTCCGTCACTTGAATGGATGGATATTGGTGGACACATTAAAGCCATGAAACAGACCTTTAAAGAAGTTGATAGTGTATTTGATAGCTGGTTAAAAGAACACATCCAGAAAAGAAAAGATTGTGATATTATAAATTCAACTGGAGACCAATCTGATTTTATCGATGTGATGCTTTCGACTCTACCTGAGGAAACCATGGAGTCTGGATACAACCGTGATGCCATTATCAAGGCAACAACGTTGGTAAGCTGTTATTTGTCGCTTTATCACTAATATATGTTGTGAAATTTCTTTTACGTAATTCTTTGTTTTGAAAAGTCACCTAGTTCACATACCATTCCCTCTGTCCAATGTGTTGTTCTTTAGCCAAATATATGCAAGAAAAAAACGGGACCAAATTTTTTAGATAGAACAAAATTAATCTGGATAGGACATTATATTGGGCACTGATAAAATCGACTACCAATTATGCTCTATGTAAAACTAAAATTCTGAGAAAGATGAAGTACTCTCAATCTCTCCCTTTATTGGGCACACTTTCTTTTTAGTCTGTTATGAAAAGAATGTCATATTTCGATACAATTAAATTTTTTATTTTACATTTAATTAGATGATTTATAGTCACACAAATGTTTAATTAAATGTTTGTTTCAAATCATAAGTTTCAAAAAAATTCTTTTAAAAAGGAAAAGTTGTATCTAGTTAAATAATACCACATAAATAAGGATGCTACTAGAAAAACTCAAATTACATGGGGATTTTTTTGGGGATTATACAAGAAATTTCGCAGGTAATTAAGTTTCCTGCGAATTTTCATGCCAAAAAGAATCCAAATTAAAAACCTTTGTGGGTAATTATTACCTGGGAATTTTTTCCTCAGGTAATTCCTGGAGGATCTTCATGCGAAAATCTAAAAATTCCTAATTTCTAGAATTTTTACCTGAGGATACGATTTCCTTCGATAATTTCGCAAGTAAATTTAGCGTCACTTAGCGCCAAAATATTACATGGGGATATTTATGGGAAAATAATCCCCAAGTATCATATTCCTAGGCAATTCCGCAAGTAAACAACAAAAAATATAAAAACTTTTATTTGCTTTGAGAACCTCTAGGAAAATCCCCAGATAATGGTACTTGCAAATTTACCTGGGGATTATTTCTTGGGGATTTACCTGGCGAGTTTATTATCTAAGAAATTTCTTGGGGATTTTGTTGCTGTGAATTTAGCTAGGGATTATTTCTTGGGAATTTATCTGAGGATTTTATTACATGCGGAATTACATGGAAATTTTGTTGCTGTGATTTTAGTAGGGGATTATTTCTTGGGGATTTAATTAGGGATTTTATTACCTAGGGATTTTGTTTCTGCAATTTTTGCTGGGGATTATTTCTTGAAAATTTACCTAAAAATTCTATTACCTGCGAAATTACCTAAGGATTTTGTTGCTGCAATTTTAGTTGGGGATTTACCCGTGGATTGTATTACCTAAAAAATTACCTATGAATTTTATTGCTCTGATTTAGGTAAATATAGTTAAAATGTTGATCCCTCGATGTGATATATGGTTTGGATGGAAGGGTTGGTTACTACTTTTTGTTTCGAGCCAATTCAATAAGAAAATAATTGTAATAATTTTTTTAATAATCAAGAATTTAATATGACTAATATAAAAGTATAACAAAGAAAAACGATATGATAACATTTAACATTTTTCAGCTAATATCATCATAAAATATACTAAATATGCATTGTTGAACAATTTAAGTTTAATTCTTAAGTCGAGAAGCAAATAAGTTACATTTGTTATTAATATATATGATGTAACAAATATTTAACTATCTTATTCTACTCATGTTATTTGTTCACATATATTTGAAATGATGGAATTCAATTATAGTATATATGTTGCTAAGGTGATATTAGTTTGTAAACATTTGTATTGACACTTATGTATCAAGTGATTTTATGATTTTATTTCCAAAACTATTTCTTGATTAACTTTTTAGTTGCAATATTGAAGTGACTTATTGATTGTTTGGCTAACACTACAAGAAAGCATAGACATGGCAACAAAAAATTTAATATTTGGCAATAACTTAGTTTTCTTGTTGGCAAATGAACTTTTTTGTTGCCATAGTATTGATTATTGTTGCAAAAAGTACTTTTGGCAACAACAAAAAAAGTTGTTGCGCGTTGTTGCAATAACAGCGGTTAGGAAAAGTCTATGTAACAAAAAAAAATTGTTGCCAAAAGTACTTTTTGCAACAATAATCAATCTACAGCAACAAAAATAAAAAAAATTGTTGCCAAATTTTTTTTTTTCTTGTAGTGATATAAATTTCTAAAACCAACTCATTCTATAAAGTGTTTTTTTTTTTTAAAGTGCTTTTCAAAAAGAGTATTTTTGTTGAGAAACAGTTTGTGTTCAGCCAATTAATTTAAAAGATACTTTTGAGCAGCAATTAGTATTTGACCAAACTTTTACAAAGTGCTTCTAATTGTATTTTTTCAAAAGTGATTTTGGGGAAAAATTATCTTTATTAGCTTATAAAAACCAGCTTTTTCTATTTCCCCAAAATCACTTATTTTCTCCTAAAAGCTTGGCCAAACACTTCACTCTTTGGGAAGAAAAAAAACAAGCACTTTTGAGTTTTGGCCTTACAAAAGCTTGGTCAAGCAGGTTATTAATCTGCATCCATGATTAGAATTGGCGGGACTTTTTTTTATTTTTACCAATTACAAAATCACGTATTTAATCCTTGTTAATTACGTCACTTTTCATCTAAGAAATGAATGAAATTTGTCATTCCCCGTATATACTAAATGGAACTTTTGTAAAAATGACTAAGAATATTTTATAATTATAAGTTATGTAGCCGTAATTTGATCCACTTACTTTAACTTGAAATAAAGTTTTTATTTGATTTGTCAAATACTTTTTTAATGCATCTTTCCTCAAACAAACAAAAAAATAATAAAGACAAAAAATTAGTGAAATAAAAAAACTTAAGAGAGAAAGTACAATGACTAGACAAACTCGTCCCACATCGGGTTGAGTATTGGGAACTTCCGCACAATATAATGCTTTGGTGCAAAACTACTCTGCAGGTGTTTTGTGGGCTTTTGTTCTTGCAAGTTCTTGCAAGGAAGGGCGATAAATTTCTATCACAAAGTGACATATGTGAAGCTTAATATAATCCTTATGAAAATCCCCAAGAAAATTTCATTTTTTCCAAATTTTTGCCAAAAATTTCATGCGATTTTTTAGAATTTCTTATGAAAAAATCCGCGTGTAATTAATTACCTAGGGATTTTTAATCTTCATTTAACTTTCCTTGGGATTTTTAAATTCACAGTTAATAATTATCCACGAAGGTTTTTCCTTCGGATTCTTTTTGGCAGGAAAATTCGCAGGAAACTTAATTACCTGCAAATTTTCTTGTATAATCCCCAGAAAAATTCTCATGTAATTTGAGTTTTTCTAGTAGAATTATATTCATAGCATATTGATATACGATGGAACAGGATAGTTTATCTTGTTTTAATTTATACCATTGTAAGTATCAGCTAAATTAGACTATGGGCAACTCCATCGGTCCATCCGTCCGAAAACCTGAATCTTTTTTATGTTGTTTGAAAATTAGTTTGTCCTACGTACTTTAGACTTAAACCGGACATATAAATAGATTCATTTCTTTTTCTTAAAAAATGGATATTCAAAATTGTATTCGCAATATAGTGCTGAAGGAGTTATCTTTTATAAAGCATATCATCTTTCAATTTATTAAAATGGCTAGTTGTTATTTCAAATTTCCAATCACCTGGCTAACATCTTATTATTCATTTGCGAATTGGCTAATCAGATACTTATCATGACGGCCTCAGAGACCACCGCAGACGCATTAATATGGGCACTGTCTCTGCTAATGAACGACACTCGCTCATTGAAATTAGCCCAGAACGAGCTAGATGAGCACGTAGGAAGAAACAGATGGGTTGAAGAATCAGACATCAAGAACCTCCCATATTTACAAGCCATAATAAAAGAAACCTTACGTCTTTACCCACCTGGTCCTTTATCAGGGCCTCGAGAGGCCACCGAAGACTGTTTCGTAGGTAAGTATCATATTCGAAAAGGCACTCGTTTGACTGTCAACTTATGGAAGCTTCAAAGAGACCCGCGAATCTGGGAGGATCCGGATGAGTTTAAACCGGAGAGGTGGTTTATGAAGGAACACGCGAATATCAATTTTAGAGGACAGAGTTTTGAGTATATTCCGTTTAGCTCTGGAAGAAGAATGTGTCCTGGTTTGATGTTTGGCACCCAGGTGGTGCATTTGACACTAGCAAGATTACTTCATGGATTCAATATTTCGATGCCAGGGGAGGAACCGGTTGATCTAAGTGAGGATTTGGGCATTGCCTTGCCTAAATTGAAGCCTCTTCAACCACTTCTTTCTCCCAGGCTGGCTGTGGAACTCTACCAAAGTCTTTGAGCAAGTAAACTATCAAATAAGTAGTACTAGTATCTTTGTGTGTTTATTTCAGTATAAAAGGATAATGCAGTATGAAGTGTGATATCAGAACCAAAATGTTTAATTTTGGGATAAGTCATTGATGCCTTGTATTTATAAATAAGACTTTTATGTTTTTAAATTACAAAAAATGTACTCTTCGTCTTGATTTTCTAGTATTGAAATACTTCAAAATATATAATTGAACAATCATGATTAAAGACATGAAAATGTACAAAAAGAAGATATGTTGTTGCAAAAGGTAACTCTATCGTCGATTTTGACAATTCAAGCGGAGTGCTCTCTGTTGGAAATAAGGGTCCATGCATATATAATGGTTGCAAAAATCCAGCCACGTTCATCTAGTCTTGCGCTTCCGCTACCCGAAGAATTCGTAAATTCTCGTATTACGATTACGCGCTATCTAATTAATTTAGAGTAACATGTTATATGTAATCAGAGCCATGAGCTGATTTTCTTTTTCTAAGAAAAGTCATATAATAATTTCAATATTTGGTGTGAATCTAGAATCATGTTTTTTTTTTTTAATGTGCAGTTTGGGAATAATAAATCAATTTTGGCACTAATTTGAAATAAAGTTTTGATAAGTGTTTATTCTTTGTTTACATCTGGTAACTTTTTTTTATATGTCAGTTCTTGTTTTTGAAACTGATCGGCCAAAAAAAAAAAAAAGTTCTTTTAATAGTTTTTGATTAGTCGCCAAGAGAGTTATCCCATTGTTTCAGTGGTTGCCATCTAGACAAACCAACTTCTCCTCTATCCATTTTTTTTGCTGGCTACTGTTGGAGAAGAAGGTGAGAATAATAATGGCTTCTCCCTTCTTTCTTCTTTAGTGGAAGAACAAAAAAACTTGGTTCTCCACAATGACGTGGATAGTGACAATTTAACAAAAAGGAAATAAAGGGGGAGAAATAGGTTTTCTTTCTTCTAACTGAATATTTAGAAAGAAAAAACAAAAGAATTGCACTTCTGTAAGTAGTTTCATTATGCTTAATGTATGTTTGCTCGACATCTTCCTTCATTTTTTTCTTCATTCTCATTATATTTTTTGTTTTGTTAAAGAATGACTACATACTGCTTCGAAGAACATTGATATTGAGCTCAACAAAGGGTTGAAACTCAATATGGCAACAATTATGAAACCTAGAATTTGAAAGTCTAATATATGTGGGAAGAGTAAGAGGTTCTGAAGGCCATTAAAAATATCATGAATAAATTTGAGAATAGCAACATAGGTCAGCATAAGCATGACCTGCATTTTATGATGCTTGGAGGAAAAAGAACTTCATCCCTTGCATTACGTTGATAAGCATCTTGAATGATGACAATCCAAGCGAGTTTAAAGATGGAAAGATTTGAGGCTGCAAAGCGAATAGTTGAGTTGCACATGAAAACAACCTCTAAAGCCGAGAGTGCATCACTGAAAAAAGAATTTGGAAAGAAAAGCGGTCCAACTCAACCTGCCAAGAGAGCAAAAACTAAATAAGACAAAAATTAACGTTCTAGACGTGTCAAAGTTACTAAAATGAAATGCTACAATATTGACAAAAGGGTCACTATGTTAGGTATTGTTTTTTGCCTCCTAGAAAGATATTTCACAATATTCAAATCAGTGAACATTTTATTTCTAACCGAATCTAATCCTTGTGGATTGTGAATTCGAAAGAAAGTAGCAACATACCACATAGCGAGAGAACGCAATGGATTTATCGAATTTTGACGAGTTCCCTGTCACTATTATAAAAGGGAAAATAGCACTTTTAGTCCCTGTGTTAATGCTATATTATGATTTTAGTTCTTGTGTTATCCAGCTTATCACTATTGATCTTCAATTTTACCATGTGAGTGATGTTGATCCTTCAGTTAAAAGACCATAGAAAATTTAACAGAAAGTTAATTCCACTGAGGGACAATTCTGGTATTAAATTAGTTGGTGAATAACCACTTAATCTCTCGCGTCGACCATATACATTACGGGGGAAAGGGCGAAGAAGAGGTATGACAAAACAAAAAATAGCTCTTGCAAGTTTCATTGTTATCAACTCATGTCATGACCATTGCCAGTAATTTTTCGTTCTGCAAAGTACCTAAGTACAAGCACTTATGATCTAACCATTGTTGTTGCCAGTTCTGATTAATTGTGCAAGAAACTAAAAGAACTTAAAAACAGTACATAAGAACAAGATCAACTAGTTATGAACCAGTTAAACATAGAGAAGAGAAGGAAATGATGAACACGAGTAGAGAGAACATTTCTAGTAGATTGTATTGATTGAATTGGATTACAATGTGATAGAAATACATCTTATATAATCTACTGACCTCTCTAAGCTAAGTAACTAACCGTAACTGCTTTTTGGAGGGGAAAACTGTGCATAGTTAACTTTTGGAAAGTTAGTTATGCTCTTAACAGTTTCTGTAAACCAACTGTCTATTAGCTGTATATTCTTGTATTATTCTACACTCCCTCTCAAACTAGGTGGAGGGAAGATATTTAATACATCTAGTTTGGACATAAGGTATTCATGTTGTACCCTGCTAAGTCCCTTAGTGAGGATATCTGCAGGCTAATCTTTGGTTGGCATATGTTGAGTTGCCATCAGTCTTTGTTGCAGTTTTTCTCTTATAAAATGACAATCTATTTCTATGTGTTTTGTCCTTTCATAATAGACAGGATTTGCAGCAATTTGAATAGCTGCTTTACTATCAATATAGATGTTTACAAGTAAATCCGCTTATGTATTTACTTTCTTAAGTAATCCAACAAGCCAACCTAATTCAGATATGCTTATGTACTCAGCTTCAGCTGAACTTCTAGAGACAGTTGCCTGTTTCTTAGCCTTCCAAGATACAATAGAATCACCAATCTTCATAATAAAACCAGTTACTGATTTTCCAGTTAGGGGACAAGCTGCCCAATCAGCATCCTGAAATTGTGTTACTTAGTTTACTAGACAACAAGATGTCTTGTCCTGCTTATTTTTTGACATACGTTACAATTCTAAGAGCTGCTTCAAGATGTGATGCTTTAGGTTGTTGTAAAAATTAGCTTAAAGTCTGTACTCCAAATGAAATATCTGGTCTAGTCATGGCTAAATAAACTAGCTTACTTATCAGTCTTTGATACTGAGCTTGATCAGTTAAAGGATCATCTGGGACCTGGTTTTCCTTTTCTTTGAGTATATGTTCATCATACAGTTTTGATGTCAATTTTACATTAATATCAATTGGTGTCCCAGTTGGTTTATCTGCTGATAATCCAACTTTTGAGATGAGATGAGCTCTAATGCATATTTTCTCTGATACATAGTGATGCCTTTATCTAATCTAGCAAACTCTTTCCCAAGAAGTACTTCAGTTCTCCCAAGTCTTTCATTTTGAAAGCTTTCTTTAATTCAAGTTTGGTTTCTTCAATTAGGCTAAGAGTACTACCTTTGATCAATATCTCATCAACATATACTAAAACTAAGATTATTCCCTGAGCAGTTTTCCTGATAAACAAAGAATGATCATGTTGACATAGGTGAAACTACACTTGACCAATGTTTCTGAGAGTTTGGCATTCCATTATCTTGGAGCTTGTCTTAAACCATAGAGGGATTTGACTAGTCTACATACCTTCTCCCCCTGACCAGCAAATCCCTGTGGCATAGTCATGTAAATATAATCATGCAAGTCACCTTATTAAAATGCATTGTAGATATCCATCTGATGTATAAACCATTTTTTGGATGCAGCTAGTGCTAGGATGGTTCTAACAGTAACCATTTTAACTCTTTGGAGAGAATGTCTCTTGATAATCTATGTCTTCATTTTTACTGTATCCTTTAGCAACTAGCCTAGCTTTGAACCTTTCAACCGCACCTGATGCCTTATACTTTATCTTACAAATCCATTTACAACCAATTGGTGTTTTGCCTGTTGGTAGTTCAACCGTGTCCCAAGTGTGGTTGGTTTCTAAGGCTTCATTTAGGATCTTTACTAGCCTCAGCAAATGATTTAGGTCATGTTAATATTGAAGTAGCTGATATATAAGCTTGATACTTAGGTGATATCTTCTTATAGCTAATGTAGTTGGCTATTGGATATAAGACATCTGACATTTATGGTGACAAAGTCTTTCATCCACACTAGTGGATATATACAAACTCAGTCTGATGAACATATATATGAACATATTGCTCAATATGAACCTGTTCTCAATGATGATGCCGATTATGAGTTGCCATTACTTGACTTTCTTATGTCTTGAACTGGTTCTATATTGTTGATGTTTTGTACAAGCTCATGGTTATTGATACCTTGTGGCAACTCATAATCGGCATCATCATTGAGAACAGGTTCATATTGAGCAATATGTTCATATATATGTTCATCAGACTGAGTTTGTATATGTTATTGTAATTCAGCCTGAATATCGTGTACCACTTGTTGTTCTGGTGTAACCAGTCTAGATAAAACGACCCATTTGGTTGTTATAGTGTTTTTGACCCATTTACCCTTGTTGATCCTTCCTCGGGTCCCTTTAGTATGATTTATGACTTAGTGAAGTCATTGGTTTGGTTCCCGAAATGTTTGAGGGTGATTTGAGTCATTGGTAGAAGAACTAGTTAAGTTAACGAGTTAGAGTTGACCACAATCAACATCGGGTTAAGATGGCCGTGTCAATATTTTAAAAGTTCCAACAAGTTTGTATGATGATTTAGGACTTGTCCATAAGTTTTGGTGAGATTCCGAAGAGTTTCAGATGGATTTGGGTTGTGTCGCGCTTGTATTCGATGTTTTCACCGTAGTTCCTTGGGGATAAAGGGCTCTAAATTGATCAAACAACCTTTGTTTTGTGTTTCGATTGAACCATTAGATCCGTATCGTAATTACGAAGTTATAGCAAAAAGAATCGTCGCATTTCACCTCCGTATGAGGAAGTTATGGTCATTTTCGCGCGGGCTATACCAGCAGGTCCGCTGCAGCGAAGCTTGGGACCGCTGCAGCGGGAAACCCATGACCGCTGCAGTAAATCCACTACAGCGAAGCCTGGGACCACTGCAGCGAAGCTCACGGGGCAGAAACCTATTTTTATATTAAAATTTCGAAGTCATTACCCACAAAACCCCAAACATAGTTTTCAAGAGAGAAAGAGGCGAATTTTATTCCATTCGTTGGTGAAAGAATCTTGGAGGGTAAATCCCCACCTTTATTTGTTCCTTTACCTTTCTTCTTCAAGTTCCATGATAAGTTTAAGGTCCATCAATGGTGGGTGAAAATCCTAGAACCCTAGAATTAGTAAACCCTTAAATAATTAATGGATTGTTGATTTTGTTGTTGCTTAAACATCTAGGAGTGCAGGCTATCATTTTCTAGGATGGGAATTTCATTATTAATTATGAGAATTGTATATTGAGACTTAGGGTTCTAATAAAAACGGAAACTATGGCTTAAAATCTGTCTGAAAGGGGTTAAATTGAATAGAAAATCCATGAATTGGAATAGTATGATTGTAATTATAGAAGTTATGATAAATTCACCATTAAAAGATGGTTTCATCCAATCGAAAAGGTAGAAGTAATTGGGTCTTCTTCCCCAATTGTTGTTCTTGTTTGATTAGAAGGTTTATCGCTTACTTAGCATTGTATTGCTAGACTTTGACAGTTCTAAGGCGTTTCGGAAACAGAAGGCTTGTTTGGAGTAGTTCGTGGCTCCTGTTCTGCATTCGAGGTAGGTTACGACTTACTTTAGTTAGACTTTGATTAGCGAAACTTATATATTGTGTAGAATTGACGAGAGAAAGCATGATTGGGTCTTCAGACATGGTGTTTGGTTGGATATTAGCTAGGTTAGTATGACGTCTGATTATGTGGGCTTGTTGCCGTTATTTACGCATTGTGAAGGTGTAGTTGTATTCATACCGTGGTGATTCGAGATGGAATTCTATTAGTTTGGTTGTTATTGATAGTGGCTTGCTGCCCTGTTATTGTGATTAGACTTACTACTTGAATGGGTGTGTTGTGATATGTGTTGTACCCAATTCTCTTTTATTTTGACACATATCATCGGAGAAAGGAAGGATAATGAGTTTAGACTTGAATTGTGATATAAACTTATCATAATACGCAGAAGAAAACTTGACGTATGGATTACGGTTGATGGTGATATTATACTTGGCATGCATTCTCATTTCATATGTATATTGATATTGAATTATGACTTGTTATTGATGATGATATATGAGAAAATGGAGCACCTTAGTGATACAAGACTTAGTTGTGAGGTGTACTCATTATATTTGGAAGTAAAGAGGGACATAGACTATGTATGTTGACTGAGATAGTTTGTATGATTTATTCCATAGTTGAGTCGATTTATCTAAGTCTTGATACGACTTATGGCATTATGACTTCTTATACTTCATTGTTATTTTAATGCATTGATTTACCATATTTACACCCATTTCTGCATTCATACATTCATACATTATGGAAATGGTTTGGAATTGTTGAAAGGAAGGTGTTTATATATACCCTTCACTGATTGATTGAGATAGATGTATAATTAGGCTATGGTTGAGCAGAGTCATTGGTGAGTCTTGTTATGAATTGTGTTACTATGACTGTACTTCATTGTTTCTGGCCTTGATATGTGTTCTTGAGTTATTCATTGTGATTCGATCATGAGGCATTGTTGATGAGATTTTGAGATGGAACATATACATCTATTAAGGCACATCTGACAGTGGGTGACGATGTGGCCTAGTTGTGAGCTCATGGTTCGAGGTTTGTTCCGGAACGAGTGGTACATAGACATCATGGGTCCCCTACAGGTTATGACTATTTGGGGAAAACATTACCATTTAGCATTGTGTACAGGTTTAGAGTATTTGACCAGTGCATTGCATTGCACATCATTATATTTTGCATTGCACTTCATTACATTTTATTTTGTATTATTATATGGCTCGTTTAGCTTTAATTTTGGTATGGTTTGTTGAAACGGCTGTTGGGTATAGATATGATCATTGACTGAGTGAAATTGTGGATTAGGGACTCTACCTAGGGTGGGAACTTGGACTTGTGATTATCGGGTGAGATTTTTTAGACTGGACAGACTTGTGGTTTAGAAGCTTCACCTTAGGCTATGATTTAGTTGTGGGGTATTCTGTGACTTGGATTTGAGTATTATGTGCCTATCTGTTTATCTTGTGGTTTTGTGCTTATATGTGTGAACTAATCTTAGTCGGTCTATGATGCTTACCGGTACATAGTGTTTGTACTGATACTACCTTGCTGCACCCTTGTTGAGTGCAGATTGAGTTCTAGAGATTTCACCCAGACCACATCTCTAGCTTGAAGCTAGTTTGCTTGATCAGATCCGAGGGTGAGCTTCTATCCATGCCGAAGATCTTTCTTTCCGAAGATCTTTCTTTCCGTACATTATTTATTATTATATTTGACAAATATCTCATTCTTTAGACATTGTTGGTTAGAGTCCTTGTACAATGACTTTCAGATTTTGAGAATTTAATAATTAGACTTCCGCACTTATATTATTTATCATTTATGACTTGGTTAGACGATTTATTTATTCACTTATCTATTGATTGTTAGAGTATAAATGATTAAAGAAATAAAAATTGGCTAGTGATTAATGGGTTAACGGGTAAGGGTTCGCCTACTAGTCATAATAATAGAGGTGCCCGCACGATCGGTAATTAGGGTCGTGACAATACACTATTATCATCTGCTACTTTGTTTTCTAATTGATGCTGATACACCTCAGCTCTTACATTATGATCTGTCAAGGGATTCACAAATATGGACTCATGTGTAGTTTTCATTAATGCAAATAGGAAAATATTTTCTTTGAATATGACATCCCTACTTACAAATATGGATTTTTGCTTAAATTCATATAGCACATATCCTTTTTGAGTTTCTGAATATCCCAGCAGGACTGACATTTTTTACCTTGGCTTTAATTTTGCGTGATTCAACCACGTTCTTGGCAAAGCATAAACAATCTATTACTCTTAGATGAGTTAATAGACTTTCTTTTGTATAATATTTCATAGGGGGTTTGATTATTAAGCACAAAACTAGGTAGTCTGTTGATCAAATAAACTGCAGCTAGTGCACAAAAACCCCCAAAATCTGATAGGAATTTGATCCTGAAATTTGATTGCTCTAATAATCTCTAATATATGTCTGTGTTTCCTTTCTACCACCCATTTTTTTGGGGCATATAAGGACATGATTTTTGGTGTATAATGCCCATCTGATTAAACATATAGTCACATATTGAGTTGACAAAATCTGTGCCATTATCTAATCTGACAATCTTTATATTTTTGTCAAACTGAGTTTTTACAAATACCGTAAAACTATTTCAATGCTACATATACATCTGATTTTTGTTTTAACAAGAAAATCCAACACATTCTACTGAAATCATCTACTATAGTAAGAAAGTATTTATTGCCATCAATAGTAGGAGTCTTATAAGGACCCCAAATGTCTACATGAATCAGATCAAAGCAGTTCACACTTCTTATACTACTAGTAGGAAACCTTAGTCTAGTGTGCTTAGCATGAGGGCAGACTGTACAATGATCTATATCAGCACTAATTTTCTGTAAATTTGTTGTGAGTACTTTCTTTAACATTATAGAAGATACATGGCCTAGTCTTTGATGCCACAGTTTTACATTTGTAGAATTTATAACATTTGAGTCAATTGACTCTTCTTGCTTAAAGCATTCTGAACATGCAATGAGGTGCTTTTTTCCAACTTCTCAGTCAACTTTTTTAGCAACATATATATTCCACTTTGTTCTTTACCAATCTCCTTCACCTTTCTGGAGTAAAGTTCCTGGAAAACACATAAATGTGGAAAAAAAGTAACTGAGCACCCCAACTCTTTATTTATCTTGCCTACAGACATGAGATTATATTTAAACTAAGGGATATTAAGCACATTAGTAATCAAACTTCTAGCTGAAATAGTACTAAAACCTGTATGTGCAACCATGGAAATATCTCCACTAGGCAGATATACTTGTTTAGGATTTTCCAACTTAACAATTGAACCTGCTTTTAACATGGCAATATTTGACGCCATATGATTTGTAGCACCAGTGTCAATTATCCAAATTTCAAAATTATCAGACACAATATTTCGGTGTTGACTGCATTAGCTGAACCAGCATCAATTTGAGTTGCATTGTGTCCTAGTAGGGATAGAATTTGCTCATACTGGTCCTTGGTAAAGGTACAGTTCCTTAGTTGTCTTTTGCAACATTCTCATTAGCTTGAATTCCTTGAGAACCTACATCTGTACTATTACTAGGAACATTAGTGTTCATTCCAAAGTTGAAATTATGATCTTAAGATGTGTGAGCATTCACTTCTGAGGCATTATAAGCAGATCCGCTGGTGTTGTTGTTGCTTGCGTCATTGTGATGCACATAAAGCTTCTTCTTGGATTTGAAATTTGTACTACCATCTTATAACAATTTTCTTTGGTATGACCTTTGTACTTACAAAACTCCCAGATGAGACCATAGTTTGGATTGAAAGGTCTCTTGTTGTTGTATCTTGAACAATTACCAGATGACTGGTTTCGTGCAATCTTTGAGTACACAGCAATTGACTCAAAACTGTTAGTGGAATTACTGATATTCATACTCAATGCATCAGTGTTTGCTACAGAAGCCTTTTGCCCTTCATCACCTATGATCATAGCATAAGCTTGATTTACAGTAGGAAAAGGAGCCATTAACAGAATTTGACTCCCAGCTTGTGAATATGAGTCATTAAGTCCCATAAGAAATTGTAACAGCTTTAACCTTTGCAAGAAGGCAACAAATCCTTTTGATTTTTCACAATTGCAACCAGGTGAAGGAACAAGTAACTCAAACTCATCCTACAGATTCTTAAGTCCTGTATGACAGGCTGACACACTAGTAGTTCCTTGACTTACGAAAGCAATTTTTTTGTGTAGATTGAAGGTCCTAGCCCCATCTACCCTATTGAATCTTTCTTTAAGATTAGCCCAAACATCAGCAGCTAATGATACACACATAATTCCTCCTAACAGATTTTTGTCTACAAAATTCAATAACCAAGACAGCACTATATCATTTACCCTTTCCCATTGATACCACATTGACTCAAGGTATTTTTCTCTCTTGCAAGAACCATATGCCAATTCCATCTTGTTTCTTCCTAACAAGGCCAACCTCATAGACCTACTCCACATAGTATAGTTTTCAGAAACAACTAACTGAAAAGAAATCAAACTAATACCACCAATATCTGTTGTACTTAAGAAGAGAGGATGGTTGTAGTCTATACCTTGTCCTTCTCTAGAATTCTGGCCAAGATTTCCATCAACAGGATTGGCATTTTGAACTCCATAGTTGGCAATCGGATTCGATGCATATTGTTGGTAGTTTGATTTTGATTAACACCATTGTTAAGACCTTGGTTCAAATCAGCAGTAGCATTTTCTCCATTTGTCCCCATTTTCTTTTCTGAGGTGAAGTTTTCTCAAGATCACTGCCAACTCCAAGAATCGATTGTAGAGACTTTGGAAATGAATCTTTTAATCTGCTAACTTTGATCGAAGCTCTGATACCATGTGATTAATTGTACAAGAAACTAAAAGAAATTAAAAACAGTACATAAGAACAAGATCAACTAGTTATGAACTAGTTAAACATAGAGAAGAGAAAGAAATGATGAACACGAGTAGAGAGAACATTTCTAGTAGATTGTATTGATTGAATTGAATTACAATGTGATAGAAATACATCTTATATAATCAACTAACCTCTCTAAGCTAACTAACTAACCGTAACTGCTTTTTGGAGGGAAACTTGTGCACCAAAAGTTAGTTATACTCTTAACAATTTCTGGATACCAGTTGTATATTCTTGTATTATTATACACCAGTAGATCTAAGTCTTAGGAAAAGATGCTAGTTTTCCTATATCATTTTCATACAACGCTCATTATAATCAGCTAATGAGACCTAAATAGCAAATGTTCAGAGGATTGCAAAGGTTCAAGAAGAGTCCATGGGCAAATACAACCAAGATTTCTAAAGTGAAAGCTACGGAATCATATGAGAACATAAAGAAATAATATGGACAGTGGGTAAAACTGATTTTGAAGGCTAATTTCAAACATTAAAAATTAAAAAGGTTTAAAGAGGGCTTAAATATGCATTCGTGGTTATAGTTCTTAATCTGATGAAGTTATTGAGTCACTACTCGTGGCTATATTTGGGATTGCTTCTACTAGTGTAAATCCTTGTTAAAAAGAAAGAACTCTCCTCAAGAAACCTCAATAAAGAAGAGGTACGCAGAGATGGAAAAACTTGCTCCAAGTTTGTAGGATAAAATTGGCAAAGGATTCATCTTAAGGAAGCAAACGGTGGGTGCAAGTTACTAGTCAACAAGCAAACAAAAATTTTAATACCAGAATTGCCCCTCAGTGGAGTTAATTTCATGTTAAAAAAATTTAGGGTCCGTTAATTGAAGGATCAAAATCACTCACATAATAAAATTGAAGGTTAGTAGTGATAAGTTGGATAACACAAGGACTAATATCATAATATAACATTAACACGGGGACTAAAAGTGCTATTCTCCCATTAAAAAAACAATGAAAATCAACTTAAAATCTAAGGTCGGTAAAGTCCTGGTCGTTAAAATAAATTGACATTCGGAGTTCGATATTACTGACCTCAAGAATTAATTTTTTATAAAAAAAATTTTTGGGGAAAATACCAACCTCCGGAGATTAATTTTTTGAATTACATAATTATAAAATGCATCATTCAGAAATCTAACTCCCGTCTTTACGTGTGCATATCACTTATATCACATTGATTTTTTTATGCCCATACATAGATATACATGATATGCAAGAGATATATTATACTAATATAAAAAAAAAATGTACATAGATATATAATCGGGATATAGAAATATGCATGGAGATATGCCCTGCCGCAAACCCTATTTCCCCTCATTTTCACACGTCCACATACCACCAATCACAAGACCACCATAAGTACCAATCATTCTACTATAACATCACAAAATTCCTTTTTAATCCCCCTTCACCCACCTCCCGCAAAAAAAAAAAAAAAAAAAAAAAAAAAACAAGAAGAAGAGGAAGAGGGAAGACAAAAACAAAAAATTGAGTGGATTTCCCTTTATATGGACTGGTCTTTAATTTTTGCCCTTCAAATCGCTGGTCTTTAATTTTTGCTCGTACTTCTCATTTAATGAAAATTTGTGAGCCAAAATACCCTTATTCGCTGGTCTATGAAATAGAGATTCAGGGTTTGAACCTAACAGAACAAAAAAAAATCGCAAGGCAAGGTTTTCATAGAAACTATGTCTTGTTCAACATAGTTCTGTAGAAATTAAGTTACATAGAAACTATGCCTGTCCGGCATAATTCTGTAGAAATTAAGGGTACTTTAGCCCACAAATTTTCATTAAATGAGAAGGACTCAAATTTCATTTTCAAGTGGGCTCCTCTGGCTTAGTTTTGCAAAAATTAAGTTATGGTACAAACTATGCTGGAAAATGGATGCTACAGAACTATGCGTTAAGGCATAATTTTTGCCCCGAACAGACATAGTTTCCATGAAAACCTAGTCTTGCGATTCTTTTTTTTTTTTCACTTTGTTGGGGTTCGAACTTAGAATGTCAGGGATATTTGCGGCCACTTTTTTATTACTCCCGCCGGATCAAAAAGAGTGTTCACTTATCAAATCAAAAAAAAAAATTACCTTATTTTTTCAGATTTGCCCCTATTAAGTGCTTTGTACTCAAATCTAATACCTATTTAGTTAGGGCCAGTTTGGTCAATTACTTATTTTTTTCTAGAAGTTAGTATTTTATTAAGAGGTGTATAAATAACTAAGTGAACACTCTTTTCTATCCGAAGGAAGTACTTAGAGTGCCGAAGGGCAAAAATATGTAGACCAGCGAGTTAGAGGTGCAAACATAAGAGACCGCACCGAAATAGGGCATTTGTGCGAATGACCCCAGACAAAAAGAAAGAAAGAAGATGTCATTAAATCTCTAAATCTAGGTTGGACCCGTCCAGAAATTTTGTGAGGCACGAAGGAGCCCATTTGATACCTAATCTTAAGGTAGCGTTTGGCATAAATTTTCAAAAAAAAAAAAAAAAATTGAAAAACTTGATTTGGGTAAAGTTTTTCAAATTTTGAAAATGTGTGGCCATAATTTTTCAAAATATATTTCACCTTCTGTTTTGGAAAACATGAAACATTACTTATACTTATAAGTTTTAAAATCTATTAAGAATACCCAACCATACAAAACATACATACTTGCTAATCCCAAATTATGTAGAACATAATATTTAATAACTGCTAATAACACTCTTACTAGCTACTACAATTAAAATTACAATACAAAGATCTATTTTTATCTTCGCAACGAATTTCTATAATTGGCAGAGCAATTTTCCCTAGGATTTCTTCCTCTACTGGACATGATATTTAGCTCGTTCACTTTATAGAAAAGACTGTTTTAATTGTGGAAACATGGTAGATACGATTTTAATGGAGGAACATGATAGATAGAATTAGTTGGGTCATAAATAAATGCGGCTCTTTTATAAAATACAAAAGCTTGGGGTAGTTTTTAAAAGTTCTGAAAAAGCCAAAACATAGATCTTGACCCAAAAATAGGTTTGAGCCAGAATTTGAAATTTGAAGATTTATTTTCAAAGTCTGTCAAAAATAAAGATTTGAAAACAAATCTTCAAAATATGCTCGCAAAATCTTTTTAGAGATTGTTAAAGGTAGATATATATCAATTTTCTGAAATCTATTCTTGATGCAATTTGCACAAGAGCTCTTGTGGTGTTTTTGAACATTGATTGCAATATTTTAGAAGAACATGATTATTTTCGTCGCTGCAATTGAATTTGAAAAATCATAAAAAAAAAATAAAAAAAAACCATCTAGTGAAAGTCAAAGGTCAAAAGACAACACCCTATAAATCCTCCTAAATCAAAAGGTGGAAACACTATAAAAAAAAAAAAAAAAAAAAAAAAAGACAAGCATTCATCGACTTGTGCGGAGATGTATTTTGAAGTAAGCATGTGAATTAGGGAAGAAACAAGGGTTTAGGCGTGGATTATTTTTTTTGTCAAAGTTTCCTTTAAAATTGCTAAACCGAGTTAAAACTTAAAACTTGCTAACAATAATAAACTAGATGTTATGAAATAATATTAAAAATACATGACAACAAAAAATATAGCCAAAAGGATTAGGGAAGAAAGAGAGATTTTATTGCTCTTTCAATTGATATTCAAATGAACTGAATTGACTTCCTATTTATAGAAGAAAAGAAGCATTTCGTGAGCGCTTTTCAAGAAGTTCTTGACGATGTTCGCTCGCTTGCCTACTTACAACTTACCTCGCTTAAGATTTTACTCGCAAGTTTCGTCCGCTGTCTGTGCCTCGGGAAGTCGCTACAAGGCTTTTCTGGGAGCTACACTCGCAACCTCGCGCTCGCATGCCTACTTGCAACCGCTCGCTTAATTGCAAATTTAACTAATTGCAAACTTATCCAGGAAATCGTATATTTGAATGGACATCCATAATACGGTGTATTTATAACATTAGACCATTTTTTGCTAATCTTTACCCCTGTGCCAACTTCTCTTAAAATTTCCAGATGATTGAACCAATTCAAGATGTGGGCTAGTTCGATCCAATTGATGAAAAAATTGCATGGTTTGGCCTTCAAATGAACTGGTCTTTAATTTTTGTCCTTCAAATGGACTGCATTAACTTTTGTCCTTTAAATGAGTTGGTCTCTAATTTTTTTTGCCATTAACAATCAACTTATACCTAGCTAGGCATAAATTTTTTAAGGAGCGGGACATAACTCGTGGACGATTATAGTCGGATATGCCCGGATAATGTAAGTTGACCAACTTAGATCTTGACCACTCCCACTTTCCAATGACGATACACTGTCAACATGAAACTATATAAGATGCCAAATAAATATAACGTCTTCCACACATTCCAATATCAACTGCAACCCTACCCTTTTTTCTAGAGCTGCAAATTTTTATAGTGGCAATAACTAATAAACACACATGTACATATCTTGTATGTATTGAATCCCCACAATATCTCTTCATTTCTTCTCTCAATTACAGCCCCACACTTCCCTATTTCAGTTTTCCTTTAACCTCATTTTTTCAAATCTTGATAATTCATTTGGTCAGTGATTTTTCTCATTTGGGTGTCTTAAATTTTGAATCTTTTTTGGGTTGATATCTTTTCTGAGTGAGAAAGATTATTTTTTTTCTCTTTATTGGGGTGGTGGGATCTGTTATTTTTTTCCCCCTCAAATGAACGAATTAGATTTTAATGAGGAAGTAGAGAATGGAGTGAGGTGTATTATTGAGGATGGTGTAAAAGTGCTATTGCAAGGTTTGGGTGAAGATATAAATAGGGAAGGTATTCTCAAAACTCCTTTGAGGGTTGCTAAGGCTCTAAGAGAAGCCACAAAAGGTGATCTTTTTTTAGCTTTTTGGTGTTCTTGCATGCTTTCCATATCGCATTTATTCGTTGTTGTTACTGCTTTCATTTCCATATTTTTTTTTTCCAAACTGCTTTGAAATGCTTTACTTGAGCTGACGGTCTATCCGAAACAACCACTCTATCTGTACACTCTATCCTCCCCGACCCCACATGTGAGATTACACTGGGTATGTTATTGTTGTTGTTGGGTGTGTTCACAAAGTTTAAGTAATAAAAAGAGACTTTTGAATTTTGTGGTCCTAAATTAAAGATGCGTATAATGTATTAAAATGTTCTTTAAATCTTGTGGTTTTAAACTTGCCATATAGTGTGTTTGAATGATCAACTTACTAAATATAGAAAGAAACACTCTTTTTGAAACAAATGAAAAAATGTAAGTAAGACGCCTAAATTGAGATGGAGGGACTAGCTTGTTGGTCTTCTGTTTTGCATGCTCAATATGGATCTTCATTTATTATCAATGTTGTCAAAGGCGCGCTTAAAGCACACTTAAACCCTGAAGCGAGGCTCAAAACATGTCGAGCGCTTCGCCTCGCCTTTTGTGCGCTTCAGTGTCATCATCAAGGCTCTAAGACATACTTTTCCTTGCCAATGAGCTTCTCTTGAAGAGGTGACACTAGATAATTGATATTTCACTTTATCATAATGTTTTTACAATTTCTTTGTCCGTATATTTGTTATTCATGCTTATTCTTATTAGTCTTGGACTAAACATTGCGGCTTTTTTCGTTAAAGCCCGCACTTTATTTGCGCTTCGGGCTTAAAGCCCCAACTGACCTTAGAGCTTTCGCTTTTGATAACACTGTTTATTATCTTGATTAAATCTATGGAAAGTGGAGTATTTCACCTAAGTTGTTAATATTGTTGAATCAAGTACTTGTAGAAACTACTGTAGATTATAATATAGGCACGTAAAAGTTGCATGTTAGGTGTTCGATATTTTTAACCGTGAGGATGAAGCACTCTTTAAGTTCTGGACTTATCAAAGAATTATCTTGTTTGTCTTACCTTTGAAGTTGTTCTTTTGCGAAGATTCTGTGATAACTAGTGCTCTGTCAATCAGTGGTCTCATTATGCTTAATCAGGTAACAAAACTTTTGTCCTTCGCCTGATGTAATACTCTAGTTAAGAGTTTATTAAGGTTCTTTATTATTATTATTTTTTTTTTTTTTTTTAGTCGGGTGATATAGATGGACACAGGGATGAAAGAGAAAGCTGAAGTTTTAAAAGTTCTTGCAAATCCGGCTCTGTCCATCAAACTAAATCAGTATTTGTTTTCTTTGGGTGAGTAATACTTTATTTTGGAAACAAGGGTAATGCCTACTAATAATGACAAAATACAGGATCTGTGGTAAAAGCGCAGCTTGAGATGGTTGGTTAGACGCACGTCACAAGTTCGAACCTTTCCCTAGATAAAAGCCTAGTATTTAAGTGGAGAATGGTAGAGGATTGAGCCCATTATCCACCGAGTTTTGAACCGTGCACCATTGGCTCTCAGGGTTTTCCGGTTATCCGAAAAGAAATAGAGAAAATACAGGAGTTTTATTCCCTTTAAGAAATCCACGATTCTCCTAATGCATCTATCTGTTAGCTCTCTTTAGTAAGGCCTGAAATGTCCTTCAAGAGAGCTTAAGAAATAAGTATTACTCTCTTTGTTTTAATTTGTTTGTCTGGTTTTGACTTGGCACAGAGTTTAAGAAAGTAAAGAAGATTTTTGAATCTTGTGGTCTTAAATTAAAGATACGTAGAATGTAACTTTTACCTTACCAAAAAAAAAAAAAAAAATTAAAGATATGTATAATGTACCGAGATGCCCTTTAATGTTATGGTCTTAAACATGCCATGTGGAAAGTTGAAATAAAAAAGAGTTGTCAAAAAAGAAAAGATTCGTTTTGAAACAGACTATAAAGGAAAGTAAGATAAAAAAAATTGAAACAGGGGGAGTATTTTATATACATGTTAGATGATTTTATTTTCTCTAGTCAATGTAGCTATGTTTCCTTAATAATTGGGACAGTTTCCTAGGTACTTCAATATGAAGTTGTTTAATGTGAGCCTAATTATGGTTGGGGAGACTGGAGAGGGCAAGTTAAGAATGCTGAAAGCAGATTCTGAATATTGATTAAAATGGTCTTAGCGCAAGCATATGTGAGACTTAGAAGTCTACAGCTTTAGCTCAGTTACCAAAATTCATGCATGTCTATCTCTTGATTTTACATGAGGAAGTAAACATGAAAATCTGCACCGGATGTTATTATTGACTTCAAGGGTGGCTATTAAGGTGAGGATTGGAAATGCTTGATGTTTAATACAAATTGGAGGAGCGTGTGGATTCCGTGCTTTACTTTTTTTTTAATTTTTGTCAGGGACTAAAAAAAGAAGCAGTAACTGGTAACCTTCCATGCAATCTAATGAATATATATTTATGTGAAAATGGACAAAATGGAAAGTTGACATTCGAGTTTGGAAAGAGGGAGTAAGATGGAGATCTTCACAGTCAAAAGAAGCATTCATAGGGAACATCTGTTTCCAGAAAATAGAAACCTCTGTTTTGCAGCTATATGGGTGAACCTCTTTTTGCTGTTAAAGCATAAGGTTTCTTATCCGGTTTCTTGTCGGCATTTGATTTGTAATACTTGTTCACTAGTAGTGTTGTACTTCTCTTCCAAGTTAAAACATTTATAGCTGTTTCATTTATTAGGGGTGAGTTAGCCACTCCTTTGCCATTTCTCTTTCTATCTCTGTGTGTGTGACTCCATCTTTTTGGGTTAATTGAGATGCATTCCTTGTGGATAATACTCCCTCCATCCCTATTTATGTGGCACTTTTCGCTTTTCGAGAGTCAATTTGACTAAACTTTGAAGCTAAATTGGATTAGATTAACTCAATATTTTAACATTAAAATTTATAAATTTGAAAACATGAAAAGTACTATAAATTGCAACTTTTTCTCATATCAATTTGATGAAAAAATACATCTTAAAATGATGGTCAAAGTTCATACAGTTTGAATCTTGAGAAGCAAAAAGTCTATGTTACTCGGACTCTTCAAAAATGGACACCGGTGCGTGTCGGATCCTCCAAAAGTAGTGCATTTTTGAAGGATCCGACACGGGTGCGGCATCATTTTTGGAGAGTCCGAGCAACATAGCGAAAAGTACCACATAAATTGGGACAAATGGAGTATGGTATAACTTTGTTAAATCTTTACTACTCTATTGTGCAAACTGAAGTTGTGTGATATGGTTGCTGCAATCATGGAGTGCACACTTAAAGCCTTTCTTTTGGTAAAAGTTCTTTGTTAACAGTCTGATAAAAAATAAATCTTACCTTATAAAAAAACAGTTGATAAAAAGTAGTACTTTATTAACAGTTAGGACTTAACAATGTTGTTAGTCTATTGTCAAGGTCATTATCCTATCTTATAGTAGTTGGATTATCGACATCCTGTATGAGAGGATATTAACATCTTGTAAATGGAAAGAATTATCTAGTCATACTTCCAATTCCTGTGTTGCTCAGACCCTTCAATCCCTGCCTCACCGGTGTTGACCCGACATGGGTGTGGAATCCACACAGGGTTTTGTCTACATCTATGACCCAGAAGTGTGGTTTGCTTGCTTTTTGGTTTAATTTCTGGGTTTGTCATATATTTGTTTTGAGGTTGTGTTTGTGTCATATATTTATACATTGTATATATAAAGTATGTTACCGCTCATACTATATATAAAGTATGTTAACACTTTATTATTACACAAGATATCTTACGAATAAAATATTAGGTTTTATAAAGAAATAAATTTGTTCAATAGTACCAGTTTAAAAAAAAAAAAAAAATTGTTAGTCTAGTTCAACAACTTTAATTAATTGAAATATACACTTATATATGTTGTAACATACAGTTCTTGGTAGTATCCCAGCATCCGTATCCGCACTTGGATCCATTCCACCGAATCTGAAAATATAAGTGATGAAAAATCCAACCTCTAGATCCACACCTGCATCGGGTGCCCCCCAGAGTCTGAGCCACATAGTATTCTACCGGGTGTGGTGGATTGATGGGTTAATGCTTAAAATATCACTGTTTTAGTTCCATAGTTTTTTGTTATCTGACCGCTTTCATGTTTTTGGTGCTATATGAAGGTTATAAACAAAAAGTGAATGATGTTGTTCATGGTGCTTTATTCCCTGAAGCTGGGTTGGAAGGTGGAAGTGGTCAAGCTGGAGGAGCAGGGGGGCTTGTGATAGTTCGTGATCTTGATCTTTTCTCCTACTGTGAGTCTTGCTTGCTTCCTTTTCAGGTTCAGTGTCATGTTGGTTATGTCCCGTCTGGGCAAAGAGTTGTAGGACTAAGCAAGCTCTCTCGCGTGGTCGATATCTTTGCTAAAAGGCTCCAAGCTCCACAGCGTCTTGCTGATGAAATTTGCACTGCTTTGCAGTACGGGATCAAGCCAACAGGTGTTGCTGTGGTTTTGCACTGTCTGCATATTCATTTTCCAAAATCTGAATCAGCCTTGCCAGACACGTCTCACCAAGGATGGGTGAAGATACTAGTTACCTCAGGTTCGGGTGTTTTTGAAGAAGAGAAGGCTGACATTTGGAATGATTTTATACGTCTTCTGAATTTCAGAGGTATAAGCAAAGAAATTGTCCATCCCGGGGTCGCTCACCAATCATGGTGCCCTTCTCAGTCTTGTAACAAGTTGGAACAATCAAATTCAGCGATGACAAATGCAGTGGTTTCAATTCTTAAGTCATTAGGGGAAGACCCGTCGAGGAAAGAGCTTGTAGGTACTCCATGTCGTTTCTTGAAGTGGTTGATGAAATTTAGAAACTCTAATTTAGAGATGAAATTGAATGGCTTTCTTCGAAGTAGAATCAATAATCCAAGTCCTTATGGTAAGGTTGGCGATACTGAGGACCTTATCTGTTCTGAGCTCAGTTTACCATTCTGGTCCCAATGTGAACATCATTTACTTCCTTTTCAAGGTGTTGTGCATATAGGTTATTACTCTGCAGATGGAAGTAACGCTGTTGGAAGAACCGTATTGCAGTCAGTTGTACATTTTTATGGCTTCAAACTCCAAGTACAGGAGAGGCTTACCAGGCAGATAGCTGAGACCACTTCATCGATTTTAGGTGAAGATATAATGGTAGTTGTGGAAGCAAGTCACACATGCATGATATCTAGAGGAATTGAGAAGTTTGGAAGCAGTACAGCTACAATTGCTGTCTTGGGTCGTTTTTCTCGTGACCCTGCTGCGAGGGCGGAGTTTTTGCAGAGCCTTCCAAAGTTTTGTTCCGCATGAAGATGATGTCTTCTGCAAATGGAAATATATATAGGTTGTTCTAAGTGTCCCACATTGGTTGAGGGAATGGGTTGTTGCCTCCTTATGTGGACGTTGACAATTCTCACCCATGAGCTAAGCTTTAGGGTTAAGCCTGAAAACCATTTTCTTAACAGACATCAAAGAATGTTATACCATTACAGCAGTCAGCAAATACAAAATGAGCAGCAAATATTTTATTCATTTTTTCATCCTTGTTTTTTGTAGCATAAACAAGGGCTTATACAGAGTCACCTTTTGCACTTGCCCTTGATTTTCAATGTGTCATACTTGCCACTTTGGTGCCACCCACATATATAGCTTCTTGATTCATCAAATGTTTGTGCTATGTTAATGTTACAAAATCTCTGGTTGAGTTTGTTGCAATTCCAAATTTATTGTAGTCTTACCGATATGAAGCGATTGGCATAGGGATTGCTTTAATTTCCTTCTTGCTATGGTACTTCACTTTCCTCTTAGATGAGTTTAAGACCAGCAACTTCAAATGGAACTGGAATTTACATGCTAATGCTTCTTTACCTACTAATTTAGATTCGCGCCACGTAGGGCTATAAAGGGGAACACTTCCTACAAGGAGTTTTTCTATTCCACGGCTTGAGCTGAAACCTTTAGTTAAGAGTTGAGGATCACATTCATCCCACCACACTCCTTCGTGATGAAAACATGGAATTCTCAAAATGTCTGAATCTGCCTTCTGTTTTTCGTTGTTTTTTTCCTCCTTCATGTGCACATGAAAATATTGACAAGCCTTACGTAGTCATTCTAACTACATAAGAGTATATGTTTATGAACGTATAGAGGTATAACGTAGGAAATAATATCACTCCCTTTGATAGAGTTGCCCTCTCTGAGGATTTAGTAAAACGGCAAAGTTTTATAAATATGTAATCTACGTTCATTTACCAAAAATTAGAGCTTGAGAGTTGAGACCCTAGAAACTATTGCATCCAAATCAATATTCAGGTGTGACTGGTGAAGAACATTTCAAATGGTGAATTCAAAATTTAGATTCAGCATATTTAGAATGTGTATACATAGTTTTAAATCTTATTTTAAATTATCCGGCATAATTTTATCCGTCGTTGGGCCTGTTTGAGTCTTGTTGTGGTGATAATTTCATCTCACCTATTGATAGAGGGATTTCAGCGGAGAAAAATTGAAAATGTATTACACTCACCACACAGAAAAGTCAATTTATCAAAAGAGAGAAAAAGTACTTTTTCCGTTTCAATTTATTTGTCTTGGTTTAATTAGGCACTAAATTTAAGAGAGAAAAAACTCTTTTAAATCTTGTGGTCTGAGATCAAAGATGTGTTTAATATACTAAAATGCCCTTTGAATTTAGTGGTCTTAAATATACTCCATCTATTCCGTTTCACTTGAGCCTAGTTGACTTGACACTCCTCATAAAAAACTATTTATTATGGGTTTGATTTACTAAATTATCCTTATTATTATGATGTAAATGTAAGTTTGACTGCTTTTGTTTTATATAGTTACTTAATGATAAGGGTAAAATTAGAAGAAATTAATAAACCGCTCTTAATTTGTTAAAATAGATAAGTAAAAAGAAAAATCTATTTTCAGTAGAAGGATCAAGTAAAATGAAAATGAGGAAGTACCAGGCGGTATGATGAGTGTAAAGAGTTACCAAATATAAAAAATGACATTTTTTTTTAAGTTTGGCTTTTGTTTTAAATGATAAGGGTAAAATTAGAAGAAAATAATAAACTCTTAATATGTTAAAATGGATAAGCAAACTAAAAAAAATGTAAGATAAATAAATTAAAAAAAGGGAGTATTATTAACGCTTACCCCTGCTTAATTGAAGTGAAATACATATGACTTGTTATGTTCACAAAACACTGATTTGTTATCTTCACAAAACACATTTCTATCAACTAAAAGTGTCTAAACGATCACTAGAAAAATTAAAATATCTTTATAATTTTTATTCTTAAAAATAAAAAGTAATTGCGTCAGTCTTGGCAAATTCAGAAAGAGTTTAAATAATGAAGTCTTCACTTTATATATTTTTTATCCAAGTGTGTTAGATAACTTAATTGATTTTAGGGAAAGGATAAAAGATATTCCTCTACTTTATTTGGATGGCTAAAAATATCTCGATTCTGATTTTGGGTCATTTATCAACTAAAAGCGCCGCTATTATGAAAATTAACAAACATATCCTTCATTTGACGGAAATTCTCAAATTGATTCAAATAACCTGATTTCACAAAAAATAACTCCACTCCCATATTTTACCCCCGACCCGCCTCCTGAAATAACCCAAGTCTTCATTATCTGATAATGGCAAAACAGAGCATAATACACTAAATGGGTGTGCTTTATATTTGATGTTAATAGATATCAAATTCCGGTTAAATAGCTTTATTTCCCTGCTAGCGTGAAAGCATGGTTAGGAAAATACATGGTTCCTTTAAATCTCTGTTATTGGTCATTTGACGAATCAAGATTTCCATTTCTTTGTTGTAGATCGCACGTTGTTAGGATACTACTATATATAATTGTTAAATCAATAATATTGCTGTTTGCGTAGTGTGATTTACGCTCTGTTTGCCATTATCGGAGAAGGAAGACTTAGGTTATTTTAGGAGCCGGGTTCGGGCGGATAAAATATGAGAGCGAGTTTTTTTTTTGTGAAATCCGGTTATCTAAATCAATTTGGGATTTCCGTCAAATGAAGGTTATATTTGTTAACTTTCATAACGGCAGGGGCATAAACGAACCAAAATTGTAATAGAAGATATTTTTAGCCATTAAAACAAAGTAGAGAAATATTTTTGACCCTTTTCCCTTGATTTTATTTCTATTTCTAAGATATAATCCCTTTTGAACTTGAAACCTCCCTTAGTAAGCTACTAAAAATAATCTATATTTATATATAATATAAAATCTTATATGTATATTTGTACGCGTGATGCGACACCTTTCATTCAAAACCATCATTCATATTTATCTTTTTTCTCCTTTTTTTGCCATTTTTCTTTACTTATTAACAAAAAAATTACTAATTAATTGGATTTAGCACAAACCTCATAAATTAAGTAGCCAAGTAATTATTAGGTTGCAACAATAAGCCCACGTACAACTTTGCAATAAAGCTCAATTAATTCTCTCATTCAACCCTCCTAGAACGGTTCAAGCAATTTTAGGTTAGTCATATAGAGAATGACATTTTCCCTTCCCTATTTAAGTCCTGTTTAATGTCTTTAATGTGTCAATACACTACTAAAAGAATTTTAAGGGTCACATACAAAGAGAGCTATCTTTTGTAACTACTGTAGAAACATGTCAAATGTATACTTAAGCGGGCAGTACCACAAGGAAAACAAAAGGGGTAAAACAACGAAGGGAAGCACAGATTTTTCTTGACTATTTGTTCTCTGTCTCTCTTTCTTCAAATTGGGGGAGGCTGAAAGCTTGATAAATAGGATGTTCTCCAACTCCCTTTCGACCAATGGTCGAATTTGGCCCAAAATGCTTAGATATTTCACTGAAATTTTCGGCAACATTTTCAATTGCTATAATGGATAATTGGGAGCACGAGTGAAAGCTTTTACTTGGATTTATTTTTTGAGTGATAGTTTTTTCTTGACAACTTTTGCTATTGTTATTATCCGTAGAGAAATTACGGGATAGTTTTATTGTATTTGGGTTTTACCCGACATTTTAACTCAAAAAAGTTTTGCAAATCTCAGGGGCAAAATTTAAAAATTTAATTGTAGGTTTGGTTTAATTTTCAAAATTAAGTTTTGCAATACACGTATGAGTTGGAAGCATAAACTTGTACCTTTTGAGTATTCTTTTCAAACAAAAAAATAAAGTTAATTTCACTTTTCACATAAAATACTTTTAGATTATTTTTAATATTGAGTTATTAGATAGATAAAAATCAATCACAAGTACCAGAGATTATTTATGGCTACCACAAGGAAAACAAAAGGGCAAATTTATTAGTTACTCGTCAAAGTGGCACTCATTCACGAGTATCAAAGGTTATGTACTACTTTTTCCGTACATTTTTACTTGTTCCAGTAAATTAAAAATAAATGTCTACTTTTGCTTATACAGTTTAAAAAATCAAGGAATAATTTACCATTTCATACTTATTTTACCCCCATTATTAATTATTGGATTGGAATTTTAAGGAATTATTAGTGTCTACCTAACTTCAAAAATTATTTTTAATTGACAATTATTAGATTACACTAGGGATAATATTGTAAAATTATTATTCTATTATGATATTTTAACAATTACTACATCAACAGGATATATGTTGACGGTTCGTCCACGAGGCCAATATGGAAATGAATATTCAAATACACTTTTACATATTATATATATACAGGATAGTTTTATACCAGAGAATCAAAAATGGAAAATGAGAACTCAAAAGTTTTTAGGATCTTTTGTTTTGTAAGTAGTTCGTTATTTGAAGTTTACCACAGATTTGATATAAAGTCTCTTCTACTTGCTCAATTTTCCTCTATTGAGCTGTATGTTAAAAATTAACTATAAATGAGTTATGGAAACTTTTGTTTTCAGCTTTTTTTCTTATTGTGTTATAGTGATTACTTCTCATATTCATTTTATCTAAAATTTAATTGTAGGTTTGGTTTAATTTTCAAAATTAAGTTTTGCAATACACGTATGAGTTGGAAGCATAAACTTGTACCTTTTGAGTATTCTTTTCAAACAAAAAAATAAAGTTAATTTCACTTTTCACATAAAATACTTTTAGATTATTTTTAATATTGAGTTATTAGATAGATAAAAATTGAATCACAAGTTTATAGAGATTATTTGAGTGGGGATATGAAAGCTGGGGTGGAGGTAAATAGGAGGGATGAAGATGGGTACTTTGGTAAAGAAGATATTAAGGAAGCTGTGGAGATAAAGTGGCACTCATTCACGAGTATCAAAGGTTATGTACTACTTTTTCTCAAGTAACATTTTTACTTGTCTCACCTTTCAATAGTAAATTAAAAATAAATGTCTAAAGCATTTTCCAATGTACCCGTTTTTTGTATTTTCACTTTCATCAACAGAATGTCAACTTTACAAAAATGACATAACACTGAATAATTTACCATTTCATACTTATTTTATCCCCATTATTAATTATTGGATTGGAATTTTAAGGAATTATTAGTGTCTACCTAACTTCAAAATTATTTTAATTGATTTCAATTATTAGATTACATAGTAATAATTAGGGATAATATAGTAAAATTATTATTCTATTATGACTAACGGTGTCAAGTCAATACAAGTAGGAAAGGCGATATGGAGTAATTACTACTACTAACTAACTTTGTCGGTCAACAGAATATACCGGAAGTCTTTTGTTGGTTGACGGTTCGTCCACGAGGCCAATATGGAAATGCCTCATCACCTCACCATTCATCCTACCTACCATTCTACAATCCTCCTTTCTTCGTATGCCTTCACTTTCTTGTCTACTCCTATATATATATGCAAGTTCTAATTGTCTGCATAGCTAACACACTAGAACACTCACTCTCTCAATATTAAACCAGAGAATCAAAAATGGAAAATGAGAACTCAAATGATGTTCTTCATATAGTTATGTTCCCTTCTTTTGCTTTTGGTCATATTAGTCCATTTGTTCAGCTTGCTAACAAGCTTTCCTCTCATGGTGTCGAAGTTTCTTTTTTCACTGCATCTGGCAACGCTAGCAGAGTCAAATCTATGCTGAATTCTGCTCCCACTACTCATATAGTCCCTCTTACTCTTCCTCAAGTTGAAGGTCTACCTCCTGGTGCAGAAAGTACTGCAGAATTGACACCAGTAACTGCTGAACTTCTCAAAGTTGCTTTAGACCAAATGCAACCACAAATCAAGTCTCTACTTTCCAATCTCAAACCCCATTTTGTTCTCTTTGATTTTGCTCAAGAATGGCTCCCTAAAATGGCTGATGAATTAGGGATCAAGACTGTTTTTTACTCTGTTTTTGTTGCACTTTCCACTGCTTTTCTTACTTGCCCTGCTAGAGTTCCTCAACCCAAGAAATATCCAACTCTTGAAGACATGAAGAAACCTCCACCTGGATTTCCTATCACCTCTGTCACCTCAGTCAAAACCTTTGAGGCTCAAGATTTTCTATATATTTTCAAGAGCTTCCATGGTGGTCCTACTGTATATGACCGTGTACTCTCAGGACTTAAGGGTTGCTCAGCTATACTAGCCAAGACTTGTTCTCAAATGGAGGGGCCTTATATAGAATACGTGAAATCACAGTTCAATAAACCTGTTTTTCTAGTAGGACCAGTAGTCCCTGACACACCTTCAGGAAAATTGGAAGAGAGATGGGCTAGCTGGTTAAACAAGTTTGAAGCTGGAACAGTTATTTACTGTTCTTTTGGAAGTGAAACTTTCTTGAATAATGATCAGATCAAAGAACTAGCTTTAGGTTTGGAACAAACTGGGATACCTTTCTTTCTGGTCTTAAATTTTCCTGCCAATGTCGATGTCCCAGCTGAACTAAACCGAGCTTTACCAGAAGGCTTTCTGGAGAGAGTGAAAGACAAGGGAATTATTCATTCAGGTTGGGTGCAGCAACAGAACATACTTGCTCATTCTAGTGTAGGTTGCTATGTATGCCATTCAGGGTTCAGTTCAGTGATAGAGGCACTAGTGAATGACTGTCAAGTTGTTATGTTGCCTCAGAAAGGTGACCAGTTCTTGAATGCAAAGCTGGTGAGTGGGGATATGAAAGCTGGGGTGGAGGTAAATAGGAGGGATGAAGATGGGTACTTTGGTAAAGAAGATATTAAGGAAGCTGTGGAGATAGTGATGGTGGAGGTTGATAAGCAGCCAGGTAAATTAATTAGAGCAAATCAGAAGAAATGGAAGGAGTTTTTGTTGAACAAGGATATACAATGCAAGTTTATTGAGGATTTAGTTAATGAAATGACAGCGATGGCTAAGGTCTCAAGTAACTAGGATATTCAAATTCAATTGTCATCTCACCTTTCAATAGTAGTATAGTTGGCATTTTTACTATCAATAAAGCATTTTCCAATGTACCCGTTTTTTGTATTTTCACTTTCATCAACAGAATGTCAACTTCTGACAATCAGATCACTTGACATAACACTGTAGATTAACTTTTTACTAAAACACTAATCCATAATCTGAAGAAAGAAAATGATAAAAGAACCTACTAATAATAGATTAAATGATATCAACAACATAAAAACAAATTAGAAGGTCACATATAACTTAAATTCCTCAAATTTAACCCAAAACGGAAAAAGAAAGGCAAGAATAGGAAGATGGCAGACATCCATTTCTGGGCAGAATTGAGATTTCACGATTCAGTCACCGTTATCAGCGTTCTCATGCCACAAATATAGTGTTTTTTTTTTTTTTTATGACAACCACAAATATAGTGTTAATGAAACTATTTAACTAATACACTTGGCTATGAAATGCTATTAGCTTGTCAGATAAGGTCACATATCATTTCTATTCAAGTGTGTGGCCCAAATAAGCATATATGCTCAAATCAAACTGGTCTTTACCAGTACATCTAAATAAAGCATGGAAGTTTAGTTCCTCTCTCCTCGTGCCTTTAAGGGTTTACAAGAAGCTGAAACCACATTCCAGCTTAATTCCCGTATAATCCACCAACTAAGCCACGCCAGAGCCATGAATCATCTACTTTTTAGAAGAAAAATCTTAGAAGAAAAATCTTTGAAAGTTTAAAATAGGGCTTGTGATGGTCCTCGTAAGAAAATTTTAATTTTTATGTGGGCAATAACATTTGGAACAAGAGAGAGACTGAAAACAAAACATTTAAATGAATAGTTGGTCGTAATCCTATCATAAATCACTTATTTACTTAACAACCACAAAGTAGAGGTAAGCATTGTGTACCATGGAAACTCAAGAGCTTGTAAGACTTATGCCTTCTCCCTCAACTCTTGCACCTTCACATTATGAAATTCAACTACATAAACAATGAAGCAGAAAATAAACCTGGATTATTCCACTCCTGGACACTGACTCAACCATGTAAATTAGATCTGACATCCAAACTTGAAAATTGTTGAACATCCACAAACATAAGAAAAAGTGAACACCATATTACCCATTAGCTTCTCAAACTTTTGCAATCAGAGCAATTGAAATATAAATCTTAAACGACCAGGTCACGCCATTAAGCCATCTCTGTCTCATCATGTTGTTGTTGTTACACCAATAGCTGAATCAGTAGCTAAAACGCAATGTCTCTGCTGGAAGGAGGAAGACATGGCCAGAAAGGGGCGATCCAAGATGTTAGAACTGCAAAGATGTCATAGGGAATCCTACTGATTGCGGAACTCTTGACAGCTATTTGTGGAATTGAGCTGTTGAGGAAAGAACAAGGAATTAATTGTGTGCACCCACTATTTACACAATTACTGTAACTTTTAATATCCATCTACTGCTTAAAGAAATACAACTTTCAAACTTCAAACTACCAACTTCCAACTTTTAAAGAAAGTTGTTTAAAGAAATACAACTTTCAATGTCCACTTGTAATACAAGCACCTTTATTATATCATGAACAAAAGATACTATTCCATGTGTTACTAGTGGCAACGGCCTGGTTCACACAAGAAAGACAAACAAAATTTTCTCAAGATTTAAGAGAGGTACACCTTACTCCCGTGGTTTTGAAATCCTTGGGATTATAAAGAAAACCAGGACAAACTCATCGAACAATACTGTGAAAGGAAAAACCAGTTGACACAATGCACATCCATATAAGGTAAATGAAAGTTGTTACAGCTGAACAGATTTACTTGTCATAATGTACATGCCTCACAAACCTTTTATTCCACACACACACATATATATATAACATAACATCATTTGGAAGACAATTACTCTATGGCTCCACGATGATCTTTCCTGTCGCATGTCCATCAATACTCCTGCTCCAAGCATCTTCAGCCTTGCTGAGAGGATGTTTCGAGTCGATGACTGTTTTAAGTTTCCCTTCCTTCACTAGCCTAACAAGCAACTCCAGGTTCTCCTTCTTGGGAATTAAAAGCAGTGGCACCAACTGCTTCTTTGAGAAGGTTAATTTTTTTAATGCAAAGGTCCACATGGCGCTAGGTCCAGGAGTCAGATCGATGACCTTCCCATTCGTGCTTAAATTAGGCTCAAAGGTAGACCAAGGGATGCCTGTTGTACAGTGAATCACTGCATCATATTTTTGGCCTGATGGGCTCTTAAGAGCTGCTCCCTCTGGGGTCTTGTAATCAAGAACCTCATCTGCTCCTAAGCTCTTCACAAAATCAAAGTTGCGGGCTCCACAGGTAGCAGTAACATGGGTGTTGCCAAGTTTTGCCAATTGAACAGCATAGTGACCGACACCACCGGAGGCAGCCGTAACTAGAATGTTCTTGCGGGGTCCAGTTCCATCGAGCTTGACCTCAGCAGGATTGACAAGGGCCTGATGAGCTGTAAGACCTGCAATAAGAAGACCTGCAGCTTCTGCAGCTGATACTTCAGCGGGTCTTGGAACAGTCAAACTTTCCTTAGCCACCGCATATTCAGCAAATCCACCTCCACTCTGTATCAAAACTCATGAAGATCCATCAAACATAAAGGATAGAACACCATATTACCACATTACGGTTCAAAGTGAAATGATTTAGCTAATAAGGAGAAATACTACAAAGTTAAGACGAGAGCAAGTTTGCTCTAGTCATGGTGCCTCCACTTCCAAACAATAGGTTAGGATTCAAGTCACTTGGAAAACTACTGTAGGCCCATGGGGAGGAGGGTTTGAATGAGGGGACTTGGCCCCCAAAAGAAAAACAAAATTAAGTAGCATTGAACCAACCGTACAGGCAGCCAACAAGAAACAAAAACAATGTCCATACAAAACGAACGTAAACCCTGAGCAGGTCCCACACCTACTAAGTTCCAACCATGCTCCAAAATGTAAGAGAGATGCAGCAAAAATAGAACATTTGAGAAGAATTGGACTAACCAGGGTATTAAGCATAGCCACAACCTTGTCACCGGCCTTGAAACTTTTTACATTAGATCCTACCTCTAAAACCTCTCCTCCCACGTCGGTAGCTGTTAACAACCAAAATCAGTTTAGAGAACAGTAAAAAAACAAGAATAAAATGCATGTTACAATGCATCTACACAATTACCAGCTAAATTTAAAGATAATGGCCAAAGGCTGTCTTGATGTCTTCGCCAGTTAACTTCCTATTCGAGTACATCACCATTAACAACAGTTGATGTTATTCAGCGAAGTTGATCTTCCTGGTAGCATCAAACTTTAGTTCCTTTTCTTTTTTTTTTTTTTTCAGCATCCAAGTTCAGGTCCACTCACTCATTAAATGCTACACAAGCAAAATAAATTCCATTTCTAACAACTTTATGGCCACAAATGCTTTGCCAATCAAATTCTTCACCTTTTTATGTAACCATTCTCAATCTCAGATACTTTGCACTGATGCCGTCCCCTATTCCAGCTTACAAATTATATTAGTATACCATAGCTTCTATATATTCCTTTCTACCACATTTCCTGCAATTCATGTTATCCCTATTGCTGTGAAGTTTTTGACAGGATCGTCCCTTTTACTGTACAGCTTCATGCTAAGTTATTGACTAATATATACTGCATGTGGATATGTACATAGTCCAAGAAAAGAATTTCTATCCTGATTTTGATGTGTTTATGTGGGAACTCTACTCTAGGAAAATGCATACATGCTATTCCAGAGGAATGAGCTCTAAGACATAGCATCTGCAACAACAAAAACTTGAACAATAAACTTCTACACGAACTCTATCAGTTCCCTGAGTTGATAGCAATTCTAAATGTGTATGTCACCCTTGCATAACCTAACAGCCAAGTACCTAGCCTATTTTTGCTTTTTGGCCAGACATAACGTGCAATGAAAGAGTTTCTCAATATAGGAACACCCATCTCCCACCCAAAAGAAATTCTCTATTACATCAGTCCATGGTCTAGAAATGGAACAAGAGGAAAAACTATATTAACTTGTCAAAGGAGATGATTTTTGATAGGTAGCTACAGTATTTGAGAATACTTAGACAGAGATTCTCATACTAAGGCTGATGCGAAAACCATTTATGAAACACAAGGCAACTACTACCAAAACCAAAAAGCACTAGAAACAGTGTGCAACGAAATTCTGGCAAAAAGTCTAGATATAATTGCTGACTGAACTTACTAGGAATAAAAGGAAACTTGGGAGGAAGAAGTGGACGAAGCATGCCCTTCTGAATTTTCCAGTCAACAGGATTTATGCTTGTAGCCTCCAGTTTTAGCAAGACCTCATCCTTCTTCGGAGTAGGCACAGGAACTTCCACATGCTGCAAGAAGCAAAGACGTGCACACAATCGAAAAGTTTTTAGTATTAGAAGAAATGTTGCTACTACTGAGTATAAAGCAGCCTCATTCGCTAGCCCAATGTTATTTCCAAGCTAGTGCTCAATGTTATTTCCAAGCTAGCTCTCTTCTAGAAATATTAACAATCTCAAAGCTACAAGATACGCTACCTTAACAAAAATGTCATGAAAGACTTTTTCAAAAATAATTTATATTTATGGGGTATTTTCAGAGACCTCCCTAAAGGTTTGGCTTCGTAACATCAACCTACCTTCTAGTTTTTTTTTTTTTTTTTTTTGGGTACATTGGAAGACTAGAAATATTCAAAATCGTTCATAAGCTACATCTCCCTTCTGGTTTATGTTATCATGCTTCCCTCTCTTTTTTAAATGTTTTTATAACACAATTCTTTTAACCCATTTATCAAATGTATAAAATAGCGATCGAACTAATTTGCATTTTCTGTGTACTCTTTGGCTAAATTAATTCTAAAAACATCTTTGTTGAAAAATTTCTAAAGTGTATATCAGAAAGGAATTTTTACAAGCTCTTTTGTGATTATAAATAAACTTTTTGAAAGATCTCTTAAACTACAAACTACGTTTAATATGATTTTTCCTCTGAAGAGAGACATTCAAGTGAAATAAAATCTGAAGGACACACAATAGCATATACCAAACTTAATAGCTTAAAAACTTAGCAAATATTAACATAAGGGTTCTTTAAAAACCAAGAAGCTATTAACTAGATCCATTAAAAACCCAACTATGAATATAACCCAAAACCTTCACCTATGGAATCGGACCCCATGAACCCTATGTTTAGGAGGAGAAAAAAAGGGGTTCATACCCAGAACTAGCAGCATTCAAGCGCCTTCCAATCTCAAAAGAAATGAAACCATCATGACAAGCATATTGCACTTGGTACATATTCAATCACTAATTATACCACCTACAATAGGAATATATCTCGGCTTCTCAATCTGTCTTACTAGAACAACATAGCATAACACCTTCAACCCAACATTCCTCAGATTCCTTTTACAATGAGAATAAGAATCTGCCGCTATCCTCTCATATCCACCACATTGCCCACACTTAACTTATAATCTTTCTCTTAGGGCCTGTTTGGCCATGAAAATTTTTCACTTTTTTCCGGAAAATGTTTTCACTTTATTTGAAAATCAACGTTTGGCCATGAAAATTCCAAATACAACTTCAAATTTGGAATTTGAAAAACACCAAAAAACTTGTTTTCACTTTTTTCACTTTCAATACATTCAAACAACCAAATATTCTTTGCAAAAACTATAACCAAACACAACTCCATCTTCAACTCCAACTCCAAAATACCAAATAAAATGAAAAATATTTGGTTTTCATGGCCAAACGCCTACTTAGATTCTATTGATTTCCTCTTAGGTCACTATATGTTGGTCCGTGTACCACAATCATCGTAAAGGAGCTCCGTTTTCTAAGCTTTATCATGGCTTTTTCGCTTTCGTTAGTTTCATTGTCGTATAGCTTTTGTTTCTTATCCGACCTTTTCTCACCGAGAGTCTTCCGGAAATGACCTCGCTAAATTGAAGCAATTCACTGGGTATGTTGTTGTTGTTGTCATCTAAAGGAGCTCCTAAGTAAACCGTGATTCTATAGTTTGTTTCAGACACCAAATTGAAGCAATTCAAGGAGAATTCTAAAGAGTAAATTAGAAAAGGAATTTTGGAAACCCTCTGTGATTAGAAAGGTGAATAAATCCGATCACTATTTTTATGCATAATCATAAATAAGTTACAAGATCAAAATAAGGGAGGTAAGTGTAATATCGTAAACCACAAGGGAGGTTAGTGTTACAAACTTGATGGGAAGTGTCCGAAACTATCCCTTTATTTATCTATATATTTTTAACACTTCCCCAAACCCCTTTGCCTTGAACCGTGCCTTCCATACTCCCATCTCTTCCTTTCATCTCGTAGACACAAATGGGGGTATCTTACTACACAAGCTTTGTTAGTTGAAAACCTAATAAATATCCAAGTTATGGTGACTTGGGGCTTAGACAAACAAGCTAAGTAGAAGAAAGGGAATTGTTTTCCTTTGTGGGGTTGATATCCAGGTCGGATGAATAGCTAAAGCTAGTGAAGGAAAATTAAGTGAGGAATAGTGAGAGAAGATTTTGGAAATGAATGCATTTTTTTGAAGCTGCATATTGTCTAGCATTGACATTTTTAACTAGGAAATGATTTTAAAGATAATATATCTTTGGCAAAATAGACTGATAGTTAATTAGCCTTGTTCTTATTAGTTGGAATCAGCCAGGATAATTCGCAAGTTGCATTACCTAATCTCTATTTCCATGCTATTGACCCCATATACTATCATACTGAAGTTACACACGTGTTTCCTGTCTAGACTCCGCAATTTCAGTTTATTCTTGCTAGTATTGTGGTTTAATTTGCATTGACTGAAAAAAGCAGTGCACATTGACTAAATGTTTTAAGTAGTCTTCCGCAAATCACAATTCAGGTCAACTTCCCCAAAAAGCATGCATAGCAACATATCAGAAGCATATTTCAAGCTCTCCTTACAAATACAAGTAGAATGAATTTATTTTTTTTCATTTTTCCTTCTCGTCATAAGCAAATGTGAATTTTTTTTGTCAAAAATAGCACCCAACATGTATCTCGGAGATTTGTCAGTTATCAAAATAAAAATAAAATAGCACCCAAGATGAATGCTAACCCAGTATTAGAAAATCCAATCCTCTTGTATCAATGCAAATCCTATTGCCGAGCTGAAGCTGGTCACCTTTTTACTGTACGTAGTGTAGTTGACCCTATGAAGTACTAATATTTTTTGTGATAATTTTGGTCAAAATCTCCCAGAAATGTGAATTTCAAATGAATAAAGTACTCCATCATCAGTGGAAGCAGTTGTTAAGCAGTACTATGAAGCTAATCTTATTTTTTTTAAGATATGATATGTAGTCTTTCTCAATGTTATTCTTGAAGGGTTCTTAGGAAAGCTTCTACCTCCAAAGAAAGAAAATTCAGTTTCTTAATTTTGGCATGGAGTTTAGGTTGGGTCTGTTCAATTCCAATGGCAAAAATCGAACAGCAAAAGAGTAAGACCAGTTTTGGGGAGGCTTGCCAAGTCATGTAGGACTCACAGGAATATTTGGTTCCATTAGTTTAGTAACGTTGAGTAACAGCGAGATGAAAATTGCTTACTTTAGCAAACAAAAAGGATGATTTTTGTTCACAAAAATATTCTAAGGATGTAGTTTAATTTGTTGTCATACTTAAAGTATGTTTTTGCCCAAAAACTCGCCTCACTTTACTATTTCCCAATGACTGCCTTAGCAACAGCTGAAGCTCAGCATATGAGTAGCCTGTTGCACCTTAACCCGATTAAAGAGAGAGCTGACATTTACATAAGATTGATTGAACTTTGAGAGTAGAATAGCAACAGATGACTCACATAGCAGACTCCAACTAGTTTGGAATGAGGCACTGAATAGTTGATTATACTGTGTTGCCAGGAGAGAGACATGAAAACAAACACATTTAAATGAATAGTTGGATCTCAAATTGCTCAGAATGGACCACTATCATCTAAGAAGTACTAGTAACATTTGTTTATAGAAATTTTTTTCCAGCTTAACCCAACCACTGCTTACCGTTATCTATTTCTTTCTCATTGCTTTTTTATCTGCTTAAGCATTATGGTACCATGGAAACTCAAGAGCTTGTAAGACTTATGCCTTCTCCCTCAACTCTTGCACCTTCACATTATGAAGTTCAACTACATAAACAAGTGAAGCAGAAAATAAACCGGATTATTCCACTCTTAGAATTCGTTTTTACTATGGACACTCGACTCAACCATGTAAATTAGAATGCTTGTTATAATTGACATCCAAACAAATAGAAAAAAGTAACAGGAATCCCTCTAGCTTCTCAAAGTGGCAATCAGCAATTGAAATATACTGTGACTTAGTCAGCCTCTTAAACGACCATCACGCCATCACATAAGCCATTCTGTCTCACTTCTGTTACCAGAGATTTAATGTCTAGGACAAAAATAAATCTTGTTTTGTACAAAGTAGCACGAACAGAACATATTATCTAAATTTTTGTAGCAAAAAGCTTAATTTCCAGACTAGTAAATGAGTAAAATGATGATTAAGTTTTATAATTCTTAATTAATGGCTAATATCATCTTCTCTTATCCCCTACCTCCTAATTGTAACCTTCACATACAGCACCCTCCCCAACAAGAAATGTTTCGTATTTAAATTGTCATTTTAAAAACTAGTTTGAAAATAATTATTATTCAAAACGTCAAACAAATTGAAGTCTCCTGCCAATATATTAATTTTTAGTTTAAGATTACAATGGAAGAATTCTAATTTCTAATGACGTAAGTTCAACAGTCCAACGGCAAATAAAATACTACTAGGTTTTAAACGCTCTGTCATCAAAAGCCCTCTTTAAACAACTATTTTCTGCAATTTTCTAATGAGAAATGAGCCAATTAAAAATACCAACTGTAACCAAAGAATCAACCAAATATGTTTAACACTCAAACATAATACTTCCTCTGTCTCCCAATTCATGTTATACGTTCGGATTTCGAAAGTCAAATAAAAAAATCTTTTGACCGTAACGCTCTTTGAATATTTTAAATTGTTAATTATTATTTCAGAAAACTTAAAAGATTGTGTGTGTCAAAATAAATAAGTTTTTGACTCTCGAAATTCGAACTGTAGCACGTAAACTGGGACAGAGGGAGTAACTGATATGCCAAATGAAAACAAAAAGAAAAACGAAGCAGTTATTTTTCTTACCTTTAAGCCAGAGGCTCCACCACCATAAGAGTTGTATTGGACAGCATGCATGACCTTCCCAGCCATTATCCAATTTCACCAATTTAAAAAGCCTTGACTAAACCTCGAAATTGGAGCAAAAGTGCAAAACCGGCGAGGCTATATTGTATATTGGAATATATATGTGTTGTGTGAATCGCCGCTAGCATAGGGTGCTTGTAGTATATCCATTGGGAGGCACACGTGGCGTATCTACAACTTCTAGAAACAAAAATTAGGTGGCAGCTTTTCTTAGAAAGTGGTAAAAAGAGATTCTGAAAATACGAGAGAAGGACATAAATGGTCCCTTAACTATGAGAGTCGGTTCAAAATTATCACTCAACTATGCACTTAACGATTTTGATCCTTTAAGTTTACCATAAGTTAACAAAAATGGTCCCTTAACCATGAGGATTGGTTAAAAATAGTGTCTTAAGTATGCACTTAATAATTTTGGTCCTTTAAGTTCGTCAAAAATTAATACTTTTAGTCTCCGATAAAATATTCATCGAACTGTTTGTTAGATTTGACGAGAACTATGGAAAAAAAAATTAGCGAGAACTCACATTTAGAGGTATACATTACTAAAGAAAATACCAATTATCTCGTGACAAAATCGACGGACGTCAGGGGGTTATAGGGGAAAACATACAGACTTCTTAATGTCAGAAAATAATGTCTCGAAACACAAAGACCGACGGACTCTGTCGATTAAAACCGAGGAAGTCCATCGGCTAAGTAAAATACACTAGACTCATTTTTACTGAAAACCCGATATAAAAATAAATACTTCCATCGTAGTGATTCTTTTTATAAAAAAAAAAAAAATAGTTTCCGCGCATCTTTCCTCGAAAATAATCTGCGAACGTCCGTTGGTTTTCATAAACTAATAAAAAATTTAAAAATAGTGTCTCTCGATTTTATCCATCGGTTTCCGTCCATCATTTTTTCGCTTGTTTTTAGTAATGATATTTTTGTTGTTTCTGCTATTTCTAATTTACTTACGTCGGTTTTGTAGGTATTGGGCATTTTATTTAGTAATCTGTACCTCTAAATGTAATTTCTCGCTAATTTTTCCTTTTTTTTCATAGTTCTAGTAAAATTTAACAAACAGAGTTCGATGAATATTTTGTCGGAGACTAAAAGTGTTAACTTTTGGTGAACTTAAAGGACCAAAATTGTTAAATGCATACTTAAGGGACTATTTTTAACCAATCCTTATAGTTAAAGGACCATTTTTATTAACTTGTGGCAAACTTAAAGGATCAAAACTATTAAGTGCATAGTTAAGGGACTATTTTGAACCTACTTTCATAGTTAAAGGACCTTTTCTCCTGAAAATACTCATGATAAAGTTTCCCAAGTTTGTAAGACCAGATAGATCCAGAAATACAAATGTCAAAAAAAAAAGAAGGAGAAAATGACATAAATGGTCCCTTATATTTGGAGTGAGTTTAAAACAGGCTTTTAAATATACTCTTAAGCAGTTTGCTCTGTTAAGTTTGTAAAATAGTAAATACTAATATTTTTTATTTGGGTCAACAATTTAATGAATTTTTGCTATTAGATTTAAGGGAAACTGTGAAAGAAATTATAAGATATATACTAGAAAAAGTTTCATTAAATCTCAAAATTCTCACATCAAGAAATGCTCCAAACACCAAATTGCATAAAAATATCAAAAATTACACTAGGCATCAGAAAATGCAAAAGATGTAGCTTCAAATATAAGTTCTATTTAAAAATAAATTTTCGATAAAATATAACAATCAGAGTTTGTTAAATATTTGAAGAGAACTAAAGGGGGACCAAAACTACTCGAGGCATATTTAGGGGATTGTTTTAGACCTACCGTCAAAACATAAGAGACCATTTTCGTGACATTCTCACAAAAATAGTAGACCTTTTTGTTTCTTTATTAATATGTAAAAATGAATAACACATTTTTATATTTGGAAAAAATTTAATTTAAGCTTTACATTTTATTCTAAATAAAAATCTTTTATAGCCACACAAATGTTATGGCATGTTTATTAAAAGGTTGAATATATCAACAACCCCTTAAATTTGTCAATAAATTTCATTTAAACACTCAAACTACGTTTGTTTTAATTGAACACCTAAACACGTAATAACATGTTCCTACCAAACACTTTTGGCTCCAAACTTTGAAAAGTTATTGCATGTGTTATCAAACGCCCATTACGTAAATAAGTTAACTACATAAAAATGTCACTTGCTTTAATTACACATATCACCGACCATGAAAAAATGAGAGTGAAGTGATTAGTCTAGTTCGGAAGAAGATGAGTGTCGATTATGAAAAAAAGTGACTCGAATGAAGATGATGATTCTGAGGATGACTATGATTACAAACAAGAGAAAGTGTGTTGCCGAATCTGGCAACGAGTTTCGATGAATTTTTTTATGAAGTGACTCCTCGTAAAGTGGACCTTTCGAAAAACTCGTTTGTTATCGTAGAACCTATAAAGGTTTCTACATCTGCAAAGTAAAGATATTTGAGAAAATAATGAAGAACAACTACTCTTACTACTGAGAAATCTTCAGAAGAGAAGAGTAGTATTGAAGACGAAAGTAATGATGAAACTAATGATGTGTCTTCTAAAGTACAATCAGTAAAATTGACAACTTCAATATCAAGAAGAAAATTTCTTCTAAGAAGACGAGGAGTCTCCCGAAGAAGATGATAAAAGACATCTAGACTCCCAAAAAAAGTATCAATGTGCAACCTTGTACAATTAGAGAAAGAAAAATTGAGATACAGGAAAGTATTTTGGAAACTCCAACCACAAGATTTAAGGAGTGTTAAAAATTGAACTATGTGGTGGAAGAAGAAAAGGGTTTCTTTGATTTTCGTGGTACATGAATTATTTTAGTATATGTATTAGGAAATTAATTTAAAGATACATATCTTAAATTGTTCATGTAAGAGGGAAAAGAAAAGCTTAGAAATTAAACTATGATACAAAATCTATATCTATATATATATATATAACTAGGAAATTTGTTCGCGCATCACGCGGAATTTATAAAATATTATTTTCTAACATATTTAAAAAAAAAAATAGTTTTTTTCCTCTAGTGTTTGAATCCAAATAAATTAGATTTCAAGTTTTAACCAATTTTATTAGTATTGACATTAATTAGTCTGATATTTCTCTAACTTCTCTTAGGATTTTTAATTTTCTCGAAATACTTGATTTTTGAGTAAGTTGATAAAGGTGAAATTATATATCTTATGGTTTCTTATAAGGCATGTAAATAAAGGAAATAATTTCAAGAAATCTTAAACTTTTTACGTGCATATGCTTAACAAAATTTAAAATATGAATTTATCTTTGTACATTTATAGGTATCTAACTTGTTCTTATTTATTTAAAAGTTAAAACTTTTGGTGCTTCCATTATTTTCACCTCCTTTAAATCGGCAAAGAGAACCAACAACAACAAAATAAATTAAATTTTATGAAGTCTTTTTTACCACTTCTCCCAATAGTAACAAATAACTAACATTATTTATTTTCCGTTTCCTTGATCTCAAACCTAAAATCCTTTGTTTTCCTCTCCCACCTTCTTGACCAAATCATATACACCTGCAAAATAGTTAAAAAGTATTACATTGACAATTTTTAAATTGCTATTTTAGTTGCATCACTTAGGTCTGGAATTCAATTTTACTAATTCTTTTACTTTTCTATCTTCTGCTACTTACTTCAAACCTAAAAGATTTGGACAAGAAATATGGGTAAGATAAGTAAGAGTACAATTGAATATCTCCCTCTATTCACAGGAGCGGAGTTTATCCTGTGCGTACCCAAAAAATAGCGGCTGCAGATTTTCTTGTCATCAATTTTTTTTTTTTTTTTTTTTACGATCTATGAGTATAACCACTTGTATTACCAAACTTACAAATACTAATAAAGATAGAAGAATGAGTCCGGCGCCAAAATGGCTTGTTTTTGGAGCTAATAGACAAAAATAGGATGCCTTTTTTTTATACTAAAATGGGTATTTCGTTTGTTATCCAACAAAATACCCAAAAACAAATACTGTTCCGGTCCGGATATCGTTGCATTTCGCTACACTTGTAGCGAAATTTAACAAATAATATATTTTTTATTTATTTTTTTTGCATTTCGTTTATAGACCAACGAAATAGGACAAATAAGTTTTTTTTTTTTTTTTTGTATTTCGTTTATATACCAACGAAATAGGAAAATAATTTTTTTTTTTTTTTTTTTTTGTATTTCGTTCATATACCAACGAAATGGGACAAAATTTATTTTCTTCCATTTCGCTAGAATATGAACGAAAAACCCCTTCTTTTTTTTGTTTTTTTTTGTTTTTTATCGTTTTCTACTCTCCACATCGCTGTGGTTTTAATTTTATTTTTTTGTACATTTCTGTTGGTTCAATCAGTTTTAGACGAGCATTGAATAGTCGTCAAAATAATATCTTTTACATTTCGTGACTTAGAGCCTGTTTGGCCAAGCTTATTTTTCCCCCAAAAGTACTTATTATCAGTAAGTGCTTATTTTAAAAAAAGTAAGGTGTTTGGCCAAGCTTTTGGGAGAAAATAAGTGCTTTTGGGGAGTAGCAGAAGCAATTTTTCAAAAGCTAAAAAAAAATAGCTTTTGCCCAAAAACACTTTTTTGAAAAGTACTTTTGAGAAAAATACACTTAGAAGTACTTTTTTAAAAGTTTGACCAAACACTAATTGCTGCTCAAAAGTACTTTTTAAATTAATTGGCCAAACACAAACTGCTTTTAGTCAAAAGTACTTTTTTGATACTTTTCAAAATAAGCTATTTTTATAAGCTTGGCCAAACAGGCTATTAATTTGCGAAATTTTTTACTTTTCTCCGTTTATAAATATTGTCCTATCTTTACCTATGGTATATCCTTCGTCTTTCAATTTTCTTTTATCCATCTCATATCTTTCATATATTGTTTTTCTCTTATCTGTTTCGTATCCTTCAACTTTTATTTTTTCTCTCATATATTTCATAAAAGATGACGGAAACTCATGTTAAAGTGTATTTATTTTGGGGTGGTGAAATTGTGTATGAAGCATGTTCGGTTAGATACAGTCGTGGTCTTGAAATAGGGCAAAGGTTTCCAATTTCCCTAAAATATGATCGTCTGCAACGCGTCTTAAGGAGTAAAATGTTCGTAAATGATCCTGAACTTTTGGTTGTTATAACCGGACGATGTCCAAGTTCATTTACAGCCGATGGTTCACCAATTTATGGTGAGATGCCAATTACGGACGATGAATCTTTATCGTCATTTCTTCGTTGACCAATAAACTCTACTAACATTTTTTAAAGCTTTTTTTAACTGAAGCAATGACTGAAATTACCAACTATTGATTAATTAAACTTGTAACTTTTTGTTTTCTTTATTATAGTCTACTACACTAAGTACAAGATATAAATAAATCAAAAAAATAAATATGAACTAATTTATAATGACTAAATCAAAAAATATATGTAAAAAGTTATAAAATTAATAAATTACCTCAATTTGAAGAAGATTATGGAGCAAAAGTTGAGGAATCCTTGTGATAGGATTAGTAGAAAAAGAAAAAGAATGAAGAACGGAAGAAGAGGAACAATGGAGAATGGAGGCAGAGGAAGAATGGAAGATGGAGAAGGGAGAATGGAGAGGATAAGGTAAAATAATTTAGGGTAAAAGTAGAGAGCAGAAAAATGGTATATATAAAAAAAAAAATTATTTGTCCTATTTCGTTGGTATATAAACGAAATACAAAAAAAAAAAAAAAAAAAAAATTATTTGTTACATATCCGGACCGGAACAATATTTTTTTGGAAATATTTTTGGATAATAATTGGTATAAAAAAAAAAGACATCCTATTTTTGTCTATTAGCTCCAAAAACAAGTCATTTTGGCGTCGGTCTCATAGAAGGATGCTCATAACTTCTTATTATCCATCCATCTCTGCCTCTTCCCCGCCTTTACCGGTAATCAAACCAAATAAATACCAAAAGCTAAAAAAAAATGACAATGGAGAAGAGAAAGCGCTCGATGATTTTTACTTGGTATTTAACTGTACAAATACATTGAAATATATCCCAACAAAGCACATAATTTGTACAATGACTCACCAATCTATCAAACTGATTTTAACAAAAAAAACATCAACATAAAAAGGTAGAATTTACTTAGCAATTAATTGTATAAACACACTAAAATTCCAAACAAACGTGATTAATACAATATGAATATGAATAGGAATGAATACTCTATTTATAGGACTACAATATGGAGTACCAAATGATGCCATGAAAATGGCTATTAATTATTTAGGGGTTATGATAATAAAAGGTTGTGTGATTAATGGAAATAAATATCATTAAGTTCTTTACATTTAAGAATATGAATGAATGGAGGAGTAACAATTGATGACACAGTTATTCTTGTACAATAAAAGAAGAAAAATCGGGGAAATTGTCAAATAAATGAGAAAAAGATAAATAGGATCTTTGGCCAAAGAGAAATGCCACATCACTCTTTTGTTTCCTAGCTTTATATTATATATAAATATGAAGCTAAGCATCCTATTTATCTTTTTCCTCCTTTTTTTTTTTTTTTTGCCATTTTCCCCCTCTTTCTACTCATTCAATTAAATTAGACTTAATTTTAAAGATGAAAAAAAATATAATTTAACAGACAGCCGTTTTTCTTTTATTTGTAACGTCCAAAAGCTGCCTCAGATTTGCATTGTACTAGAAAGTCTAAATGTTTTTATTTGAAAATCCAAAGGTCACTACATATAAGGGTTGGTTCGATTTTTTTAAACACCAAACCAAACCAATTGCATCGGGTTTTTTAATTTATACACCAAACCAAATCAATAAAATTCGGGTTTTTCAACCTCGGATTTTCTCGGGTTATTCGGTTTTCTCGGATTTTTTCGGGTTTTTTTTTTGAATAGTCTTGATACAAAATATATAACTTTTGCTTCAAATATTTCTTTAGTCTAGTAAGATACAACTATATAATTAAGGTATTTCATAAGAAAATAACACAAAATGCGAGAAGATGATGACATTGTAATAAAATATTCAACAAAAGATAATAAAACTCGTTAAAATAAATATTGCTAATTAATAAGATAAAGAGAATGACCATAATCTAAAAATAATTAAAATAACTAATAAGTATTAATTACATGACAAGAAAAAAAAACTTAAGTTATGTATTTTCACTCTCTAAACCAATTATACAAAACTAAAGAATAGATATTCAACATTATTTTCATTCCTAGTGGTAAATTGAATTTCTTTTGTTAGTATTAGTGTTGAGTTGGTTTTGGTGGACTTTATATGAGTTACTAACATCCATAAGATATTGACATTCAAAATTGTTACTTGAATAATATGATAATAGATAAAAAACTACGAAAAAAATTAAGAAATATTTATAAATTACATTACAAATAAATATTTTTATGTATAAAATATTTTAAAAATTGAATACCAAAGGTTCGGTTTGACTAAAAACCAAACCAAACCAATTATGATCGAGTTTTCTTTTCAACACCAAACCAAATCAAAAAACCACTAACGTTCTCGGTTTATCGGTTTGTGCGGTTTGTCGGTTTACTTTGTACACCCCTACTACATATAAAGAAACGTTCACTGGTATTAATAACGAATAATTAGTAACTAATATATCGCCTTCTTTAGTTTTTCCCCTAATATTATCTCATTTATGTGATATGTCAATTGTCATATGTTAAAGAGTCCAACAGTTGCGTCATTAATTCAAAAATAATTACCCCCCCTGTAACAGTTGCCTAGATATTTCACTAATCCAATTAATCACACCTCTTTCTCTACGTTGGTACTTCTATATCTTATTGAGGAGCATTCTCCCATCTGATATTCATTTTGGCTCAAAGGCTTAAGGCTCCAAAGGATATGGATAATCCAGGTATCTGGTATTCCCACATTTAGTCATAGAGATTTAAGATTTATTGTGAATCATTTCTTGGTTGAATTTTGGTTGTAATTAGGAGGTTAAACTTTCTGTGACTCAATTGGACAAAAGCATTGGGACAAATATCTTGATGTATATTATCAATTCTAAAAGATCATTAATCTACGCAATATTATTATTAGTTCCTCGATTAGCCTGTTCTTAAATAACTTTCTTTAGGGGAACTATCCAATTTCCAAATCAGAACTCTGGATGGGAATTATTTTGTTCTTAAACAGCTTATTTTGTTTTCTAATTTGGAGAAATAGATTTAATTGGTCGGGAATTCTTTGATCAAGTGGATATGTTGTATTAGTGATAAATATAACGGGGCTATTGTGTCGAAGTATAATCATGTATCTAACGTGGATATCATTTATCATATATCTTCTTCATTTCCTAGCTTTCTTGCCAAGTTATGTGAATTCTTTTATGCTATTGGTTTAATTCCTTTAAAAATTTGCTGACCTTGCTTCTTGATTTTATTGTTAAAGGGATCAGTGGCTAAGCTCCTCCTGATTTGGTCAGTTTGATTTATGACCGCACCAAGTTTTGTTAGTAGTGTTTATCTTGGAGTTGGCAAAGTTTTGTTAAACATCTCTTTCTGATTTTCTAGCTATTGTTTTTGACGACTTTGTGAACATTTTATTGACATTTCCTCTTTTATTAAGGCGTAGAATTAAGAGGGAGATGACAGAATAGGAATGAAAAGAAAAAGAACACTAAAAGTGAAAAATTGAAAAAGGAAAAGGAATAGGAGAAGAAATAGACATTTGAGATTATTTTTTAAAAGTGATAAATTTTTCTTATTTAAGGAAATATGTTGTTCAGCTTGCTATAATTATTAGTAGAAGATATAAATAAAAGAATTATTTAAATTTATTATTGTGTTTGACAAGTTCTCTAGTAACTACATGTTAGAAGACTTCTATAAGTACCTAGATACCATATCATTTTATATATGCAAGCTAGTTGAGTGAAGTAAAAAATAGTTATTTCCTCCATTTACATGAATTTGAGCGATTTGGGATTTCTCCTTCACTCGAAATTTCTAACACATCTATCGATATAAATCCTTGTATGCTATCAATGCTCAGCATCAACATTTTCACCTTTAAATCAATTAGAACAAATTTTTTTATGGCTCCACAATAATTTTCCCTATGGCATGTCCATCGATCATCTTAGCCCAAGCATCTTGAGCCTTGCTTAGAGGATGTTTGGAGTCAAACATGGTCTTTAACTTCCCTTCCTTCACCAACCTAACAAGCAAGTTTAATTCCTTATCTCCATTAGGAATCAAAACAAATGGCACCAATTGCTTCTTGGAGAAAGTCAGTTTCTTCAGTGCATATGTGCACATTGCACTTAGCCCAGGAGTCAGATCAATGACTTTACCATTTTCACTCAAATTAGGCTCAAATGTTGACCAAGGAATTCCTGTAGCACAATGAATCACTGCATCATATTTCTTTCCTGATGGACTCTTAAGAGCTGCTCCTTCTGGAGTCTTGTAGTCAAGAACCTCATCTGCTCCTAAGCTCTTTACGAATTCAATATTACGAGCTCCACATGTACCTGTAACGTGAGTGTTACCTAACTTTGCCAATTGAACAGCATAATGTCCGACACCACCTGAGGCAGCAGTGATAAGAATGTTCAAACGCGGCGGTCCACTTCTATCCAATTTGATCCCGATAATATCAACAAGGGCCTTGTGTGCTGTAAGAGCAGCAATTGGAAGACCTGAACCTTCAGCAGCTGATACTTCTTCTGGTCTTGGAACAGTCAAGCTCTCCTTTGCAATGGCATACTCGGCCAATCCACCTCCTATCTGTTATCAAGCACATGAATATTGTTACCTTACAACTATGATAATAGAGTTTATATTCTGTGCATCTACAATTCAGTGAATTTTTACTCTTATCAATTTAAGTTGGTCTACATGTAACTCTCCATATCAGCACTTATATTGTAACCTAAAGAAATTACATTGATATACTATAACATTTGTTTACACTGCAGCGTATAAAACCTTAATACATTATATTAAGGCAAAAAGATCAAGTTGATGACGATACTTTCTAATACAGCAGAGACCAAATTAAATAAGATACAGAGACAAAGTTTTCTGTGTCTTAAAAGTGCAATTTTAGAGCATACCGACTGCAGAAATATGCAAGAATAGCGTATTGAAAACTGGTCAAATGAAAGGTGAATCAGACTTACAAGAAGATTAAGAACAGCCACAACTTTGTCACCAGCCTTTAATTTTACAACACTAGATCCAACCTCTACAACCTCTCCAGCTACATCAGTACCTACTCCTCACAAAAAATTGCAGTATTAGAAGTGTATAATATACTAAATAGAAAACTATAAACGATGAGCTAGAAGGGGTTAATTAGGGCCTCTTGATGTCTCCTTATTTTGGATTCTGAAGAAAGGACTAGATGTGATAGATTATTGAACTTACCAGGTATGACAGGGAATTTGCGAGTAACAAAAGGGCGATTGACACCTTTCTGAAATCTCAAGTCTAATGGATTTAAGCTTGTAGCCTCCAACTTTAGCAAGACCTCATCCTTGTTTGGAGTAGGCACTGGAACTTCAACATACTGCAACAAGCAACAAAGCGCAAGAGAATATTTATACTGTAAGATAACTACAAGTAATTGTCCATAAAAAGGGAGACTAATAACATAGAAAATAAACAGGTCACCTGCTTACATAGGAAAAGAAAAAAGACTGATAGCTTAACTGAAATATACAAGTTAATTCCATCATCATATATAGAGAGTTTCCATCCAATATTAGGAATGGAGAGAAAGTACCTTCAAGCCAGCAGCGCCGCCTCCATAAGAGTCGTACTGAACCGCGCGCATTAGCTTCCCCGCCATACTGGCTACTGTTTCAATTTTCACTAATTTCACTTCATTGTCCTATTGCTCAGCAGAAGCATTTAAATTAGATTGGGGGACGAAAGTTGAAGCAATATTCTAATCTTGAATTGTTGAAAGTTGGTGCTAGTCAGCGTTTCCTCCTTCCTCTTGCTTTCCAAGGAGAATTGTCAACCTTGTAAAGTTGTTGGCGTATCCATTGTCACTTGTAACAAAACTAAGTTCGAAATATATATTCAAATAGCATTGACTCGTGGAAACAGTCAACTGTTGCCTTGCTGAGATGGCATACTGGGAGTATTAATAATTGTTATGAGATCATATAGTGGATAATCAACCAATCAAATCCATTTTCTTGAAGTTCAAGTTGTGTACGCACACACAGAAATGTAAACAAAAGTCATTGCCCACGGGAAGTCATCTTCCTCTAGAGCACCAACTACTTTTTCGTTTTCTTTCTTCTCGAATTTTATATGGTGGAAGCGATTCCGTTATCTGCATTATATTTACTAAAAAAAAATCTTCTTATAATGCCAATCTATGTTCAATTTCACGTATAAACTGTATGCAAGTTCAAGTTATTACTAGGCTAATATAGTTTAGTCTCAAACTACTAGTTATATTACTGCTGGACTTTAATTTAGCCTGTTAAAGTTATTTCTTAACCATTTTTAGTATTGCACCAGAAATCAGCCATTTCATTTCTCAAATTTCTCTAAGTTGAAAGAAGAATCGCCTGAATTTTATATTGAAATCTTACAGCTATACTATTGACTCTAAAGGCAAAGGTACAAAAAGAATTACACGACACACATACATATAAATGATAGGGCAATAACAAATAATCATTAAGGCGATTTCCAATCTCAATAAAGTCTGACTGGTCACTTGAATAGGATGAGATTAATCGATCTTTATCTATTGGCATAATACCATAATACTCTCAACGCTCAGTGATAGACCAGTATTTTTATATCTCCACAATGATTTTCCCCGTGGCGTGTCCATCAAGGCTCTTGGCCCAAGCATCTTGAGCCTTGCTTAGAGGATGCTTAGAGTCAAACATGGTCTTTAACTTCCCTTCCTTCACCAACTTAACAAGCAAGTTCAGTTCCTTATCTTCTTTAGGAATCAAAATCAATGGCAACAACTGCTTTTTGGAGAAGGTCAGTTTCTTCAATACATATGTGCACATTGAACTAGGTCCGGGAGTCAGATCAATGACTTTACCGTTGTCACTCAAATTAGGCTCAAATATTGACCACGGAATTCCTCTAGCACAGTGAATTACTGCATCATATTTTTTCCCTGATGGACTCGTGAGAGCTGCTCCTTCTGGCATCTTGTAGTCAAGAACCTCATCTGCTCCTAAGCTCTTTACGAATTCAATATTACGAGCTCCACATGTCCCTGTAACGTGAGTATTACCCAACTTTGCCAATTGAACTGCATAATGTCCGACACCACCTGAGGCAGCAGTGACAAGAATGTTCATACGCGGTCCACTTCCGTCTAGTTTAATTCCAGCAACATCAACAAGGGCCTTGTGTGCTGTAAGAGCAGCAATTGGAAGGCCTGCACCTTCAGCAGCCGATACCTCTTCTGGCCTTGGAACAGTCAAGCTCTCCTTTGCAACTGCATACTCCGCCAGTCCGCCTCCTATCTGTTATTAAGCACGCGAATATCATTACAACTATTATATTAGAATCTATATTTTGAGCACTGACGTTGTAAATAATTCTTTCACTATCAAATAAAGTTGACCTACAACGAACGGTAACTGTCTATATCAAGACTAATATGGTAACACTACAAAAATAAATGGAATTAGCTATGAACTTCGTTACTAATCTGATCCATCGCTAAATTGCTCGTAGCTAGCAGAATTTTGTGATTAATTGTCGCTAATCTGCGGCTAAGATTTTGATGTATATGGAATTTGTCCGTTGCTAATTCCTGTTTTTTTAGTAGTATAACGTGAAAAATAGAGTGATAACCTGCAAATACCTGGGTAACTTGCACTGCTAGTGTAACAAATCTTTACACTAAACTCATCATATAAACCAAAGAGAACAATCAAGTTGATGAGGATAAGTACTTTGGAATAATAGTAACAGAGAACAAATTAAAGAAGAGACAGACAATTCTTGTTTTTTTTTTGGTGACCTAAATGTAACTTTAGAGCCTTCCATCTGCAAGAAAAGAATACTAAAAACAAGTCAAGACGGATGGGAATTGGACTTACAAGTGGATTAAGAAGAGCCACAACCTTGTCACCAGCCTTAAATTTTACAGCACTAGATCCAACCTCTACAACTTCTCCTGCTACATCAGTACCTGCACCTCACAAAGATACAATATTAAAAGTGCATAATTTTAATGAGGAGACAATAATGGATGTGAAAAATTATCGAACTTACAAGGTATAACGGGGAATTTGCGAGGAACAAAAGGACGAGCCACGCCTTTCTGAAATCTCAAGTCTACTGGATTTAAGCTTGTAGCTTCCAACTTTAGCAAGACCTCATCCTTGCTCGGAGTAGGAATTGGAACTTCAACATGCTGCAACAAGCAATATTAAATTTTGGCTACATAAAGCAACCTAATCATTCATTATAGTTTAAGTTCTATGTGACAACGCAGTGGCGGAGCCAGGATTTTTACTAGGGGTTCAAAAATATAAATAAGTAAACACACGGGAAAAACAAAAGTTTCGACATTTATTATATATACAGAAAAAATAATTTTAACCTTGTACATACAGTGTTGGGTTCGATAACCCCTGTCCCCATGGGATGACGTTATAAAATATATTTACAAAATCATGTCACTTATAAGATAATTACATGTGACTACAGAGAAATCAAAGTACCTTCAAGCCAGCAGCTCCGCCTCCATAAGAGTCGTACTGCACCGCGCGCATTAGCTTTCCTGCCATACCAGCTATTGTTTTCATTCATTTCATTTCTTTAGAGTTTATGTTCTGTATTTAAACTTAGATTGGGGACGAATGTTGAAGCAAATTAATAGTCTGCGTTTGAATTGTTGAAAAGTGGTGCTAGTCAGCATTTCCTTCTTCCTCGTGCTTTCCAAGGAGAACTGTCAACCTTGTATTGTCGTGGCATAACCATTGCCACTTGTTAGTAAACCAGTCTAATATTATTGTATTCACTAGTTGCCTTGTTGGAACTGCGTGCCTTGAATATTAGGGATTGCGAAGAGATCATTGAATCCATTTTCTTGAAGATCGTGATGTATACAAACACAGAGCCACACAATTGTAAACAAAATAAACATATTAAAATTGAATAAAAGCAATTATAATTTCACAGGTGGACCGTTTGAGCCTGTTTAAACAATAGTTGACATTTCTCGCGGCATTTCACTGTAGCCTAAAATTGAGTTCATTTTAGTGGTGGTAAATTTCACAAAATCACTCAATTAACTTAGATCGAGTACAAACTCCATTGGGATAACTGTGACCATTTTAACTTAGAAGTAGTTCTTAATTTCCTTCTCATTCCTTTTGGTTGGTAAATCATTTCTTACCGAAACGGCACGTCGAGTGACCTTTCTTGTTATGACACTTCTCTAATAAGAGTATGTCTATTCTCAATTATTTTTCATACGCTTCGTGGAATCTTTTCCTAGTTACGGATGCATCCGTCGGCTACAGGACACTTAAATTGGGACATCAGTGAGGAAATATATTCCTCCATGTACAATTTTACGTGCCTAAAATTTAAGTTTTGTGTAGGGTGTTTGAGGAACTACTAATTAGGTCTAGACGATGTATTTTTGAGCCGACATCTCAATCTTAAATTTATTTCAGAAGACAATTTAATGAGTTATAAACTTGCATGAGATTTTCTTTTGAACATAGATTGATCATTTCTGCTACCAGGATAGTTGTCATCTCAACCCACAACTTTATCCCTTTCTTCTTACTTATCAAGCTATTGACTTCTTTCTCGTTATGGAATTTGTGTCTCATCTTGAGTTCGCCGTATATAGGTGTTCCCAAAAAAGTCAATATCTTTGTATAGGCCATAGGGTCAATTATTGGCCTGAACGAAGTTGTCATAATGGTAGTTACGTCAATACTTGACTTCTCAAACTTATGGGCCTTGAGCCCAAATATATCGTGTTTTCCACTTTCAATTAATTGCACGATTTATCTTCAAATGAATTGGTCTTTAATTTTTGTCCTTCAAATGGGCTGGTCGAACTTATGCCAATAGGAGCATATGTTCTTTGAGGGCCCTGACATAACTTGTGGATTTTATGATGAGTAACTTATGCCCTTAAGCATAAGTTCAATGTTGAAGGGCAAAATTAAGAGCAGTCCATTTGAAGGGAAAAATTAAAGACCAACACAAAATAGGCCAAAAGTGCAAATGACCCTTCAACTTTTAGAAGCGTAATTTAGCTTCATATATCCCAGGAAATGACGTGTGGTGTCCCCAAATTGTTCGGTCTTGAATTTTTGTCCCCGCTTAACAATTCTTTGTAATAATGACCTTAACTTGAAAAGTTTAACTGGGAAGAACTTTTATTGCTCATCAGACTTAATTTCTAACTTTTGCTTAACTTGTGGTCAGTTGAGCAGGTTCACTGTCTTGAAATATCATAAACTTATGCCTTAAGCAAAACTAAATTATGTCCACAACTTATGTCCGATAAACAACAAACGTTTTGCCTCTGTTGCCCATCAGGCATAAGTTCTAGTTTTTGCCTATAAAGTAGAACTTGTGGTCAATTGAGCAGGTTTATTGTCTTGAAATATTTTGAACTTATGTCTTATAGGCAACACAATAACACTAATTTATGTCAACAACTTATGTCTGATGGCCAACAAAAGTTTTGCCTAGCTAATTTTATGAACCAGAGGCAATATTTTAAATATTTAATCAGCAGGCCAAAAAATCAAGACCAACTCTTGTAATGGTCATTGTGAACTTAACCCCATATATCGTCTGAAACATTTACGCACATGTAATGCAAGAATCTCGTCAATTCAAGTTCAATTGACTCCATTTGGCACACAAAGCAAATCTTAGAACACCACTTAATGGTTCCTGCTTCTCTCGAATTTCTTATCGCCAAACGAGGCATACATAACATGAAAGGCTTGTCATATCCTTTATTGACCACTCGCCTTCCAAGGGTGAACTTCATTACCTTTAAATGTTATAACCTTCAAGGTTATGTCTTTCGTATATCTCTCATGCCTAAGTAGCTCATCCCAAATTGGGTTTATGGGTATTGTTTACACACTTATTCTAATGTGCTCACTATCAAGCCAATTCATTTTGCCTTTGACTTTTTAGAGGTATGAAACACTCCGCTACACACTACCCATATAGACCGTGCTTAGATACCATGGACTCATCTCTTATGCGTTGTGTGAGTCCCTTTCATTTTATACACATTGCTACTAACATGTATTACCTAGAATTCAGCTCAAGCTATAATTTGATTTCTATTCTGTAATACAAACAATGTTTTAATATATGTAAGCAACTAAATTTATTGTTATATACAAATTAGTAATAATTGACACAAAATATAAGTACAACACACGTATACAATACAATTAGTATAGCATAAGACCAAAAAATATTTTCTTCTTCCGCATTGAGAATAAAATTTTAAATTTATGTTAGAAATACAACCTAGTCATTTGATAAAATAATTCTTTACAATTGGACCGGTTCCAAGCATTTAAACATATAGACAAAAACCTCAAAGTCAGCACAAACTGATTTGTATCTACGTACAAAGTCAATTCTTAATTTCTCCTTGGAGTTTTGAAGCTATAAGCCTAATCAAGCATTTTGAATGACATATTTTACAGCGTCCATGTAATTCTTCAACAAATCCTCCACAATCTTACTAATCATCTGTTGTAGTCCTTCAAAAACCACCAACAATTCTTTTGACAACTCTTCTGATGAATTTCTCAACTTCTCTATTACTTCTCCCATGGTCGACATCATGGTAGACGAACCCTCTAGGAGGCTTGTCTTGAGAATATCAAAGAAACAAGTCGCCGCGTTACTCAATACTTCGAACAGAAGATCAAGCAGATATTCTATGCATGTGTTAATGACACATTTTATGGCTTGCAATCCAGTTTGCATGGCTTCGCCAGGAACTTTAAGTGCTTGGATCATCAGCACGAATGCACAGGCTGTCGTAGGAAAAAATGAGCTAATGATGAAGCTGAATAACGTACCTAAGGTTGAGAATACGGTGTTCAAGAAGAGAAGCACCATTGAAACAGGAGGAAAGGATGAGAAAACAAGAAACATAAACGTATTGATAGATTTAAATAGTTTGGATAATAAGTTGGTTGAGTTCATGTGATTAGTTTATACGGTTCAATTAAGTAGTTGTCCGCACATTTTGGCAACACAAAGTCGTCAAGTTAAGTTTAATTCCAAATGGAAGATCCTAACTAATTTATATGATGCTTTTGTTTAGAGATTGACAAAGTGAATAAACAAGCATTTATCACTCATTAAGACTTAAAAAACCCATACCACCTACTACTTAATTTCTTAACCCTTAGACCAAAGTTACCTTCCAATTGCAACAGAATGTTTATTTGCAATTAGCGACTTTTGTGTAACTAAGCAGTTCCCAACTTAATCCGTGTAGACTCTATTTTTTCTATCACTGTTTCAACCAAATTAAACACGAGATGCGTAGTTAGAACTGCTAAGGCTCGGTTAAAATTATGCAGAAAACAGGGCTGACAGATATAAACACACCCTAATACTATTCTAATAAAACTCAAGTAGGAAATGAAAAGGAATAAACCAAACTTATAGTCAACTGTTCGTTCCTCCAGCATCTCATTAGAAAATATGACAAGTTTTCTGCTGGCTGTTAACCAACACAGCTAGTTGCTAACTGGTGCTCAGAATTAACTCTTGAATGAAGCTGACCTTTTCATCAATGGCAATAGCGGGTCAACTGTCTTAAGTATTGAAGAAATGGATTGCACGAAAGATTATATGATGGAGATTCCTCTGCAGGGGTTGACTGGTAAGAGGGCCTACTCAACAACCAACACGCTAACATATTCATCCTTCTACAATCCCATTGGGGATGACTTCTTTTGCCTGCAAAAATATTTCACGTATTCGTATATCGCATTGCTAATACAGACCAAAATGAAATGGTCTGGGCACTGGTCAATAGACAAAATCATGAAACTGCTTTACATCATACATGATTTATTCACAATACTACGGATGACGCTCTATACAATTCAAATTTACAAAGCATATCCTCTGATATTTTCTACCAGAGAACAAATCCGTTGGTATCAGATACCAGAAAGCTTCTATATAGGATTTATACATACATACATACATACATACATACATACATACATATATATATATATGACAACATTAATAGAGAACATATCATGCCACTGCCTAGTTAGTCCTCTTTGAGCTTATATACAGTCCTAACGTATTCTTCTGCATCCCAAAGGAAAGAACCAAAGGCAATAGCCTCCAAGACAACTCTCTTCAAACTTGCCAATGATGTCAAAATTACTTCATCACTCGCCACCAAACCTGTCTTTTTATCACCGAAGAGCGCATAACTATGCTTCTCAATCAGATTTAGGGCCTCCTTGGACTTTGGTTTTGCGCACATCTGCAATGTTTCTGGGTCAAAAGTCATCACATAATACTTCAGTTTTTCTTGCCTTTTTTCACGGAGAAGTGGTATTTGACCCACTGATGTAGATCGTGTCCCACTGATGCGACCAAAGGGAACAATATCCGATCCTAAGGACCGCATCTCTGAAAGTAAGAGTTGGTTGGAACTAGCAATACCAAGGTCAGGGTTGATATGATCAAGTTTCTGTTCCAAATGGTGCCTCAAGGAAGCCGACTTCAAAAAATACCCGTACAAAACAGAAGCAGCATATACTCGACAGAGCTGATATTTTTGTACTTTAGTAGGGGCCCAATTGTCTGCCACATTTGACTTCTCTTTCCATCCTAGAACAGTAGTAAGATGCTCCCTAACCATTTCCAGTACTTCACAGCTATGGATAGACTCAAGTTCCCAGTCCTTGCAAGGCCATATCTCAAGTCTGCCATTGTACATGCATTTCGAAAGCCTGGGAATCAAGTGAACTCTGATCCCAGAGAACTTGTAAGATATTAGCACGTACATAATGTCTTCAACAGCAGCTTGACACTCCAGCTCTTTTAATTCAGCAATCCTCCTGTCATAACATCATATTCAAATTTCAGCAAATCCAACACAGGAGAGACTTAGATAGTCTATATCCAGACGAACAAGTATCAGGTAATCTAACAACGAATCGTCCAAACAATTATTCCTACCATCATCGCATAGAAACCAACATTTACCTACTATTTTAGTCATTTCGCTGATGAATTAAGCACCAAAACAATGACAATGTCTAGCTCCCGTCAGTGGTTCCTAGTATAATATCAAAAATAGTTACATTCTTCACAGAGCTGTTGCACAAGTAAAATAGAATAGAAAACTAATTTTGAACAAAACACACTTTCCATGTTATTTTCAAAGCTCACTGCCTAGTCAATGAAAGTAAGGAGGGCAAAGTCAATAAAGATAGCCCCCAATCCATGGCCACAACATTTTCACTTTCTCCCATGTTCCACATGTTCAACGTCGCATCTCTTACATTTGTCCTCAACTTGGTACTGCAATTCTAAAAAAAATGATATTGAAATTCTACAAAACAAATGCTCGTATATCATTTAAGGGACAACAACATACTAATTGCACCAACATACCACCAAAACCAAACAGAATTTGAAATCATAGAATGCAAAAGCAGATAAATTCTTAATTAATTACGTTCCATGATGACTATATTTGGATTGTTGTTGCACTGCTGCAGCTTATTTTCAAGAGAAAAGGCCCTAATTTACCCCTCTACTTTCAAATATTGTCTACATCTAACCTCCGTTACACTATCAGAACAAAATTAACTCTCCCGTTAGCAAAGTAATCAAACATACCCCAATTTCTGACTGTGCTCCACCATGGCTATTTAAAATCCCACATGGCCTGACATTTGGGTAAGGTGGACGCCACGTGGCATGCCTCCCCACCACCCTCTTCCCCTTTTATTTCTTCCTCCCCCATCTTTCGTTCATGTTAATTGGAGTTAATAAAGTTTTCTTGATTCATTTTCATATTGAGGACAGCATCTTTCTTGATTCATTTTCATATTGAGGACAATTATCTGCAACAACAGATTGATGAACATTGAGGACATTGACTAACTGAATCAAAACCTTCTCTTTATGTATTGCTTAACCTTAAAATGCAGTCTAAAGGTATGTAGTTCGGAGACACTTACAAAAACACGGTGGTCTTTCTTCAACTGAAGAAAGAGCTTAATCAAGCGAAACGAAGAAACTCATATGCTGTTATAAGTGGACACAAAATAGTAGTAACTGAAAGTTTCAATTGCACCTTATCCTGTCCTAAATAACAATGCAAGATAAGTGCGCCAAGTATCTCTCAGAAACCGATCAGTGAATGAAGATAATGATTATAACATACTCAACCTTCTTAAGCATATTTTAAGAGAGAGAGGAAAAGAGTAGAGCTGAAAGAAAGGAATGTAAAAGATGTCTTTGAATAGGCGGAAGATGAAAGGCGAATAGAGCTGAACTATGGATTTTCTTTTACAAGTACAGATGAATTATTGATTTAAAGAGAGGGAAAGAGTACATATTTGAGTACATGTAGATATCTCCCAACCCTTTCACTAATTTAATGGTTACTTCTACTTGAGTTTTAGTTTGTGCTAACTTTTCTCCAGGCTCCAGCAGCTGTTGTCCAAGTCTATCCTGTTGAATACTCCTCTTAACATGATAACACCCAAGAAATCAAGGATTTGGTAAATGATCATCCAATTACTCTCTACCATTAAACTCAGTAATCCAAAACAAAAACCAACTTTGTGTGAGACTCAGAAGTTATATATACCTAAAAATCAAAATCAATGATTGCACTACATACCAAGTTTTGTGTAAACAAGTCTATTTAAGTCATTTACTTCAATCGACCTGTACTAATACAGTTCTCTTTCTAGTTTTACAAGCTTCGAGAGCAGTAGGGGATTTACACTGGTCTACAACAGAACTTTAGAGAGTTGGTTGAACTGCAGTGAGCAGGTCAGTCAAGGAAGCTAGAAAGATCAGAGCCTAAAGTGGGACATTTCTTTCCATCAGTCTAAACTTTGGTGGACATAGTTACCATGGTATCTGCTACGTGAGCTTTAACTGCTGGTCCCAAGCCCCAGTTAACTATCAGCGTAAAGATTATACAGATGGATCCTGTAAATATAGGGTATTCGTACAGCCGACCCGAATACTGAGGCTTCGTTCTTGCATAGGGATATTAAAGACAACAAGAGGGTGTTTGGCTAAGCTTATAAGCTGGTCAAACCGTCTTATATGCACTTTTTAGCTTATCTACATGTTTGGTCCACACCAAAATGCTTCGGCCGGTCATCCCCAACTCTCACGATTTTTAAAGTAGACGGATTTTGCTCTTACTATAAATTTCATTGTTGCCGGTATTGACATGTAGAACTGGACTCTATCTTTATTCTCGTCCGATTAATCAGTTGTTCAAAAGATCTATCAGACTATGGAGTGAATAATTTGATCAATGAATATTCGATTCTTTCTTCAACATAGAATCGACTCACATCCCATTGGTTTGATCAAGTCTTTTACTACTATTTTTAAATTCTCTAAATATTTCTCCCAAAACAAAACCCCTAACTTCACTCCATATCCGTTGTTCCTCCTTTTCTTTACAAGAATACTTTTAAATTTATAATTTCTTGCAAAAATATTAAGAGTTCATTCCAACAGCTTATCAGAATTTTTTCACCAAAACACTAACTACTTATTAGCAGTTTCAGCATATAACTGCTTATTTATAAAATCATTTTCAACACTTAAAAGGCTTCTCAACTATTAACAATCAGCTAATCCAAACAGACTCTAAAACCATTTTTTTTAATAAGAATAAAGCCAAGTACTTTATAAAAGGCGCCAAGGTAAAAGGTAAAAAGTTAAAAGGTTACACAAACCTATGCAGTAAACCTTCATCCGAGCCAAAGCTAAGATTCATCCGAGCCTTAGCTTCATCCCTATCATAAGCCAACTGCTCCAACTGTTTCTGAACAGCAACATGAAAACACTTTCTATCATTCAAAAGCACACTACCCAACAACTTCCCAGACAACGTTGTTGGTTCTAACGGTGCATTCAATCCACTAAACCCACACTTACTGTTACTACTACTACTGGCTACTATAAAGAATGATCTCTTAGGTGAATTCTTGAAAGTAAAACGGGTATGGGGTAGTAAAGTCTTTATCTTTACCATAAAAGGTAAAGATTGATGAAGGGTGATTTTTTTTGTGTAGGAGAGGCTACAGTCCATTCAACAAGAAATTTGGTGTTTACTTCTTCTGGGGAATTAGGATATGGGGATTGAAGGTTTATAGATCAGTGGGGGGACAGGATAAGGATTGTGACTTATCCAGTGTAGTAGTAATAATTAGGAAAAGTTTTTTTGTACTTATTGAACAGTGGATTGTCCCAATTGTGAGGGTGTCTATAATTAATAATGGCCAACTTGGAGGGGAAAAAATGATTCCAACTTCTCTAGTGATTGGATCCTTCTGGAAGGAGAACAGTAAGGGGTCGTAAGGGGTCGTTTGGTAGGTGGTTCGGGTGTCAAGTAGTACTCCCTGTCACTTATTAAGTGTCTTAATTGAATTAGATACGTAATTTAAGAAATAAAGAAATATTTTTAAATTTTTTTGCTTTTACATTAAAGACGTATATAATGTATTAAAATATTCTAGCTAGAGAAAAAATTCGTCCGCACTCGTTGTTGTTAGGGAATCTGCCTACTGGTAATACTAACAATGTTCCGAATACTCGTGGTAATGGGACTAGTAAAGCAGTTGCTAACACCGCTAATGGGGGTCAAGCCCGACTTTACGGTTTGACTCGTATGGAGGCAGCTGAAGCCTCAGATGTTGTGGTCACAGGTATTCTCACTATTTTCTCTTTTGATGCATATTCGTTGATTGATTCGGGTTCAAATCTCTCTTATATGACACCATATTTTGCTCTTGATTTTGAGGTGGAGCCCGAACTATTGTTAGAACCCTTCGCTGTGAATACCCCTGCTGGTGGTCCCGTTATTGCTTCTACAGTTTATAGAAACTATGTAGTTGTAATTAAAGGTCGCCAGACTACAGCTGACTTATTTGAACTAGAGATGGTAGATTTTGATGTGATTATGGGAATGGATTGGTTTAAAAGGTCAATCGTTCAACCCCCGCTCGGTTCAGCACGGAGTTGGCTTACCGACTTAAAAAAGCAAAACATGTGGTGTAGTATATGTAATATAGATTGTATATTTTTTATTTTCAAGTATATTTATATATGTTATGTGTGTGTGTGTGTATATATATATTTGGGAATGGATATAAAATGGCGTTTTAAACTCATCAAGTTTGTTCAACATCTTATGCCATCAAACTATAGGAAATGGCTATTTATGACGTCACCTCACAAATTTATCTGGCCCTAAATGATCGATTTTGACTCATTTACCGTTAAAAACTCATCAATGCCATATTTCATTAAACCGGTTTCACAATCATATATGACACGTGGCCTCCAACTAGTATGGTTGTGGATATGTGGATCGGGTTTTTTATTAATTTGATATTTAAAAGTTTAATTTGTATATTTTTTATTAAAATTCAAGTATATTTATATATGTAAATATGTGTGTGTGTGTGTATATATATATATATATAACTATAGTTTAAGTTTATATATTTAATAACAACTTATGAGTATTATAAAATTCAAGATTTTTTTTCAAGATTTTTTTTTCTAAGTATATAACTTTCTATTTTATAACTTAAGTATATATATTATAAGTATATTATAAGTATATTGTAGGTATATATATATATATATATATATATATATATATATATATATATATATATATATATATATATATATGCTTATAAGTGTAGTATATGTAATATAGATTGTATACTTTTTATTTTCATGTATATTTATATATGTTATGTGTATATATATATATATATATATATATATATATATATAACTTAAGTTTATATATTTAATAACAACTTATGAGTATTATAAAATTCAAGATTTTTTTTCTAAGTATATAACTTTCTATTTTATAACTTAAGTATATATGTATATTATAAGTATATTGTAGGTATATATGTTTAAGTTATGTGTATTATAACTTAAATTTTATATTTACTAATAACTCGTGAGTATTATCAAATTCAAGATTGTATATTTATAGATATATATTGTTATAGCTTTCTATTTTATAATTTAAGTAGATGAATATTATAAGTATATTCTACGTATATTGTAGGTATATTCCTAACTTAATATAAGTAATATTAACTTGAATACTTGTAAGAATATGAACACAAGTAAATAGAAAAAAGCTCAATGAGCCATGTATTTTATTCATTAATGGATAACATTTATTTGCAAGTTGTAATTTTTTTTAACTTGCAAATAATACATGAGTTGCAACTAAGTAGTACAAGAATAAAATCACATTGTTTCAACCATTTGGGTAATGTGTGCCATATGATATTCATCCATTGAGATATCTTCCATGTCTTCAATTTGGTCTTCTTCACTTGCTATTAAAACTTCAATCTCTTACTCTTCACCTTCCCCCGCCACTAGACTTTGGTCGCGCCGCTCCCATCTAATCCAATCGCCAATGCAAACTAGTACTTGCAAGCTAAATCCGGATAAGGAGTGTCTATGGTCTCCAATTTGTTGTCTTCCTTGGCTAAATACACTTTCCGAGGCCACGGTAGATATTTGAACATTAAAGATATCCCGAGCCATTCTTGCAAGTACCGGATAATTCGCCTTGTATTTCTTCCACTATGCTAAGACGTCCAATCTGTCGTTCATTTCCACCATCGGATGCGTCAAATAAAAGTGAAGTTCATCAAAGTTTGCACTACTATTAGAAGGAGTAGTAGAAATGTTTCTCCAAATTCCTAATCTAGACATGTCACGTTTTTTAGTTTAAAAAGTAGAAGTAGTAGGGCGTGGAGCAACGGGTGTAGCATTTTTTTCCAACTTAGAATAAAAAAAAAAAGTTAAGCTCAACATCTTCCGCTTTCTCGGCCTCAAAAAAAGATGGTTCCTCGGTAGTTATATCTAAATAACGATAAATTTGTCTAACCAACTCAACGGTATCACAAGTTTTAAGACAAGGATTTAGAATAGAACCCAATATAAATAAAGTTGGGATGAGAAAATAATACTTTTTAAATTTTTCCCTCATACTAAGAATAGCCGCTTGATAACCCGGTTTTTCACTATACTCATATAAAACTATAGTTATTTCAGCTAAGTAGGCTAAAATTCTAGTAACCGCGGGATAGAATTGTCTAGAAAAAGCAAGAGTAGCATTATAAAAAATTCCTAAAAGTGTAGTATATTCCACAACATCTTCCTAATCGGAATTACTTAACCACTCACTAATCTCCTCATTGTGATTGTTGTGAGTATTTTGTATGGGAACCTTATATTCATATGCATGTTGCAATATAATGTAAGTGTAGTTCCACCTAATATCAACTTCAACTTGAATTTTCTTAGGTATAACACCAACACTCACACATTGTTGCTTAAAATCTCTAATTTTAGCCCTATTTGCATTACAAAAAAGAAAAGCAACTACATTTCTAACCTTGTGAATAGGATCATCAAATAACTTAAGACCATCTTTAACAATCAAGTTTAAAATGTAACAATTACATCTCACATGGAAAATATTTTCTAGTGGAGGGATTAATTCATTTTCTATAAGGCCAACCGGCTTTGTGTTGTTAGAAGCATTATATAAAACAATACAAAGTGTTTTTTTGTAAATGTTAAAAAAGTTCATATTAGTTGTTATTCCATTCGCTAAAAATTTACCGTCGTGACGACCCTTCCTTCATCATATATAAAGTTATAATTCTTTTTTGCATCACCCAATTATCATCTATCCAATGACATGTAATAGCAAAAAAATCTAACTTATTAACACTAAGACCAAAATCAGCGGTAAGGGAAACATTACAATTTAAAGAATTAAGTACATGGCACAAATAAAATCTACACTTTTTATATAAATCAATAATATCTGCTCTACAAGTACTTCTAGGAATACCCTCAAACATCGAATTATAACTACGTAGAATATAAGTAACAAAACCTGGCCTCGAAGGAAAGGAAAATGATAAAGCATCATAAGCAACCATTTTAGCTATCTCTACACGGTCTTTCTTCTTGTTGTAACTAAAAGTTTTTTCGGTAAGTGGTTCTATTGTTTTTTAATACCCCCAGTACCCGTTTGTGATCCCTAAACATCACTATGTTTTGCCGCTAAATGACTCGATAGTGAACCCGTTCCCCCATCATTATTGTTCCTACACCTAAACACAAATGTTTTTTTTTACATATATTACACGTGGCTATTTCTTTCTCCCTATCTTTAGTCATATAATTCCAAACTTTAGAGGTTGGCATACGAGCGGGTTTTGACTGTGTTTGTGATTATTGTGCTTGTGTATCTTCGATCGGATGTTCCGGTGATTGTGTTTCATCATCAACAACTTGATGAAAGGTTGGGCCAAATCGGTGTTCTATTACTTCACTATCTAAAATTGGATTATTTTCATTAATGTCGTAATCTATACTAGGTGTTACACCCACAAATGTTTCATCCATATTTCCCCTCCCCCTACCACTACTACTACTACCACTAAAGAAGCCCCGTCTCGTCATAATTAAATAGCAAGAAATTAAATTGCAAGAAATTAAATTGCGAAAATTAAAGATAGAGTTGGAACGAAGGTACTAAATTGCCGGAATAAATTCCGATAATACAAGCGTTGAATTGAAGGCGGCTAGAATTGCAAATCCACCAATTCCACCAACAATTTGTTCGTATAATTGCAAAATATAAAATTAAAACTTGAAGGAAACTTTTATACTTTATAGTGTACAATTGAGAGAAGTTGTAATTTTAAAGTGGCTAGTTGTTGCAAAATAGCTAATAATTAAGAGAAATTGAGAAGAGAAAATTGGTGTGGATGAAAATAAAATGGAGAGGGATTTATATAGGAGTGGGGGAGGGGTTAAAGTGTTAAAAATAAAAGTTTGGGGAGTTGGGGGGTGGTGGGGGGCCAAATACCTCAATTTTGGCCATTGCCAACGGCAAAAAATGCAAATCGGACCGTTGGGCAATAGCCCTTCAACGCCTACTTTTTTAAAAAGAATAATAATAATTGTTTCACTGGTTAACCAGTAGACATTTTTTGAAACCGTAACCGGACCGTCAATGACGGTTAACCTTCAACAAGGAATCGGTGATCTGGGTCCAGGTCCGGGACCGGTTAAGCCGATTCCGGTCACCAGTTTCAACGGTTCAACAGCCCGGTTGACAGGTTTAGATTAGCTGTCTGAGTATTATGCGATTGCCGGTATAAATTCGTTCGTTTTGAATTCTCTAATGAACCAATTATTGTGTGGAAAGGTGAAATTGCTAAGCCTCAAGGTAGGTTTGTTTCTTATCTTAAGGCTCATAAAATGATCTCCAAAAGGTTTATTTATCATCTAGTTGCGGTCAACGACACTCAAGCTGTAGTACTCGAATTTGAGTTTGTTCCTATAATTGATGAATTTCTCGAAGTGTTTTCAAAAGACCTTCTGGGCATTCTGCCTAATAGAGTTATTGATTTTAGAATTAATGTTATTCCCGATACCCAAACTATCTCTATTCCACCATATCGAATGGCTCCAGCAGAGCTACGGGAGTTGAAATACCAATTGAAGGAGTTTTTGGAAAAAGGTTTTATTCGACTAAGTACCTCACCTTGGGGTGCTCTAGTCCTGTTCGTGAGAAAGAATGATGGTTCTCTTAGAATGTGTGTTGATTATCATCAACTTAATAAGGTGACCATTCAGAACATGTATCCTTTGCCTAGGATAGATGATCCGTTACCCAACTCCCTCAGTGTTATATCATCAGCTGAAAATAAAGGAGTGGGATATTCCGAAAATAGCTTTTCGTACTCGTTATGGACACTTCGAATTTCTAGTGATGTCCTTCGGTATGACTAACGCACTAGCTACATTTATGGACCTAATGAACCATGTGTTCAACCTTTTCTTGATTGTTTCATCATTGTCTTTATTGATGATATTTTGGCATATTCGAAGAGTCGTGGGGAGCATGCAGATCATTTGAGAATAACCTTAAAAACGTTCGAGGAGAACAAGCTTTATGCAAAATTTTCTAAGTGTGAGTTTTGGCTAAACTCTGTGGCATTCTTGGGTCACGTGGTGTCTAGTAAAGGTATCAAAGATGATCCTCATAAAATTTCAGCAGCTAAGGACTGGTCGAGACCCACGAGTGCGACGGATATTCGTAGCTTCTTGGGTTTGGCAAGTTACTAACGGAAGTTTGTGGAAGGTTTCTCATCTATAGCCACACCACTGACTAATTTGACTCGGAAGACTGCTAAGTTCTAATGGTCTGAAGCCTGTGAATGATGCTTCTAGAATTGGGTTGGACTGTGTGTTGATGAAAAATGGTAAGGTGATCGCCTATGCTTCGCGACAGTTGAAGAAGCATAAGAAGAGTTATCCGACTCATGATTTGAAATTGGCTGCTGTGGTGTTCGCTTTAAAGATTTGGCATCACTACTTGCGTGGTGAGCACTGTGATCTTTTCACTGATCAAAAGAGCTTGTAATACATCTTCAAGCAGCGAGAACTGAATCTCAAACAAAGAAGATGGTTAGAGTTGTTGAAAGATTACAACTTGAACATCTTGTATCATCCTGGTAAGGTGAATGTTGTTCCTGACGCTTTGAGCGGAAAATCTATAGGCACGTTAGCATATCTGGATACTCAGGATATGCCAATGGGTAGCTAAATTCAAAGACTTGCTAGCCTCGGGGTTCGACTCGATAAGACTGAAAATGGGATGCTAGTAGGAATTACACAAGCGCAGTCCAATATTGTGGAGAGGATTAAGTCCAACCAATATGAAGATGAACATCTAGTAAAGCTGCGAGATGTAGTGGAAAGGGGTGAGTACACTTCATTCACCGTGGGTCCCAGTAATGATGTTTTAAGGTTACAAAGGCATTATATGTTTTCGAAATTAATGGTCTCCGACAAGAGTTGATGGTGGAGGCGCATAGTTCCAAATATTCCGTGCATTCGGGATCCACCAAGATGTATAAATATTTGAAACAACAATATTAGTGGAAGAGAATGAAGGTAGATATCTCTAACTTTGTGGCCAAGTGTTTGAACTGTCAGCAGGTGAAGGCTAAACACCAAAGGCCTAGGGTCTGGCTCAGAATATCGAGATTCCTCAATGGAAGTGGGAGATGATTAACATGGACTTTGTGGTGGGTTTACATCGCATGAACTCTAGATTTGACTCTATTTGGGTGATCGTGGACAGGTTCACAAAGTCTGCGTATTTTCTTCCTGTGAAGATAACGGATATCGTAGCGCACCACACCAAGATGTATTTGAAGGATATAGTTAGACTGCATGGGATTCCGACATCCATTGTATCTGACAGAGGTACGCAATTCACAGTTTATTTCTGGAAATCATTCCAAGAGGGTTTGGGACTCGAGTAACCTTGAGCACTACCTTCCATTCTCATATAGACGGGCAGACAGAGAGAACTATACAAACTCTTGAAGATATGTTAAGAGCGTGTGCGATCTATTTTGGGGGTAATTGGGATGAACATCTACCTCTGGTGGAGTTTGCGTATAATAACAGTTGTATCCAGATGGCTCCGTATGAAGCACTTTATGGGAGGCATTATAGATATCCAATTGGGTGGTTTGAACCCACTGAAGTAGAGTTGTTGTGTCCTGACTCAGTGCACGAAGCAATCGAGAAGGTGAACCTCATTGTGAAATGACTCAAGATAGCTCAGAGTCGATAAAAGTCTTATACGGATATGAGGCGCCATGAGCTAGAGTTTGATGCTTGTAATAAGGTCTTCTTAAAAGTGTCACCAATGAAAGGGCGATGCGGTTTGGTAGAAAGGGTAAACTTAGCTCTCGTTTTATTGGCCCTTATGAGATTGTTAGGAGAATTAGAAAGGTGGCTTATGAGTTGAAGTTACTGTCTGAGATGGCCATGGTGCATCCTATGTTTCACATTTCAGTGTTGACATTATATAAACCGAATCCTTCTTATGTATTATCTCATGAAGATATTGAAATCAACACAGGGTTGTCTTATGAAGAAGAACTGATTCAGATCTTAGATCGACAAGTTAGAAGGTTGAGGACGAAAGATGTGGCTTAGGTAAAAGTCCTGTGGTGAAATTATAGTACTGAAGAAGCAATTTGGGAAAAAGATGAGAGCATGAAGAAGAGATACCCTCACCTATCCTCACCTATTTCCTATTTTAGGTATGTGTTGAATGTTCCAGCTATTGAATCCTTGCGAATGGTGTAGATTGAAGTGTGAATTCCTTATTTTGTGTTTTAACTCAAATTATTTAATCATAAGGATCCTCGTGAGGACCGTGACATTTCTTTGGGTGGTTAGCAGTTAAGTGGTCCTTGGGGTATAGATCATCTTGTAAGGGAACTATAGAAATTCTGAGAAATTTGAGGCTTAGTGAAGATCTTAGGCCATGACTCTCATTCGAGGACGAATGATCCTAAGGGAGGGATAATGTAACACTCTGTGAATCCGGATTAGGTGTGAATGTATTAAATGAGAATTAATATGATATTTTAGGCATATGAAGCTCAATCAAGATGAGTTGGGATAGAAATAGTTTATTTAATATCAAGACCAAGTAGTGAAGTTCGCAAAGTTCTCAAACTCATCTAAATTTCGATAGGTCAAAATTCTAGGCCAATTTTGTGAAAATACGTTGAGAATTTGGGAAAACTTCCTAATGAAAGTTGTAGATCATTGAAATATCTTTCCAACGATATATTATGGAGCTGAAACGGACATGTGAGTAAAAAGTTCTGACAAATTTTACTAAATTGAGTCAGGCTGCCACGCAATCTGCATTTCGCAGGTGTTGTCTGCGGCGCAACCTGCGTTACGCAGGTGGCACCCCAAAGATCATGTTTTACTGTCACCATCTGCATACGTTCGGCGTCCATCAGGTCACACTTGCGTTTCACAAGTTGTATCACATGTCCTGCTCGGCTATAAAAATACATATCGTGAAATTTTGAAAATTATTCATCTCACTTCGTTTTGGATGACTTTTTGAGAGGAAATAACCCTAAAGCTTCCCCAAAACATCTAAGTAAGTTCTTGATAAATTCTCATCATTGCTACATCAATCTAACATGAAAATCCCTATTCATTGATACTAGTTCATCTTCCCAAACCCTAGATTCTTGAAAACTATAGGAAAGAAGAAGAGAGAGGCGTGTGGGATTCCATCAAAGGTGAGACTTCTAAATTTTATGAGATTAATATTGAATTTGAAGTAGTATAGAGTAAATTAAGAGGTTAGAATCCACCAATGATTCCCATATGATTCAAGAACAAGATTTTGAGCTTAGAAAAATCCTAGTTTTCGAAATTCCAAGAAAACTTAAAGAAACGATTAAAGTTCTAACCTTTATCATCTAAACCTATTGTAGAGTGATTGTTGAACCTTGAAAATTCTGTTGGTACCATTTTAGCGAGATTGGAGGTATGTCTCTTTTCCAAACATATTTTTTTGCCAAACGTTTAAGGATGCTTAAACTTGATTTCGGAAAGCTTGGATATTTCATGTGGGCCCTATGAACGGGTTTCGTTGAATTGAAATTGAATAATGATTCGAACTTGATTTCTAATCAAGTTAATGATATTAGTGTACCCTATTAACGGGATGATGAACACAATTCATAATGAACAATTCGGCTATCATGATATGATTTGAGATTCACCTTCTATGCCATGATTTGTACTTCAGCTATTATGCCATGATTCTCTTATTTGTGTTTTGCCTAGCTACTTGGGAGGAAGGGTAGTCACTATGGATCCTAGTGGGGTTAGTCTAGCCATTCGGGAGGAAGAGTGGTCATCGAGGGTTCGCAACCCCATTGTGGTATTTGCCTAACTATTCGAGAAGAAGAGTAGCCATCGGGGTTGATAACCCCGATGTGGTGTTTCTATGCAGTTTAGGGAACCTTAAGTGGTCATCCCTTCGTTATATTGATTTGGACCTGTATTGGCATATGTTATACTTTAGTTGCCTATGAGTGGCTTATTGATGATCTTGAATCCATAATTGAAAAGGCTGAAATGTGATAAACGACACAGTGAGTTGAAGGTGATTTATTTCTTCTTAAATGATTTCTTTTAATGGTTTCATTAAGTTGATGAGTTATTCTATCCTTGGGTTTCAAATTGCCTTTATTTTTATTGTTTTACCGATCCTTATTATATTATTATGTTATCTTGTTATATTAACTATTGCCCTGGAGATACTCCGTGGGTATCCAGTACTGTGCATACCATTTTTTTATGGTGTTTTAGGTAACATTAAGGAGCAGGTTCGTGATACGCGTGAGGATTAGGATAACTTGTTGCCTTCCAGATTTATCGATGAGCCCACATGCTTGTTCGTGGGTCACCCTCTATATTAGTTATTTTTTATATTTTTTCCGGACTGTGTCCCAAAGTTTAGACTATTCATTTATTGATCTTAGAAGCTCCATAGATAGATGTTATCACTGTGGGTAGTGTTGAAGTCATCGTTTGACTCATTGAGTATTACTACGTTCTTATGACAGTACATCTATATTAGACTTCTGTTGTTTGATTTCATAGTCATGATCATGATCTTATTTAAGCTATTTATAACTGTTTGGGTCAATTAATAAAAGATTATTAAATAGGGACTTGTTGTTATAAATTCATAAGGTGCTTCCGGTGTTGTTTATAGCATCGGATGCCTGTTACGTTCAGGGTCGGATTTGGGGCGTAACACAACAATGGTTAGATCATAAGCGCTTGTACCTAGGTATTTTGCAGAACAAAAAATTACTGGCAATGGACATAACATGAGTTGATAACAATGAAACTTACAAGAGCTTTTTTTGTTTTGTCATAGCTCTTCTTCGACCTTTTCCCGTAATGTATATGGCCGCTACAGGAGATTAAGTGGTTCTTCACCAACTAATTTAATACAAGAATTGCCCTTCTGTGGATTAACTTTCTTTTAAATTTTCTAGAGTCTTTTAACTGAAGGATAAAAATCACTCACGTGGTAAAATTGAAGGTCAATAGTGATAAGTTGGATAACACAAGGATCAAAATCATAATATAGCATTAACGCAAGGACTAAAAGTGCTATTTTTCCTTTTTAATAGTGATATGGAACTCGTCACCATGTGGTCTGTTGCTACTTGCTCCCGAGTTTACAATCCACGAGGATTAGATTCGGTTAGAAATAAAATGTTCACTGATTTGAATATTGTGAAATATCTTTCTAGGAGGCACAAAAGAATCCCTAACATAGTGACCCTTTAGTCAATATTGTAGCATTTCATTTTAGCAACTTTGACACGTCTAGAACGTTAATTTTTGTCTTATTTAGTTTTTGCTCTCTTGCCAGGTTGAGCTTTCTAAGGTTGAGTTCGCCCTTTCTTCTTTCCGATTCTTTTTTCGATGATTCACTCTCGGCTTTAGAGGTTGTTTTCATGTGCAACTAAACTATTCGCTTTGCAGCCTCAAATCTTTCCTCCTCTTACTCAAATCATATGCATGTATCATTTATCTCTTATGTGTTTTTATTTTTTGTTATGGGTGTTTCTTATATGTGTTAAATTTGATCGTTAAACATCTTAGCCTTGCAGACAGACACTAAACCTATTGTTCAAATCATTCCAAAGATTCATAGCTCTTTGGTGATCCTTAAAATCTCTTGGGATGTCATCATTCAAAATGCTTATCAACGTAATGTGAGGGATGAAGTACTTTTTCTTCCAAGCATCATAAAATGCAGGTCATGCTTATGCTGACCTGTGTTGCCGTTCTCAAATTTATTCATGATATTTTTAATGGCCTTCAGAAGATCTTGCTCTTCCTACATATATTAGACTTTCAAATTCTAGGTTTCATAATTGTTGTCATATTGAGTTTCAACCCTTTGTTGAGCTTAACATCAATGTTCTTCGAAGCAATAGTTATTCTTAACAAAATAAAAAATGTAATGAGAATGATGAAAAAATAAAGCAAGAAGTTGAGCAAACATACACTAAAATTCATAGATTAATGGAACAACTTACATAAGTGCAATTCTTTTTTTTTTTTTTTTTTTTGCCTTTCTAAATATTGAGTTAGAAGAAACAAGACCTATTTCTCCCCCTTTATTCCGTTTTTGACTTCTTCTTTTTTTTTTCTTTCTAAATATCGAGTTAGAAGAAAGAAGACCTATTTCTCCCCCTTTATTCCCTTTTTGTTTAAACTGTCATTGTCGACGTCATTGCTGAAGAACCAAGTTTTTTGTTCTTCCATTAAAGAAGAACGAAGGGAGAAGCCATTATTTTTCTCACCTTCTTCTCCAACAGTAGCCAACAAAAAATGGATAGAGGAGAAGTCGTCGTTGTGTCTGGATGACAACTACCGAAACAATGGGATAACTCTCTCGGCTACTAATCAAAAACTATTAAAAAACCTTTTTTTTTTTTTTTTTGTGATCAGTTTCAAAAACAAGAACTGACATATAAAAGAAATTACCAGATGTAAAAAAAGAATAAATACTAATCAAAACTTTATTTCAAATTAATTAGTGTCAAAATTGGTTTATTATTCCCAAACTGCACATTTAAAAAAAAAAAAAAAAAAAAGGAAGCATGATTCTAGATTCACACAAAATATTGAAATTATTGTATGACTTTTTCTTCGAACAAGAAATTCAGCCCATCGTTCTGATTACACATAACATGTTATTCTAGACTAATTAGATGAATTTACGAAGTCTTCTGATAGCGAAAGCGGAAGACTAGATGAATGTGGCTACATGTGTCACGCCCCGAACCATGGCCTGGGCGTAACACGGCACTCGGTGCCTGACTGCATGTGACCGAGCGAACCACATGGCTTGCTGAATCATCATGAGGCATACATGAGCGGAAATATAATATGAAACACGGTGGGCTTTAAGAAAACATACGACATCATAGTAATTATGAAATACTTGTTTAAAAACAAAAGCGCGGATAATACTATAACTGTGCCAAAATGGCTAATCGACTCTGAAAGTCCAACATGACCCAACTGACTTGTCTAGTCTATGAAACCTCTATCATGAATCTGACTAAAAAATATACTCACTGGGACAAGGCCCCCAGCATACCTTTAGATGCAAAACTAATTAAAGAATGACAATGTCTAAACCCCGAATGAGACGGGGCTCACCAATAAGCTCGGTACGCAAGTATCCTACCGAGCGAGGCGTCGTCCCGTAAATCCGTACCGTATCGTGAAACGTGCCCCGGGCAATAAAGGGACGTCAAAGCACATTGAATGTACCGGTATGCAAAGCAACTCGAAAGAAATAACATGGGACATGGAATAATATGATAAGAATCGACACCGAAAACCTAGGATACGAATACGAGTACGAGCATGAGTATATATATATATATATATATATATATATATATATATAACATAAGTAAAACTTGATAAGTAGGGAGAACATTTCATAAACCGACTATGTGATATCACCACGTGGGTACGCGGAGTCCGGTACCTCGCCGGACAGCAGAGCCCCTATACCTTGCCGGTGGTATAAGGTGGTAACATGCCTGATGGATCCATTCAGTGTAAAATTAAGGTATCGTCCTAACTGGGCGGAGCGATCCTTGTCCTACGGTGGCTACGTAATTTCAGGCTATCTGAGCCTTCTCGGTAATTCGTGCAACTCCCAAAGACATGAACATAATATAGTTGGCTAAGAAGCCCATGATTTTCGTGAATTAACTTGTACTTGTCTTGTAATCATGATTTCACGAAATAACTTATAAACATGGTTTCATGAAATATCTTATAAACATGGTTTCATGAAATAACTTGTATTTAGCAAGTGTATATCTTGAGTCATGGCATGAACTTAGTTATAAAATACATTTGTATGAAAACTTATAGACATGTAGGATATTCATGGAATAAGCATTTTTATTTAAAAACATGCATGCAAGAACTCATAGAGTGCAAGATATGGGTTTTCATGGATTTCGGACGGATTCTCAATAATCATAAAGAAATATTAAGAACTCAATGATGGAATTATAACAATTCATACATAATATAATCATGGACATGGACCTAGGGTTATCATGAACATGGTATAGAAATCCTAGTTTTAGTAGAGAATCATAATTTATGGATTATGAGGCGTGGGGAAGAAAACAATGATGTTCCCACACGTAGATAGTAACTCTACATACCTTAGTCGCTCCAAAACTTGAATTAAAGACTTGAGCTTTGAAGAGGATTTCCAAAATCTTGAATTCTTGAACCTTGAGATGGGTTTTCTTGAAAATCCTAGGTTAGGAATGATGATTTCTTGTTTAGATTACAAGGATATATATTAGAATTGACTTGGAATGATTAGAGTAGGCTTACTTTGGTATTCTTGATGATGGGAGAGAATAGAAGGTCGTTCTAGGACTTGGGGGGTATGAAGAATGAAGTGAAAAAGCCTTAAAATGAAGTTTCATAACTGCTGTCGGACCCATTTTACGCCCTATTTTACGTCCAGTAAAAGTTTTACTGACCGTATGTCTTACCGTAAATTCGTTCCAGTGATTTGGGCTTTCTGGGCCAATTTTACGGTACGAATATACAGCCCGTATAATTTTCACGCCCGTATATTCCACCGTATATCTATGAGAACACCGTTTTAGTAAAATGGGCATAATCTTTTTGTACAGATGTCGTTTGACCTCCATAATATACCGTTGGAAAGTATTTCAAATATCTCGCAACTTTCAAGAAGGAAATTTTCCCAAATTCCTTACATGTATTTTTCCGTATACTCATTTTAATTGAGACGTGGTGCAAGCTCACTTGAAAACACGCTCCGTAGAGTAGCTTTCGACTTTCCTTTGCTCAAGGACTCTTCTCATGTCTTGATTGGGTTTCAAACTCCATTTATACGCTACTCAAATTGAGTTCATTATACCCCTGTCTTATGAGTCAAATCTTAGCCCGAATGCACGAGGTGTTACAACATGCCTGGATCCTTATCTCCAACAAAGAGCACTCACCTTGAATTGTCAAGATCGATGATTGAGTAGCCTTTTGACAACAACATATATCCTTTCTTTTGTACATTTTCATGTCTTTAATCATGATTGTTCATTATACTATATTTTAATTTGAAGTATTTCAATAATAGAAATCGAGACCAAGAGTACATACTTTCTTTGTAATTTAAAAACATAAAAGTCTCATTTACAATACAAGGAATCAATGACTTATCCCAAAATTTAACATTTTGGTTCTGATATCACTCTTTATACTCCATTATCCTTCTAGACTGAAATAAACACACAGTATACTACTACTCATTTGATAGTTTACTTACTCAAAGACTTTGGAAGAGTTCCACAGGCAGCCTGGGAGAAAGAAGTGGTTGAAGAGGTTTCATTTTAGGCATGGCAATGCCCAAACCCTCACTTAGATCAATGGGTTCCTCATTTGGCATTGAAATATTGAATCCATGAAGTACTCTTGCTAGTGTCAAATTCACTACTTGAGTGCCAAACATCAAACCAGGGCACATTCTTCTTCCAGAGCTAAACGGAATATACTCAAAATTTTGTCCTCTAAAATTAATATTCGTGTGTTCCTTCATGAACCACCTCTCCGGTTTAAACTCATCCGGATACTCCCAAATTCTTGGGTCTCGTTGAAGCTTCCATAAGTTAACAATCAAACCGGTGCCCTTTTGAATGCGATACTTACCAACGTAACAATCTTCGGTAGCCTCTCGAGGCCCTGATAAAGGACCAGGTGGATAAATACGTAAGGTTTCTTTTATTATGGCTTGTAAATATGGGAGGTTAGTGATGTCTGATTCTTCAACCCATCTGTTTCTTCCTACATGCTCATCTAACTCGTCTTGGGCTAATTTCAATGAGCGAGTGTCGTTAATTAGCAGAGACAGTGCCCATATTAATGTCTCCGCAGTGCTCTCAGATGCCGTCATGATAAGTATCTAAGCCAATTCGCAAAGTGAATAATAAGACGTTAGCCGAGTGATTGAACTCCAAATAAAAACTAGCCATCTTAATAAATTGAAAGATAATATGCTTTATAAAAGATACTTCCTTCAGCACTATATTGTGAATACAATTTCTAATATCCAGTTAATTTAAGTCTAAAGTAGGACAAACTAATGTTCAAAAAGCATAAAAAGGATTCAGATTTTTGGACTGATGGACCGATGGAGTAGCCAGTAGTCTAGTTTAGTCGGGGCCATTATGTGATCGAGCCCGCGCTACGAACTTAAAGTACTTCGTCATCCTAATTTATGTGGAATTATTTGACTTCGACACAAATTTTAAAGAAATGAAAAAGATTTTTGAAATTTGTGATCTAAATCAAGCACATATCAGAGATTTTTGTGACTATAAATAATCTCATTAAGTGCAAAATAGAAACTTTAAAGTTAAATTTTATGGATGATGACATTCTTTTCGTGACGGACTAAAACGAAAGTGTGACAGAGGAAATATTTCATCTTTCTCATAAGTTTAGTTTTACATAGAGAAAAAGCTTTTTAGTGCAAATTAATAGTACTTCTTAAAAGTTGCTTGATGAGTTTTGCAAGTTACAAATTTGTTCTATTTAAAAGATTTGGTCACGGTTTTTCTGCTTTTATTTAGCTAAATAAAAGAACAACACACGGGTACAGAGGGAATATTATGTGAATTTGGTGACTTTTCAAAACAAAGAATTAATTAAAAGAAATTTTGTGCAACATATATTCGTGATAAAGCGACAAATAATAGCTTACCAACGTTGTTGCCTTGATAATGGCATCACGATCGTATCCAGACTCCATTGTTTCCTCTGGAAGAGTCGAAAGCATCACATCAATAAAATCAGATTGGTCTCCATTCGTAGAATTAATAACATCACTATCTTTTCTTTTCTGGATGTGTTCTTTTAACCAGCTATTAAACACACTATCAAATTCTTTAAAGGTCTGTTTCATGGCTTTAATGTGCCCACCAATATCCATCCATTCAAGCGAAGGAATTGCATCAGAAACAACGAAAGTTCCACTGAGTAACAACGCTTTCTTTATCGATTCTTTGAATTGCATTTCCTCTGTTCCACTCTTTTCATTTACGCTACTTGAAAATCGCTTCCCAGCAAGCATTCTGATGATTATATTGCACGTTATGTGCTCAAACCAGCTACTTAGGTTCACTTGTGCAGGAAAATCGTTACTACTATTACTAAAATTTAAGTAGTACAATTCTTTAATACAATAATTCACTTCTGATTTACGGACATGTTTCAACTTCTCAAGGCGAGTGTTGGTTAAGAGTTCGAGAGTTACCATTTTACGAATGTCACGCCAATATGGTCCGTAAGGTGCCAAAGCAAAAACTTTACCGTTGTAGAAGTACTTGCTTAATACCATGCTAGGTCGACTTGCAAATATTTTGTCATTGCCATTTGTGAAGCAATCTTTAACCATTTCCCAACTGCTAACAACAAGAGCTGGATGGGCTCCAAGTTGAAGTTGAAAAATAGGCCCATATCTATCAGCCATGAGACCAAGGGTTCGACAGACGGGAAGTTTCCCGTTAAGTAGATGGAGGTGACCTATGATAGGCCACGAGCCTGGAGCTATAGGTGCACCAGTAGCTGATATAGTAGTACTATTACTCTTTGCATTGTATGCATTTGCTCTCTTTCTAATTTTGTATTTGCAAGCAACAAAAAAGGCTAAGAACCAAGCAACAAATAGTACTAGGAGTTGAGCAAGAAAATGCATATTGATTAATGTAGAGCTAGCTAGTAGTGCATGGGAATAGTTTGTTGTTAAAAGTATTGAGTGCAGATAGTCGTATTTATAATTGAACTGCAGGGTTCAAGGGGCCAGAAACTTTAGAATTTTTTTGCGGCCTAAAATTAAAAAGAGGTAACAATCTGGGGACCATGACCTAGACATCTATTACTGTAGGGTTGAATTTACTTGACGAACATGAATAGCGGAGCCGCCGGGGCCTATGGCTTTTTTCATTTCTCCAACAACTCCACTAATTTTTACTGCATTCGTTAAATTCAAACTGACTTTAATTTCTGAACTCCATAAACTATATTTAGAGACTGTTTGGATTGGCTTGTTTTAGGTGTTTTTAAGCCAAAATCGTTTCTAAATACTTTTGTAGTGTTTGTGTTGGATAAAAAAAAAAATTAAGCATTTGTTTTTGTTGGAAATAATAATTCAAAATTTTAGGCAACCAAAATTTATTAGAATTTGATACTTTAATCCATGCTTTGTTAGGATTTGTGGTCAAATTAGTATAGGAATATGTTTTCCCATTTTGAATTAAAGTATTATAAACAGGAGTGCTACTAGCTATTTTCTTAACAAGAGAGAAGAAGAGATACTGTAGAGATTCATAGAGTCTATCAATAAAATATTTTCTTCCAAATTGGTATTAGAACTTCAACGATCCTGGTAGAGAACCAAAGAGCTTTCGCTGCCGGCGGCGGCCATAAACCATATATGTTGTCCGTCTATCCAAAGATTATGTTGGCAAACATCGGGCCAATGATAATTGCATGAAGAATAATCATGCTGAGAATATTGGGAGAAATATCGAAGGTCCAAATATGTGCAAACAAATTTGCACAAGAGGAAGGAACTGTCTTCGCTAAAAGTTGGCTGGAGAAGTGGATTAAAAAAAAAAATTGAATATTGATGAGAAGTACATCAACTATTGGAAGTTCAAGAGAAGTGCTTCAACACAATAAAAAAAAAAATAAGGGAAAATTTCAGTAATGTACAATCCAGCATACAAATTACATTTGCGTAGCCATATTTTTAAATTACACCGCATAGCCACTTTTTGACGGTATACAACATTATACAATAATATACAACTTTATACACCTATTGTAGAGAATGTATAAACCTTGTATAATAATGTATAAGACTAGTATATAATATTATATAAATTTATACAAGAGATGTTTATACATGAGAGAGGTTTATACATAATGTATAAGGGGTGTTTATACACACTTCTACACCGTATAAAAGTGTATAATGGTGTATAAAAGGTGTTTATAAACACTTTACTAAAATCCTAGATTTGATTCCCCGGAGGTGGTGGGTTTCAGTCGAAAATTCAGGTTGGTGGCGAGTAACAACACCAATGGCGGCGGCAATGGAATCGCGACTGTACGTGAGAAGTTGATGTTTGATCTCCAAATAGAGGTTGTACACTGCATACCGTGGAACTTACGGACTCAGGTCGGCGGCGAATAACAACACCGACGGTGGATCTAACAGTGGCTATAGCGGGTAAAAAAGCAAATATGGGTTAAACGGTAATTACTTTGCCTAAACTGTCATACAGTGTTATTTTCCCAAAAAATAATGGGAGTTGGAGAGAAGTGCTCCAACTATTGGAAGCTAGAGAGAAGTGCTCCAACACAACCAAGAAAAAAAATAATAGGTGTTGGAGAGAAGTGTTTCAACTATTGGAACTTAGAGAGAAGTGCTCCAACACAACTAAGAAAAAAAAATAATGTGAGTTGAAAGTGCTTCAACTATTGAAGGTTAATGAGAAAGTGCATCAACAAAATGGAATGTTGGAGAGAAACTACTCCAATGTTTGTGAAGGTTGAAGAGAAATTTCTTCAACGAAATTGAATGTTGAAGAGAAAGTGCTTCAACAATGTAGATTGGAGAGAAAGTGCTCCAACAATTGAAGGTTGATGAGAAATTGATTAACTAAATGAAATGTTGGAGAGAAAGTGCTCACACAATTGTGAAGGTTGAAGAGAAAGTTCTTCAATGAAATTGAATGTTGAAGAGAAAGTGTTCAACGATGAAGGTTGGAGAGAAAGTGCTCCAACAATTGAAGGTTGATGAGAAAGTGCATCAACAAATTGGAATGATGGAGAGAAAGTGCTCTAGCGATTGAAGGTTGAAGAGAAAGTGCTTCAACAATTGAATGTTGGTGAGAAAGTGCATCAACAAATTGGAATGTTGGAGAGAAAGTGCTCTAACGATTGTGAAGATTGAAGAGAAAGTGCTTCAACAATTGATGGGTTGGAAACAAGTGTCTTTAGCAATTTGAAGATGGGACAAGTGGATCAAGAATTAGATATACAATTTTGAATTACGGGAGAATGTTGAAAATAATAATTCAAAATTGTTGGCAACCAAAATTGGTTAAGATTTGATACTTTAATCCATGTTCAGTTAGGATTTATAGTCAAATAAGTATAGAAATAGGATTTCTTGTTTTGAGTTAAAGTATATTTTTATTATTATAAATAGGGGTGTTACTAGCTATTTTCATAACAAGAGAGAATAAAAGATATTGTAGAGATTCGTAGAATCTATCAACAAAATATTTTCCTTCATTTTTAAGGCAAAATTAACAAAAATAAGTCAAAAGTCGTAAGTTAGGATTCTTAACTTATGACTTATATTATGCTTATGAGCCATAAGTTTATGAGTCCATCCAACTAGGTTTTTAATCGCATAAGATACTTTTAGGGCCTGTTTGGAAAGCCACCCAGGTAATTGTAATTGGGTGTAATTACACAGTTTAACCTATTTGTTTGACCAAGTAATTACACAGTTAAGTGGGAATTGGATGTAATTGAGAGCTGTAATTACACTCTTCAATTCTCAAAGGGGGGTTAAGAATTGAGTGTAATTACAGGGTTACTTTTTAGTTTGTTTATTTTAATTTATTTTTAATTTCTATTATTTTAATTTCTTTTGATTTTTAATTTATTTTTAACTTCTATTATTTTAATTTCTTTTGATTTTTAGTTTCTTTTTTATTTCTACTTTTTAATTATTATTTTTTATATTATTTGTTTTTCATTTCCTTTCTTCTCATTCTCAACCTTTACTTCTTGTGTTTTCATGTAATTGCTTGTTTTTTTTTTTTTAACTTATTATTTAGCATAACCGTGTTATTATTTTAGTTTTTGAAATGACAACTCTTAATATTGGAAAGAATGAGTCATTAACAAACTTGATATGTAATGAGTGACATTATTAAAGTAGAATTTCGTTGTGAATGAGGTTATAGACTTATATTTTCTCTTTCTTTTGAATTGTTTACTTAAGTTACGTTGGAACTTACTTACGTAATGTTAGAATTTGACATAAGTGTATTATAAAACTTTTTCTTTTGGATTTTGAATTTAGGTTATATTTTCAATTTTAAGTTATTTGCTTTCACATTGCACGTTGTTTATTTATTACTAACATTTGATGGATTTTTTGTTATTTTTTGTGTCAAACATTTGAATAAAGTTATGGCATTATATTTATAAATATTATTTTTTGTCAAACATCCAATCCATGACGTTCTCACAAAAAAAAAGTCTTCTCTTAAGTTTTATAATTAATTAAATTTAAATATTATTAATTTGAAAAATAGATATCAATTATTTTTTACGGTATTAGTTACAAATATATGATTATTAATTAATAAATTTTCAAGAAACAATGTGTTATTAAATAACTAATTTAATATGATTTATAAAGACAAATATTTTTTAAATATTAATTTTAAAAATTTTATAATTAAATTTTATTTTTAAATTAAACTAATTGTGTAATTACACTTTTGCAACCAAACAACACGCTTGTAATTATACCGTAATAACGTTATGACAAATAAACAGGTCATTGTAATTACATTATTGTGTAATTACTAGGCTATGTAATTACTACCCTAGTAATTACACCAATTCCAATTACCCGGTGGCTTTCCAAACAGGCCCCTAAGGAATATTAACCCAAAAAAAAAAGGTGTTACATTAGTGTAAATGCATTTTCTTTTGAATTGTGAAAGCTCTCAATGATAGTTTCTTAAATTTTGAGGAGCTTACGTGAAATCATATATCATATATCATATATCATATCATAAATATATCATATCATATATATATATATATAAAAGCAGGACAAATCCCGCTGACATAGCGCCATAAGAGAGCAAGATTCTTATTTATCTTTTCTCTCCAATTTTTGACTTTTCCCATATTTTCCTGTTTTCCGTCTTATTCACAAATCCAAAAGTCACTTCTTAATTACACCTCCTCTCTTCCCTTTTATTTCTCCTACTATTTCTCCCATCATTCACGAACAACCCAAAAGTCATGGTAACGTTACAAGTTTCCAAAGACAGTTATAACTCTTGTACTTTCACCACTGCTTGCTTTACATTTATAGAGCAGTTATCTTTAAACATTTATTAATCTGCATATTCTCTTTCTTCCATTTTTATAGCCCTGCATTCTATAATGGGATGACAAAGAAAATCAATATTAATGTCGAAACAGAGAAGTTCTACGTGCAGGGTCCCAATGACAGAGAAGTTGTAATTTTTAAGTCATATATATGTTGGCAAACATAAGTCAATCAAGAAGAAGGAAGTTCACTGGCAGTGGAAGATTCACCGTGAGATGGTCATATGTCACATATCACATATGAGTTTGATAAGTGTAAGTATTGCATTGAGTAAGTTTCCAGTTTTTATGATTTACAATTATATAGTCTATCTTTTTTGTTGCTTATTTTAAGTGTTTATCCAAATAGAAGGTATGCACCCTCCAAGAACAATAATCCAGCGCTAAAAGGTTAGAGTTTGTTCTTCAAGGAAATCAGAAGTCGTCTTCTAATGATAATTTAGTTTCTAATAAAAATTACTATTTCATGATATAAATTCTTATTCTCAAGTAATAACATATTAAGTGTTTTTATATGGGTATTACTCCGTAGTAGTTTTAAGATGACATTTATGCCTTTTTTACTTTTACTCTTCGGATCTTTCTTAATTAGATAGAATTTAAGTAAGCTTTGTTAGTAATATGTAATTTATTTGAACAAAAAGAATATGTAATTTACCGTCCATTACATAGAAGTAAATGTTCTAAATAAACTCAAATGTATGTCACTTATGTGTTTCTTTCTCATATAAAAAAGGGATCATATGTCCTTTGTCTAAATTAATATTATTTACAACAACATCTCTTAAATTTCCTTTCAAGTAAGCTTGTAAATTGCTTGTAATTAACTTTTAATTGAGAAGACTACTCCTTAAGAGGTGTCATTTCAAAACTACAAATAGGTAGGCAGTGCTTTATTTATTTGAATTATTTTGCTTTATTTTCTTATACATTAGTTTTTTTCTAAAAAAATCCACATGTTTGTCGAAGTTTATATATTTATTATTTTATATTTAGTACTGTAAAAAAGTTAACTTTGATATCAATTGAATTACAAAATAAATATCTAACTGCGCGAAGCACGGATTAATTAACTAGTCATTAATAAAGAGAAGAAAATGAATTATGGGCAGGCATCAGTGGGTGTTAATGAGGTATGACTAATGCGTCATGACCTGTGAAAAATTTAACAACAAACAATAAAAATAAGATAAGTAGGATAAAAATAAATAAGTCATGCGAATGTGTCTTGTGAACGATCTACTAAGATAAATAAAATAAAAATAGTATCAAATCATGTCAATCCGTTATGACTTATGAACAATTTTACAAAATAGGTAAATAAAGATACTATCAAGTCATTTCAATTCATCATAATTTAATTATAAACAATTTAATAAGATAGGTAAAAGAAAGGGCATAATACAAAATTATGTCAATCCGTTGTGACCTCTCGCATTGCATATACTCAGAAGTTGGTATGCGATTAGGCCAAGAATTAGCCTTAAGGCTATATTATTTTAGTGAGCGATTCAGGAACGACATGATTGGTTGCTAATTGTTTCCGGTAATGAAATTTGCTATTTTCTTAGGGTTCAAATGCAAAATCTCTTATTAAAGGCGGAAGAATCTCATACATTCTATCATGCTTTTGAATGGTTCAATTTTTCTTTTTTCCTTTTTTTTTTTTTTTTTTTTTTTTTGTCAGTAGATACAATTGGTTTCTCAAAATCTTAAAACTTTTCAATGGTTGAGAACAAAGTCTGTCAATTATATACTCCCTCCGTCCATTTTTACTTGTCATGTATTGACTTGGCAAATAGAATGTCACTTTTACTATATATCACCCCAACTATTAGTAAGTAGTCTAATGATTGAACATGTTTTTAAAGTTGTGCAGCCACTAACAATTTATTAAATAGATTCCACCACTAACAATTTATTAAATAGATAAATTATCTCTTATAAATTATCTCTTGATTTCCTAAACTGAACAAGTAAAAGTGGACATCAATTTTTAATATACAGGACAAGTAAAAATGGACGGAGGGAGTATCCAAACTTGAGAAAAGGTGCAAATATACCCCTCAACTTTGCGATTTAGAGCAGATATAGCCCTCGTTAAAAAGTGGTGTATAAATACCCCTGCCATTATAAAATGGTGCAAATATACCCTTTTTGCAGACAAAATTTTTTGTAAAAATCATTTAGCTTCTTTTTAATTAAAAAAATGTCACGTGGATTTAAAAAAAGTCTAGCCATTTTTCTTGAGTAGACATATTTTTCTTAAGTCACATAGTAATTTTTTTTTTGTGGGTCGAGTCTAATTCGTTTAAAAAAATGGGTAGAACGTATGTTTTTAAAGTCACACTTTTTTTAAACGAACCAGACCCGACACACTAGAAAAAATTACCATATGACTTTAGAAAAATAAGTCTACTCAAAAAAAAAAAAATGGGCAGACCTTTTTAAAGCCACGTGGTATTTTTTAAATTAAAATATAAACTAAATGATTTTTTAAAAAATTCGTCAGCGAAAAGGGGTGTATGTGCACCATTTGTGTAACGTCAGAGATATATTTGCACCATTTTATAACAACACGGATATATATACATCACTTTTTTAACGAGAGGTATACCTTATCTAAATCGCAAAGTTGAAGGGTATATTTGCACCTTTGCCCTCCAAACTTTGATGAAAATGAATTTCATCCAAACTTTTAGGGACGCGGCTCCTCTCGAGTAGAGGTTGCCTCCATTTCGCCCGGTTCGCTGTCAGATGATAGAGACGTGTCCTTTATTAAAACCTACGGACCAAAGTTATTGTTTTCTTAAATGCAAAAGAACCAAAATAATTAAGAGAGGCACACAGCCTTTTCACTCCTTTTGATTTCTCTTTTCGATCCATGAATTAGTGTCATAATCATTCTAACCCTTATTTTAATTAGTCTGTTTACTAAATGGATGGATGGAACTGGTTAAAAAGGATCTGATATAGCTATGATTAGAGAGAGAGAGAGAGAGAGATTATAATTTGAAGAACACGGAGCATTCATCCTTAGAAAAAGAGGAAGAGAGTACTGTGAATATGACTATCCAATGGAAACGACCAGATTATAGCGGCTATGACGTGAATGGCTGGAAAGAAATTATAATTATAACTCATTTTGCCGCAATATCTATTAAAGGTTCCAAAACCCAGCTATAAGAAGTACAAACCCAACTGCAAACCTGTTTACCTCGAAATTAGGTAATAAGTTGAATTTATAAGTAAGGTATAGGATATGTGGATAAACTTTAATCTATTTTGATTTTTGGGGAAATGTATGTGTGGATTCGTGTATAATGACTTATATTTATAAATATATGTGTTAATAACTTGGACGAATATGTTAATATTATGGATTCTAGCTAAATATATATGTATATTGTGGTGCTATGTCGTGTTGGATGGATGAATCAAGCCAAAGAACACTACAAATCCGGACCAAAATCAGAAAGAGAGAGAGAGAGAGCTTCAATATAATTTCTATTACAATGTCCTAGATCTGAAAACAAGCTAGCTCTTAAAAGTAGGGAAGTGCCCCTATTAATAGTTTTGCCTATGGGCCTTTCATATAACACGAAGCCCTTTTAGAATAAAGGAAGCCCAAAAGGATAAGGTTGGGTCGTACGGTCTGACACCCGTACGACTGGCAGCATTATGTGGCAAAACGGTCTTGACACGTGGCAATTGAATAACTGATCAACCGGACTAACGGCCACGATCAACTCGGTCATGAAGATACCGGACTAACGGCCACGATCAACTCAACCATGGAGAAACCGGACTAACGGCCACGATCAACTCGGCCATGGAAAAAATCGGACTGGCTGTGATGAGGAGTTTGCCCCGGATAAATCGGACCTTACGGTTTTCCTCCGACTTCTTCTGATCAACCACTTCTGATGCAATACCCCCGGTCTGAGCGCTCGCACTTGTTTCTCCCTTCCCTTAATCCCCGGTCTCACCGATCTAGCATTAATCCAACTTTTACCGTATACAGATAGTCCCCACACTTTCCGGACCGAAGTTTTGTTGGAGTAACGGGAAGTGGATGAGTCACGAAACCGGTGGTTCCATAAGCCCGTTCTTATCTTTTCATTTTGGCGGGAACAGTTACGTCACGTCCTTCTGCCATCAGCCACGTGTCACACCCCGAACGGCCAATTTTAGTAACCGCCGTAACGCACGTCATTTCAAATCACGTCTCATTAATTGTGGGACACGTGGCATCCCCCGGTTGGTTGGGATCTATAACCGACTCGGTTCCCATGCCTATATAAGGCCTTTGATGCCTTCATTTCTTCATTTTACCACTTTTCATTTTACTTATCTCTCTTCACTTCCAAATCATCTTCATCTTCACTTCCAAATCGCCTGCATCTCACAGTTCTCGTTGATTCAACCGTTCTCATCCCCAAATTCGTTACTTACGTTGATTGCAAGAACCTTGCCAACCTCTCATATGCTGTTTTTCGATTGAAAGCGCTGCTTCGTTTCTTCTCACTTTGTCATTTTCAATTCTTCTTTAATCGCTGCTTCTCTTTTCTTAACTTGGAACTTCTTATCAAATTTACAATCTCCTTTTCCATTTCTTCCAAATGTCTGCCAACACCGAAACCACTTCCCAGGACGTTCCCTCGGTTTCTTCTCGAGGCGAGGCCGGTTTCTCAAACCAAGGGAAAAAATGTCGCCGAGCCTCTTGCCCGCTTTAGACATAGTACCATCCAAGCCCAACTACAACAAAGAATTCGAAGCCGAGAAGCCTTCCTTGGTTGCGGACAGAGGGTACGATGTAAGGCGATATCCCTCGTCCATCACCGAGGATAAACTTGATTAGGTCCGGGCTGATTGCGGATGGGATAATCATCCGGTGCAAGTGTTCGCCCCCGGGCCAGACGAGTCTATTACCGACCATAGGGAAGGCTTCTTGTACGTTTACACCTTCCCTTTACGCTCAAGCTCGACCCCCAATTGATCCAGTTATATTAGAGATGTGTAGGACTTATAATGTAACCCTGGCCCAAATTGGTCCGATAATCTGGAGGACCGTGGCCTGCCTCCGGCTGTTGGCCAACAATGCCAAAAAGGAATTCACGATGACCCATTTAATCCGCTTATATTCCCCGAGGCGATTCCGAGGGGGTGTGATAAAGCTCGCCAAGCGAGGCCGGAATCCGATCTTTTCAAAGATGGATGAAGACAGAGACCGGGGCTGGTTAGAGCGCTTTGTCCGGGTGAGGACCGCGGACATTATTCCGGCTGAGTATATACCCTTCCCGAAAAATGGAACGATAACCGTAAGTTTCTCAGTTCTCCCTTCAATAATTATTCTTGAATTGTTTCATCAAACCCTTGTATTTACACTCTCCCCTTCTCTTTTTATCAGCCGTGGCATGGATACCTCCGGCCATCCCACACATGAACGAGTGGGTTGAAGCACTTCTCGGCCACCACACCCATGAAGAACTGACATGGGGAATCCTGTCGCGTGGCCGATGGGTTGCCCAAAATCATGGTAATACTATATTTGAATTAGGATAACGTATCTTCTGCTTTTTCTTTTCCTTTCTATAACCTCTTCGATATTTAGGTTTACCAAGGGCTCGGTGGAGCCCAGACCGGGAGGCAATGAGAGCAAGCCGTGCCGGTACCGAGTAATCCGATTCCGCCGGGTCATCCGTATCATCGCCAACAAAAGGCGAAGAAAGCCCTGGACAAAGGGCAAAAGGCCGAGAAAAGGGCAAGAAGCGTCGTTCGGGCTCTAAGAGATGAAGAAGAGCCGATTTAATTATCCGAAGTGGTCGGTGTGGCCCCCTCCATCGAGTCTGTTTCGGAGGAAGTTGCTCCCCGTTCCGCCACTTCCTTCGGCCACCGGGAGAGACCTTCCGCTCGGCTCTCTCGCGGTGGGGAAGAAACCTTTTACCCGGCACCTCTAAGGTCCATTGAATTCATTGATATTTCAGGTGATGCCTCTTCTGAGGAGGTTCCCCTGCAAAGGACAAGGAGATCCGGGCTTGACTCGACTGTTGAGGCCGAACAAGGAGCTGAGCCGATACCCGACACTGAGGCTCCAACGGATACTGGCTCACTGCCCGCCGGGGACCCAGCTGTAACATTCGAGGCACCTGCTCCTACCGAGGTCGTCGATTGGTCGTTCTCGCCTCTCCTACCGCTCTCCGAGGTCGGACAACCTCGATGATATGTTTTTGGAAACCCCTCCTGCAACCGGGGAAGCTGCCGGTTTCGGACATCTTCCCATCTCTCGAGCCACGAGGGCAGCTAGCCGGTCCACCGAAACTGGTGCAAGGGAGAGCTTAGTGCGCACCTTCCCGGCTCCAAGTGTGGAACCTAGGAGGATAAGATCGGTTGTAATTACCGTCCCCGAGGACTGCAGCTTTTTGTCTTGTCCGATGGGAGTAGCAACCTATTTGAGGCCCCTCGTCTCGGACTCGGATAAGAGAAAGATGGTCGGAGTCCCCCGCGTAGTCTCATTAACGAAGGCATGCACGTAGGCATCCCAAGCTTATTAGCCTATCCTTGCGTAATTCGATGTGAATTTTAGTTTCTCGTTTAACTTCTCTGTTTCTTTTACAGAGTGTGGTGCTCATCAATGAAGCCTTCATCCGTGTTGAGCAAGAAGTAGACGACCTTAGAGGTCAGCTGGATGCCCAGGGTCGGGAAACGGAGAAGTTCCAACACCTTTTGCGTGCCGGGGAAGGACGAACCGATCCGAGCCGTTGCCTCTTTACCAACCTTCGCCCCGAGCTTGACGCAAAGAAAGGCTAAAAACCTTCGATTAAAGGATGAGATGAGCTGGTCGGGATGGTAGAGAAGAACCGGCTTCTGGAAGCGGAGAAAGTCGCCCTTAGCCAAGACAACGCACGTTTTTCTTCAAAGCTTAGCGAGCTCGAAACCACGATCTCTCAACTCCGAGGGGAACTTGACTCGGTCAAGTCTGATGCCGTGAACATAGCCGAGAGGCATCGGCTGCTTGAATCCGAGAGTGCCAATTATAAGGAGAGAATGAAGGTGTTCGAGCGAAAAGCCGAGGAGAGGGCCCGAATATGCGACAAGTTGAAAATCGAGCTTGAGGAGACGGCCGAGGCAAATGATCTTCTTAAAGCCGAGCTTGAGTCGGCCACTCAATTCCAAAGAATCCTCTGTTGCACCCCAGAAAATTTCGTGTTACTAAGGCTACAGACGGCTTAATGTGAGCTCAAGGAGGAGCAACTATTACAAGTATAAAGGATAAAATTCTACTGTATTAGCATGAGGATAGCATGAGTATGATATTTGAAATTCCTACAATATGATTGGAATGATACGTTAAAAGATATATAGCCCTCGTAACCGTAAGCTTCGATGTGGGCCCACATGATGGGGGTTTTATAAAGGACATATGATAAGTTATATGAACAATATATGTGAAGTTAAACACAACTCAAAGCAAGGACCCGAGCCAAATCCAAGTGTAAGCCTCCAAAAAGATGTTTTTAAGTTACGTTTTCGGGTGATCCGACTTCGGAGGCCATAATCACTATCATTATTTGGGAATTTGGG
>NC_081342.1:14420563-14448739 GCF_029784015.1 Lycium ferocissimum | reverse complement strand
CCCCCCCGCAAAAAGGGGGGAAAAACCCTGGACAAAGGGCAAAAAAAAAAGGGGCAAAAGCGTCGTTGGGGCTCAAGAGAGGAAGAGCTCTTTTAATTTCAAATTTCGGTGTGGCCCCCCCTTTTACCCCTTTTTCGGAGGAAGAAGCCTTCCCGACCCCCACGGGGGGGCCCCCCGCTCGGCCACCTCGGGGGGGAAAAACCTTTTTACACCTCAAGGGCCCATTGAATTTTGATTTCGGGGCTTTTCCCCGAGGTTCCCAAAAAGGGAAAAGGAACCCCGGCACCCCCGTGGGGGAACGGGGGCCCAGCCGCCCCGAACAAGCCCCAACGGACCCCTGGCCCCGGGGGGGACCCGGTTTGTAAATTGACACCCTCCTCGGGGGGTCCCCGGCTCCCTTTTTGCTCCGGGTCGGAAAACATCGATATATTTTTTGGGAAACCCCCAAAAATTTCCCGGGGTTTAACCCTTCCCTCTCTGGCCCGGGGGGCGGCGACCCCAGGGCGTGCGGGAACAGTGCGCCCTTTCCCGGCTCAAGTGGGGAAACCCTGGAGGTAAGATCGGTTTTTTCCGCCCCCGGGGAAAAACCTTTTGTTTTTCCCGGTGGGATAAAAACGGACCCCCTGGCTCGGCCCGGATAAGAAAGATGGGGGAGCCCCCGCAGCCCTTTAACGAAGGCATGCACGGGCACCAACTTATTAGCCTATCCTTGCGTAATTCGATGTGAATTTTGTTTTCGTTTCTCTCCGTTTTTTTACAGTGTGGTGCTCTTGAACCTTTCGTTTTGAGCAAAAAAGACGACCTTAGGGCGGGATGCCCGGGGTCGGGGGAACGGAGAAGTTCCCCCTTTTTGGTGAAGGAGGATCCGTCGGCCCTTGCCAACCCCGCCCGACGTGCAAAGGCTAAAAAACCCGATTAAAGGATGAGCTGGTCGGGATGGTAGAGAAGAACCGCTACAAGCGGAGAAAGTCGGCACCCAGCCAAGACAACACTCGTTTTTCTTTAAAGCTTAGCGAGCTCGAAACCACGATCTCTCAACTCCGAGGGGAGCTTGACTCGGTCAAGTCTGATGCCGTGAACATGGCCGAGAGGCATCGGCTGCTTGAATCTGAGAGTGCCAATTATAAGGAGAGAATGAAGGTGTTCGAGCGAAAAGCCGAGGACAGGGCCCGAATATGCGACGAGTTGAAAATCGGAGCTTCGAGGAGACTCGCCGAGGCAAATGATCTTCTTACGAGCTTGAGTCGGCCACTCAATTCCAAAGAATCCTCTGTTACTTAAAATTTCGTGTTACTAAGACTCTGAGGAATGCTTAATGTGAGCTCAAGGAGGAGCAACTACAAGTATAAAAGGATAAATTCTATTGTATTAGTACGAGGATATCATGAGTATGATATTTGGAATTCCTACAATATGATTGGAATGATACGTTAAAAGATATATAGCCCTCGTAACCGTAAGCTGAGGTGGGGCCCACATGATGGGGGTTTTATAAAGGACATATGATAAGTTATATGGACAATATATGTGAAGTTAAACACAACTCAAAGAAGAAGGACCACTTAGCCAAATCCAAGTGTAAGCCCTCCAAAAAGATGTTTTTAAGTTACGTTTTGGGTGATTCGACTTCGGGAGGCCATAACGCCATCATTATTTGGGAATTTGGGAAAACTCCAAATATGAAAGTTGTAGATAATTGAATTAGCTTTCCAACCATAGGTCGTGGGCCTTCACATGACATAGGGATAAAAAGTTATGGACGTTTTAAGACAGAAAGGTGCCGGGACTGAGGGCTCGGCCCAACCCGACTCCAAGTCGGGTCAGGCCCACTTCCCTTGCTATTTAAGGGAGGTTTTAACCCTTATCATCCTCATTTCATAACAAAAAGTCCAGAACATGGTAGAGAGAGAGTGAGGGGATTTTTGAGAGATAAAGCAAGGTTTCGATCAAGTTTGAGGCCCCGAATCCTGAGGCTCGTGAAGGATAAAGTGTAGTACGAGTTGTCGTCGTCGTTTTAAGCTAATTATTGAGCTTGGGGGATGATATTTCGTGGTTGAGCTGCTGCTAAGGTATGTATAAGATTCCTTTTATGTTATTAAAGTGTTTATTTAGAGTTTTAACGGATTAGAACGGAGGAAATAATGTTAAAAGCTCGTTTGGCATTTTTGGGAGGTTTATGAAGGTGGGGCTGTTTCAGTGGAGTTAAATGGATGGAAATATCTGAGTTATGATGTATATTGATTGTCGATATTGTTGTTTGACGTTGTTGCTGATAATTTAGCTAAATTGTGAGATGGAAACTACGAAATTAATTGCGAGAAATCGGATAAGTTATTATTGTTGTTGTGTGGGCTGATTTGCCGTATATTTTTGGATTGTGTTGTGGCTGGAAATTGTTGAAGTAACTTGAGTATATTGATGTTGTTGTCATTGATATGTATTTTGAAGGAAAGAAAAATTGGAGAAATGTGTTGGATAATCGTGTTCGGGCTTGTCGCTCGTCATGAAATATTTATGACTTGTTGTTACTACATGGTATCTTGTTATTGATGTATATACTTGATAGATTTTTCTGGTTGTTGTTGTTGATATATGGAATAAGGGAAAACGAGAAGAATAGGGGAGATGCTGCCCGTTTTGTTTAGGATAAGTTAAATTTTTGTTATACAATTAAAAGAATCGTTTGTATAATTAACGATAGTATCATTGTTGTTATCATATAGATCGTGGAGCCAATACGAGTTAAGTTCTTGAGCCGTTAACCTAAGACCAGGTATGTTAAGGCCATCCCTTCTTTCTTTTAGCATGAATTACATAAACGAGCGAACGATGAACATTCATGACTCCAATGAATTCTAGTTCTCAGCGGTACTTGATATGACAGTTGTCTTTGATTCTCGAGTGTGGATTCATTTTAATTATTCTATTGAGTCCCGGATGATGATTTAGTTTGCATATGGTTGCTCATGATATTCTACTCGTGCATCCGTTGATATATCATTCACCGAGTCCGGAGCCTGGTATGTATTCGTGCACAGCGTTTCATTGCATTATTCACCGAGTCCCTCATTAGAAGGCCGTGTATGGTATATATATGATTACTATATTATATATATGGATCGGGTCGTACGTTTCTCGATATTATTATATTATATATGGATCGATTTGTACGTTCCACGGCACTATCGCATATTATTATGATATATGCCTATCATATGCCATAGAGTCGGCTTTCGATAATAGAGTTACACGGAATATTCTCGGATGTTAGCCACAGAGGCATTCAATTATTGATGCTTAGTTTTCATGATCCATTTGCACTTGATGTTCTTATGCCTTACATACTCGGTACATTGTTACATCGATGTCCCTTTGCACAGAGGCCGTGTTCATGCCGCACGATCCCAGATTGTTTTGCGGGTAAAAGTATTCGGCTAGGATGGTTGGCTATCGGTAAGATTGGCAAACTCATTTTCTTCCCCGGCGATCTTGGAGTCATTATTGTTGTCATATGTGTGTGTGGGTATGTCGGGGCCACGTCCCGACTCATATGATTCAGGTGTTTACTCTTAGAGACTTTGCGAACAGGTGTCTGTGGTTAGTATGTTGAGATGTCGTGTGTTGAGTAAAGCGACCATGTAGGCCGATATGCCGATTTGACTTACTCGATTTTTGATTAATTGAGCATCGTTTGCAAATTTCTATGGTTTGACTGAAAGTACTTTATTATAGGTCCAGTTTCATTATATGAATGCTAGAGGGTTCGCTCAGCTCTAAGTGTGCCCATCATGCCCTGATGAGATTGGGGTGTGACATCCTCGATGAAGAGAGGGATGAATTGATGGCCAAGCTGGCCCGGGCTGAGGCCGATTTGGCAGAAGCCCTGAGGAGTGTGGAGGGCCGAGGCTTATTCCACGATTGCGGTAGAGTATGAACGGTGAGAAGTCTCGGAGGGTCACCCGAGCAAGCCGAGCGTGGCTTTGCCTTCTCCCCCGTCGAGATACTCGAGGCTAGAAGGATCGAGGAAGAAGCCAAAAGAGCCCTCGACCCGACTCCCGAAGACTCCGGCGGACGGTGTCCGAACATTCCCCAGATCTGACCACACCGGATAGACCGGGGCACGTATTTAGCCTTTTATTTTTTTTGCCTTTTTGGCTTTGTTTTTTTCAACTTTGTAGGAATTTCAAGTGTAAAAAACCTACATATATGAAATGTGCATTTTTCTTCCTGACAAATTCTTTTGCTTGTTATAAGGACAAGCAGAGACTTCAGAAAAGCTTTTTCGGACTATGCCTATATTTTTGGCTTTTCTCTTCGTCCCGCACATTTTGTCTAGAATTGGATCGAGGGGTTTTGTCGTGGGACTTATTTATGCTTTGTGAATTCGAACGTCTCCAAATCACATTAGGCATTTTTAGGGCAGATATTTTTTGGCTATTCGAACATAAGTAGATTAGGTTAGGACACATTTGAATCCTCGCCTTACCAATTTCGATGTAGCGATCCCCCATTCGAGGGTATTAAGATTTTGGCTTGGTTCAATGTGACCTTGTTGCCTTTTTCGAATTTCGATTGTAGTGCCCGGAGTAAGGTATATGAATAAAATGATGCCCGATTTTCGGCGGTAATCACCGGGGTAGTGTGCTTTAACAAGAAGACATATCTGAAATGCAATAATTCGATTTTTCAATAATCTTTTTAATTATTTATACATGATATGAGGACTTTATCTGTTTCCTTCTGTTTTTGCCGTAGCAAATTCTAAGTGGATACGATTCATTCTGATCGTTTGGTCCTTACATCAAAACCTAATACAGAAGGTTCGGTTTTGGTTTTGCCTTAGCAAATATTAAGTGGACACAATTCTTGATCGTTTGGTCCTTACATCGAAACCTAATACAGAAGGTCCAGTTTTCGAGGACCCAACGGTGTTCTGCTTTATTGAGTACCTCCGTTTTCAACTAACCGGGGTAAACCTCGATATGGGTATAGTAGTCCCCTAGTGCTTATTCGAGCTGCAAAGTTGGGTAAACACTATCAAGTCCCCACTCGTAGGGTGTAGGCCCCGAGTTTTCATTCGTCTCGTCTTATTCTAGTAACACGTTGTACTTGTTGTCTCATTAAAAACCCTTATCGGAAAACCCATTTTGGGACAAACCATACTAAGGAAAAGAGTCCAACACGTGTTTCCGAGACCTAGCACCTAACTTTATCCGGTACTCAAAACCCTGTAAAAAAGAAAAGGTTAATAAATAAACAAAAGTGTCCATACCTTAGCAGTAGTATCTCTTCAAATGAACTACATTCTAGTTATTGCGCAACCGTTGCCCTTCCATGGATTCCAACTGATACGATCCTTTGCACGTTACCTCGGTTATCTTGTCGGACGACCCTTCGGACCCGCTTTTCCATCGTTGGGATTCTTGGTGTTGGGGTAACTTTCGAAGCACCAAATCCCCCCGGTGGAAAATGTCAAAATTGGCCTCTGCTTATAGGACCTTTCTATTCTCTCGCTTCGGGCCGCAATGCGGACCAACGCGTTTCGCGAAGTTCATCGTGAATCGAGTCTTACGGCCATGGCCTCCTCGTTTGATCCCTCGGTGGTGTACCTGAATCGGAGACTCGGTTCACCAATTTCTACGAGAATGAGGGCTTGACCCACGTAGACCAACGAGAAGGGTGTTTCTCTAGTGCTTGATTTCGGTGTGGTTCGTAGCAAGCCCGCAGTACCTCCGTAGTACTTCCCCTCAGTTGATGCTTTGATGTTTCAACTCTTTTCCTCAAATTTTTGAATTATTGTTTTATTCGCAGATTCCGTCTATCCATTCACACACGGGTGATACGGAGTTGATACGATATACGATTTTCTTGATCTTCATCCCTTCGAGGAAATCATGACTTTGCCGCCAACGAACCGAGTGGGCCGTTGTCACAAGTTATCTCGGCGGGATGCCAAAATGACAAATAATGTGGTCCCATATGAAGTCAATAACTTCCTTTTTCTCTAATCTTTCAAGGCCCGCACTTCAACCCATTTGAGAAATAGTCGGTATAAACAAAATAAACGGGCCATACCTAGTGCCCATGGCAACGGACCAACAATGTCCATTCCCCACTTCATGAAGGGCCAAGGTGATATCACCGAGTGCAACAACTCCCCGGGCTGATGAATTATCGGGGCATGTATTTGACACCCGTCACATTTCCGGATAAAATTCTTCAAATCTTCCTCCATCCGGTTCCAATAGTAACCGACTCTGATAATTTTTCGGACTAAAGCTTGACACGGAGTGATTGCGCGGGTCCCCTCGTGTGCTTCTCTCATCGAAGATACTCGGTTTCTCGGGATCCAAACACTTGGCCGAGGGTCCGAAGAAAGACCATTGACCGTTTACGAAAATGCCCGCGCTGCTTTTGTCCTTAGTGAGCGTGATTCTTTTGGGTCACTGGGAGCTTTCCATCTTGCAAGTAGTCGATGTATTTGTTGCGCCAATCCCAAGTTAAACCCATTGTGTTTATTTCGAGCATGCCCGTTTTCTATCGCCGAATTCATCAAGTGTACCACGATCCACGGTTGATTTCCTCCGACTTGTTGAAGATCCCAAATTAGCCAATGCATCGGCCATTCGCCGTTCGCTCCCCGGGTACGTCTTTGCATGGTCCATTCTTTCGCCGGTGAATTATCACTTGGATTTTCCGGAATACCTTTGCGTCGATTCGTCTTTAACCTCGAAGACGCCATTCGCACGGTTAACGACCAGAGAGAGTCGCGTTTTGCTTCAATTATTTCGCCCCCATACTCCGAGCTAATTCCAAACACCGCAATCATAGCCTCATGCTCGGCTTCATTGTTAGTCAATTTAACGGTTCTAATGGATTATCGAACCGCATCCCCCGGGGAGGTTCTAAGGACGATTCCTAGCCGGAGGCCGACATTAAGGTTCGAGGCCCCGTCCGTGTGTAGCGACCAAATACCCGAGGCTTTTCCGAGGGTTGGCGAAGTTCTTTCTCAACCTCGGGGACCATGGCGGGGTGAGGTCGCCCTCAAAGTCGAGCTAAGATCGGGACTTGATGGTCGTCCGAGGTTTGTATTCGATATCATATCCATTGTCTCTGACTCATTTAGTTAGTCTACCCGATAATTCCGATTTATGCATAATGTTCTTTAGTGGGTAGGTAGTTACTACACATATCGGATGGCATTGAAAGTAGGGCTTGAGCTTTCTAGAAGCACTTACCAATGCCAATGCCAACTTTTCAAGATGAGGATAACGGGTCTCCGCATCCCCCAAAGTTCTACTCACATAATATATGGGAAATTGCGTACCTGATTCTTCTCGGACCAAAACACCACTTACCGCTACCTCGGACACGGCAAGGTAGAGAAAAAGCTGCTCGTCCGCTTTCGGTGTGTCTGTGTAGGTCGGCCGGACAAGTACCCTTTCAATTCTTGTAAGGCTTTTTGGCATTCCAGTATCCAGGTGAAGTCATTCTTCTTCCTTAATAGCGAGAAGAAACGGTGATTCTTGTCTGAAGATCTCGATATGAACCGATTCAGCGCCGCTATCCTTCTGGTAAGCCTTTGCACTCCTTTAACATTATTTACCACCTCGATATCGTCGACTACTTTGATCTTGTCCGGTTGATTTCAATTCCCGTTAGACACCATGAAACCCGTGGAACTTGCCGTACCGCACACCGAAAGCGTATTTCTCGGGTTAAGCCATGTTGTATTTTTGAAGCATATCGAAGGTTTCTGCAAAATGTTTTAAATGGTCCCTCTGTTCCGTGGACTTGACAACCATGTCATCAATATAAACTTCCATTGTTTTTCCTATCTGTTCTTCGAACATCCCATTAACTAGGAGTTGGTAAGTTGCACCGGCATTTTTTAATCCAAAGGGCATGACATTGTAGCAGTAAGTCCCATACCGGGTAATAAAGAATGTTTTCTCTTGATCCTTCGAATGCATCCGGATTTGGTTATACCCAGTAAGCATCAAGAAAAACTTAACATCTCATGCTCCCATTGCCGCATCGATCATTCTATCGATATGAGGCATCGGAAATGAATCCTTCGGGCATGCTTTGTTTAGGTCCTTATAATCATCGCACATTCGAAATTTATTACCTTTTTTCGGCACCACCACTACGTTAGCCAACCAATCCGGGTATTTTACCTCTTGAATAGAGCCTATTTTCAAAAGCTTTGTTACCTCGTCCTTTACGAAGGCGTGCTTCGGTTCGCCATAGGCCTCCGCTTCTCGCTCGTGGGGAAATCTCCCGTCAAGGTTGAGCTTGTGAGTTGTTACTTCCGGCGGCACACCTGTCATATCTATATGCGACCATGCGAAACAATCGGCATTAGCTTGAAGGAATTTAATTAACTTGTTCCTGAGCTCCGAGGTTAACCCCGTGCCCAGGTATACCTTTCTATCCGGTTGATATTCAAACAAGATGACTTGCTCCAACTCCTCTACTGTAGACTTGGTTGCATCCGAGTCATCCGGCAAGACGAATGATCTGGGTATACCGAAATCATCCTCTTCATGCCCCGGGTCTAACCCCTTCTGCTTCGTTGTCGAACCCGTGCACGGTAGTTGCTATTTGGAGTCCTTGCCCCCGGTTCTCTTCTTCTTTTTTATCCGGTTTCATGGGAAGAGACGACACTTCCTCCACATCGCGAACATCTCTCTTGCGGCGGGTTGTTCTCCCCGGATGGTTTTTATCCCCTCCGGGTCGGGAATTTCAGCAGCTGATGTAACGTCGATGGCACGGCTCTCATGCTATGTATCCATGGTCTACCCAGCAATGCATTATACTTCATATCCCCTTCAAGTACATAGAACACCGTTTGCTGAATAGTGCCATCAATGTTGACCGACAAAGAGATCTCACCCTTCGTGGTTTCACTCGCCATATTGAACCCGTTGAGCACTCAAAGCTACTGCAGATTTTATCCGATCGAGTAGCCTTAGTCGTTCAACCACTCTCCGGATGATGTTGGCCGAGCTATCCGGGTCAATCAAAATACGTTTAACTTCAGTGATTTAAAAATAAGAATAGAAATTACCAACGCATCATTGTGCGGTTGAACGACGCCTTCGCATCCTCGTTGCTGAAAGTGATGGAACCTCTACGTAATCCCGCCGCGCTTCTCACGAACAATGGAAACCTTTGTCGTTTCATCACCGACCCTCTAGAGCATCGCACCCCCGATTATCATGTTGATTATATCTTTGAGGTCTACCGGTTCAACCCGTTTGTTTGACTCCCTTTCTTTGTAGTGGCCTTTAGCCCGCTCACTCAAGAATTCGCGAAGGTGACCATTTTTCAAGAAAACGGGCCACCTCCTCTCTTAATTGGGGCGACGCTTCGCCCCGTGCCCACGAGTTCCGTGGTATTCACATATCATGTTCGGATCCCGTGACCGGATCCGATCTCAACAGTCTCGGCCACCGCTTCGCGATTCGACCTATGGCCGAGACGAGATCCGAGGTATTGACACTAAAGTTGTATTCCGACATCCTTGGCGGGTCTTTGTTGGTAGCCGAGCTTCCGCATCACTTCTAAATGATAGACTCGACCATTCGATGGCCGCCGGTTCGTTTGTCTCCCCCGGCCGGAGAATGGCCGGGACCAATCCTCAATTTTTCTCGACACCGAAGCTTGGCTTTTCTCGAATGAGGGTATGGCCGATATCTTTCCCTCGCCGGTCTTGACTCCGATCGTAATTTTCCTCGATCTCTCGGAGAAGCTTTTGTTCATATTTACGGTCTCGGGGGCGGTTCGAGTTGGTCATCCTCTACCCGAATCTTTGATTCGTATCCGTCGTGGACATCCGCCCAGTCACGGCCTCGTATTCCGCAAGTTTTTCTTTAGTTTAACGAGGCCGTCGAGCTCCGAGGATCGAGTCCTTTAGTAAAAGTCATACGCGTACCCCATTCCTCCCGAAATCGGAGGGAGCTCCATCCGTTCCCTTTGGAAACGGTTGACAAATTCACGCAATAACTCATCATCCCTTTGGGCTATACGAAAAATATCCGCCTTACGGGTCTGCACTTTTTTGGCACCAGCATGAGCTTTTATGAATGCATCCACGAGCATTTCGAAAGAAGTGATTGAATGCTTGGGCAGATGGTCATACCAAGTCAATGCTCCTTTTGACAGAGTTTCCCCAAACTTTTTCAACAATACGGATTCAATTTCATCCTCTTCGACATCATTCCCTTTTATGGCACAGGTGTATAAAGTCACGTGTTTCTGAGGATCCGTTATGCCGTCATATTTCTGGATATCCGGCATTTTGAACCTCTTCGGGATCAACTTCGGAGTCGCACTAGGAGGAAAAGGCCTCTGAATGTACCTCTTCGAATCTGGTCCTTTCAGAATGGGCGGAGCCCCGGATCCGTCCACCCGAGAGTTATATGTTTCCCCCTCTTCTCGGTTGAATCTACCCGCTTCGCCAATGTTTCGAACATTCTCGACTTCTGGGACGAACCAGCCTCCGACCCATTGCTCTCGACCATCCGTGCTTCATCCTTCGGGTTCGGCAACACCTTTCGTCTTCTCCGAGCCGTTTCATCATTTTTGCTTTGCAACTGGCTATTGCGACTCCTTGTTCGGCAATAGCTGCTCTCTGTTCCTGCAACATTTCAAAGATTAGACGTAAGTTAATATCATCCGGGGTATTCGGCACTTTTTGGCCTTGTGCCCGGGATAAAGTAATTGAATTGTGAGTATTTAAGGGATCAGTGACCGGCTAGGCGGCATTCTCCTGGTTCACGGTGTTACTCCGGGGCCGAGGCCCTCCTCGAATCAACGATGTTTAGGTCGATGGGTTCCGCCGGTAATCCCCGTAGCCCATCGTTCTCGTTTTCGACCACAATCTCGTTGTTGTTGACGTGACCAGATTGTCCACTGCTTACCATTTGGTCCATTTTCACAGAAACGAACAAAAGATTGAAAAATCTTAATGGGTGAGCGATAGAAACTGAGATCAAAAACCACTATTATCCTAGCCCCACGGTGGGCGCCAAACTGTTTACCCCGAAATTAGGTAATAAGTTGAATTTATAAGTGAGGTATAGGATATGTGGATAAACTTTAATCTATTTTGATTTTTGGGGGAATATATATGTGGATTTGTGTATAATGACTTATATTTGTAAATATATGTGTTAATAACTTGGACGAATATGTTAATATTATGGATTCAAGCTAAATATATATGTATATTGTGGTGCTATGTCGTGTTGGATGGATGAATCAAGCCAAAGAACACTACAAATTCGGACCAAAATCAGAGAGAGAGAGAGAGAGAGAGCTTCAATATAATTTCTATTACAATGTCCTAGATCTGAAAACAAGCTAGCTCTTAAAAGTAGGGAAGTGCCCCCTATTTATAGTTTTGCCCTATGGGCCTTTCATACAACATAAAGCCCTTTTAGAATAAAGGAAGCCCTAAAAAGGATAAGGTTGGGTCGTACGGTCTGACACCCATACGACTGGCGATATGTGGCAAAACGGTCTTGACACGTGGCAATTGAATAACTGATCAACCGGCTCTAACGGCCACGATCAACTCGGTCATGAAGATACCAGACTAACGGTCACGATCAACTCAACCATGGAGAAACCGGACTAACGGCCACGATCAACTCGGCCATGGAAAAAACCGGGCCGTGATGAGAGTTTGCCGGACAAATCGGACCTTCTGCGCTTTCCTCCGACTTCTTCCGATCAACCCTTCCCGATGCAATACCCCCGGCCGAGCGCTCGTGCTTGTTTCTCCCTTCCGTTGATCCCCGGTCTCACCGATCTAGCATTAATCCGACTTTTACCGTATACAAAACCCAAGTACCAAATTCTTGGTTTTTTCAATTCTGCGCACCCAAGCATATGGTATTTGAATTTATGTCTTTTTCTCTTTCCGCATGGTGCTTAGCCAAGAGTTGAAAGGAATGAAAAAAATTAAACAAAAAAGATAAAAGAATATGCTGATAATGATTATATTTTGGTTCTTTTGCATTTTTAAGAAAACAATAAATCTAGTCCATAGGGTTTAATAAAGGACACGTGTCTATCATCCGACAACGAACTGGATGAAATGAAGGTAAACTCTACTGGAGAGGAGTTGCGTCCCCCAAAGTTCGCGGGGGGGAAACTCTGCCTTAGAGGTTTGCATTAAAGTAAATTTTTTTTATTCAATTGAAATTTTGCAAAACTCTGCCTTAAGGCCTAACTTTTGCCCGAATAGGCCTAATTTTGCTACGAAACTCTGCCTTGCAATTTTTTTATTTTTTTTATTATTGAGCCGGGATTTGAACCCAGAACCTCGAGTATTAAGAGAAGAACAAAAATTAAAGACAACCAATTTGAGGGACAAAGATTAAAGACCAGTGCCTTTGAAGGCCAATCGTGCAAATGACCCATTCTCAATTACTAATCCTAGCCCATTCTACTAATAAGCTAGACCAAGCCCAACCCCACTTTAGCAAATCCATAAAGGGTCTTAAAAAAATAATTACAAAATAACTCATATTTATCCAACGTAGCAGGGGATTTCCGTTTACCAAACATAGTAGGAAGTTTCTTTCAAAACATATACGAAATCACACTTCGAATCTCGCTTAAGGCTTAGAATTTCGCTTACAATTTCGTGTATAAAATCTGTATGAAATGTGTATAAAACTGTCTTTGTATAAAGTTCATGTTAGTTTTCTAGAAAAAAATCACGCTCAAGTTTCGAATCCCTCTCACGATTTCATGTATAAAAGTTGTATAAATTATGTATGAAATATGTATCTAATTGTATAAATTTTAGGGAAAAGTGTTCAAAACACACTGAAACTATGGCCAAAGTTGTCATAACACACCTAAACTTTGCGGGAGTCCTATGACCCCCCTGGACTTATTTTTTATGTATTTTGTACGCTTTTATATGGTGACCTATACAAGCGATTGAACCTACTCTCTTTGAGAGCCTAAGATTCCATATAAAAGCGTAAATAATACACAAAAAATAAGTCCGAGGGGGGGGGGTCATAGGACCCCTGCAAAGTTTAGGTGTGTAATGGCAACTTTGGCAAAATCAAGGGCAAATTCTCGTTCATCTTCTTCATAGAGAACTGGACTGAAATTTGATCCTAATGCACTTCAAATCTCAACCAAACATCACCAAATTTCAAATTCGAATTCCTCTCGACGTTCCGGTTCTTTTGATGTATCACCCACTTGAAATGGAGCTCATTTGCGGCAACCCGAAAATTCGAGTTCGAAGCTTCAAGCTTTGTCATGGCAGTCATGGAATCGTTCAGTTCTTCTTCACGTTCAGACGTCTTATTAGCTCGAGTTCAGGTTCAAACAATCAGCAACCAAGAATTTTATTCATCAAATCCGGAATTTGAAGACCCAACTTTAAGCTTTGTTCATGGAGTCATGGAGTTTTTGTTTACTGGTTCTACAATCTTAATCCACTATTAATAACCATGTTTTCAATGACGACAATGTCACAAATCCTATATAATATCGAAAAAGACCCGTTTGATTTGGTCATTACAATGGAGTTTTTTTGGGTTTTCAAACTTGGAAAGTTCATAAATGAAAAAGGCCCCTCTGATTTTAACATTTTAGGGGGCGCGTGCATACACTCGTTTGAGTTTGGGTGACTTTGTCCATATAAAAGCGTAAATAATACACAAAAAATAAGTTCAGGGGGGACCCCCGCAAAGTTTAGGTGTGTTATGGCAACTTTGGCCATAGTTTAAGTGTGTTTTGAACACTTTTCCCTAAATTTTATATAAAGTTCATGTTGGTTCTGAAAATTTAATACAACTATAACAACATTATATACAAATTTAATACAACTACAACAACATACAAAATTAATACAATTTTCATACAGCTCAACATACAATTATAATACAACTTTAATACAAATTTTGATGCAATTTCAGCTGTAACTTCGAACTCCAACGAGCTAGGTCTGAAATTCAGTCCAAAACTATCTAAAATCTTACTCAAATAGCACCAAATTTTAGATTATAACTCACCTCGACGTTTCAGTTCTTTTGAGATATCACGCAATCGATTTTTTGAACTTGAGCTTCGAACTCCTTTAATGGATGACGTTCGTGTGGTCTGGAATTGTGGTGTTGGGCTCAAACTTCTCCTCACTGCTCTGCTCTTTCTCTATTCTCTCATCACTCTTCTTCACTTCATCCTGTCTTGCTTCTCTTTCTCCCCTTCCGATCTTGGCTATAGTATTTCTACTCTCGCCGCCCCACTTCTCTCTTTTTCCCACATCAACGTTATTATCAACCCAGTCTACTTCACCAATGACGATTGGAGAAAATTGGGAAAGAAAATCGTTAATTGAGGTAAAAGCTTCAGCGAGATTTCTGGTCTGCTCTGAAACCCAGAAACAAGAGAGTGAAGAAGAAGGGTAAGGTGGCTACGCAAAAAGGGGATGGGATGTACACACCGACTTTTTACCAAATATGCTGCAAAATGTATAACCTTGTTATGTTTGGTAAATAAAGAAAAGTACCCTCATGTTTAGTAATATATGGCCTTATTTAGTTATGAGGGCGATTTTCCTATATATATATATATATCATATTATACTAAAAGTGGGAAGCTACCACCTTCAAAGTTATTTTACCATTTTACCCTTTCACTAAATTAAAATCCAATTAGAAAACAGTAAATTTAATTAATTAAATAGTCATATTTTATTTACCTAATAATTTGTTAATTACATTAGAAGTGAACTGGTGAATTAGGAATGAAGCAGTATCACTCAATGCTTCAGACCATGAAAATTCAATGAGTTTAATTAGAGGATAGAGGGCATTCACTCTTCTTTATTTACTTCAAAAAACGTTACCAATCTTAATTATTATAGAAAATGTTTCTCCCTCTTTTTCCTTTTTCTTGAATTTTGAATTCACAATAGACTTAGCAATAAAGACTTTGATCTTTTAGGGTTATTTTTAGTTTACTTAGGGATAAATTATATAATCATGTTTTCTTTTTAATTTAGTGAAACTAATGTTATATAATCATATTATTATATTAATTCCTCAAACCACTAATTCGTTAATGATTATGTTCAAAATATGAAAAGGCTGAGGAGTTGCAAAAAGTAGTTTAATGTAGACCAAATTCATCTAATTGCAATATGAATGATCATTCTTCATTAATGTACTTCAATAATGCATTAAAAATACTCTAAAGAAACGTGCAGAACTCATTATGCAAAGAGGGTGTGGGGTTAACAATACCTCTTCAAGTTCTTCATGCTTTAATTTATACTTTTTGGAAAAGAAAAGAACTCACCCTTTATAACTAAGCAGCTTAAATTAGCCGAGTAAGATTGTCTTCAACATACTTTAGCCCTTGAGTCCAAAGGCATTTGATTTCTCTTCTCCAATGGTCTTTTCTGTATTCAAGATGAATTGAGTAAGGGATGAAATCCTTACTTTTTTTTTCTTTCCTTCTTTATATGTACTGCTATGCTAATAAGAAAGCTGTATTAATTTTTCTCAGTTGCCTCTGTATGCCAACAGAAATATTGAATGTCCACCTAATAAAGATGGAAAGAAGCATGCTAGGTCTTTTTTTATATCTGTACTAATTAAGTTCTTCTTCTGATATATATCCATGTAGAGGATGATGCATGGAGAATGGAGATAATTGAGCAATTGGAAGATTGTCAATTTTGACAAATAAAATCAGGCAATCAGGTTCCTACTTTTTTGACAGGAAAACGATTTCACTTTTTTTTTTAATAGCCTGATAATCTAAAGCTAAATACCAAGCTATGCTTGCTTTTTAACTCCACAAACATTTATGCCAGGTTTCTTAATTAACTGACACTCATCATTTGAGATGCTAATGTAAAAAAGCTACGAGGTGGAGCATTAGTGTCTTATCTGATGACGTTTTCGAATTTTGATTAAAATTTCCAATTCTTTTTGTTCACGCATAAAGAAAAGGGGAATGGCAAAAAGAATGAAGCTTTAGCTATGACACATAATATGATAATTATGTTAAAGCAACAATCATAAAAAAAATATCTTTTTGGAGGAAATGTAAAATTGAATTTATACCTTCAACAAAAATACTTTTCCCAAACTATTTTTGCAGCACAATTTTATGGTACAACTATAAACTGTAATGGTAAGCAAAGTAGAAAAAAGTACTATTAAATAAAATTTCTTTCTCCCCAAAATTCAACTTCCATGAACCCGAAAATAAAGGATATTCTTTCACATTCATTTGAAAGTAACTTCCGATATGTTTTTCTTTGGAATGTCAAATAGACATCTAATAGGTTCACCATTCATCAGTTTGAGCTTTGATTTTTCGTTCAAATTTCATGTGATCACCATATACATATTTGATTAGTGATCGTTTATACTGATTAGCATGGGATACACGTGCAACGCACGTGTCCAGATACTAGTATATATATATGCAGAACTCCATCCCAATCTCTTTCCCCGTCCCGTCCCCGTCGCACTTGTAATCGACGAGCTTAGCAAGACTTTCCCCTTTCTTTGTTAATTTTGTCATTTATTCATTTTCTAATTTCTTTCCTTGAATTTTCTACGCTGGGATTTCGTTTTGATTTCATTGTCTCAAATTTAATGTTCCTCAAAATGGTAAGATCTATAATGGCGCAAGTAAAGTTGTCGATTTTCTGCTGGGGGATGCATTACTGATTCCTTTGCCTATGTTCTTAATCCTATGTCCACAAATCAGTTACAGTTACTTCATATGAGTTATGGATGGGTAGAAAGTCTGACCTAAGTGTCTTTGAGACATTAGGCATGTGATATTGATAGCAAATTAGGTTAAGAGGAAACAAAAATGTCTATATGAGATTTACGTTTGAAGTTAGGCTTGAGAGTTTGCAAGTTCAGCCATTCAGACATGTACATTTGAAAAATTTTGAACTACCCAATCCAATTAACTTTAGACCCAAAAATTTTAAGCTGGCATAGGCCACGATTGAAGTTGAAAGATATTCCCTGAGCATGCTGGAAGCATTTTCCCCCTTATGCATATCTATGCTCAGTACTTATTTTGGCTAAAATTTGTTCCTTTTTAAATAGTTTATGAACTGGTATTATAATGTCAAGACAAAATTAGAGTGCATTTTCATTCATGATTTAACTACACCTTTGGGACGGTACTTTTGGTTCCTTTCTGAAACTCCCTGTGCTCTGAGATTCACAAACAATATAGTCGGAAGACTGGAGACGGTCGGCAACTCAATTGTTTCAACGATTTGTTGGTGAAATATCAACTCATTCTCATAAAATCTGGAGAGAAACAAAGTGAATTTATTATGAACTCCGGTATTTATTTATTTTTGAATTCTAGGTGAATACCCACATAGATAGGCAATCATTTTGATTAAAGTTGACGAAGAAAAGGACAAAGTGTGTTGGTGTGAGGGTGGAGCTGGGTAGAGGAAAGTGAAGTAAATGGTGGATGAGTTGCCGACGGTCCACACCGTTTAGTGGATACTAATCTTTAGTTTTTTTCCTATTAAAATCATTTAGTGGATAAAAATTTAAAAAGTTATTAAAATGAATCCAAGCATTCAGATTTTAACTCTTACGCATGTCTTCCATCAAATGTACTATTGAGCAATACTGGACACTTTGTTACTAGAGGGGATCCATTTACGTGGCTCTTGTTTCTTCCATTTCATTTTCACAAATGTGACATTTATCTATAAGTGCACTAGACGAATAATTCGAAGACAGATTCACTAAGTTAGAGATGAATTCAGAATTTAAACTTTATGAATTTGCATTCGAGATCTTACCACACTTCATTTAATTTACTAGATTTCAAATTTATTGAAATACTTGAAGCTAAAATTACTGAGTTCGAATACTACATTCCGTCCCTCCAAACGAGAGTTCCACTAAATGCTGGTAAGCGTTCTCTTTTCTTCCTCAGTTCTTGCATGCCTTTCCGTGAAAGATTCCTGGAGATGTTTTAACACAACCTTTGTAGCAGTTTGGTTTATTACACTTGAAGAAATGTGGTCCATATTATTAGGAAGCATATTTTCTACTATTTGCTATTGGTCCACTAGAACTAGAAAAGTAAAAGATTCCCCAACAAAGGCATAGTGCATGTAGTATTATAAAAGTGAAAAAGACCGAAGAAAAGATAGCCGTTACAGAGAGTGGGTGAGATTCTCCTTTCTATTGATTGCAGCAAATATTTGCATGTCCCAGCCACATTTTCCCAAAAAACATCATATAGCCGTTGCCTAGCGTCAAGGAAAATTATGCAAAAAGTACACCAAGATATATAGTGTAAAGTTATGAAACGCCAAGGTACAAATATATGACAAGTGGATTTAGGGTCCAGTGAAATAAATAACAGCACTTGTATATTGGACTCCCTACACTACACACAATTAGTGCCTGTTATTAAGGACCCGTTTGGCCACCAGAATTTTTCACTTTTTCCGGAAAATTAGTTCATTTTAATTGAAAGTCAATATTTGACTATGAAAATTCTAAATACAACTTCAATGCATTCAAATAAATCAAATATTCTTTGCAAAAACTATAATTAAACACAATTTATCTTCAATTCCAACTTCAAAATTCCAAATAAAGTGAAAAATATTTGGTTTTAATGGCCACACGCCTATTAAAATGTGGAATCCAATTGTTTGTCTAACACTTGTTCTAGGTAGGTAATTTTCTTCTATACGGCAGAATACAGTAGGACAAACAAATCTAAGGTGTTGTAGGATTAATTAATGGAACAATAATAATAAGAATAAAACAACCATTTTCTGATTCGACATCAGACAATTCTGTGTACAACTGTATTCTAACGTATACAAAAGAAGGCGTGGCTTTGTCTCATTGAAATGTATCTGCCACCGTAGCTTCCATTGACCTTCCTAGCAAAACGTGCCACCCATTTTCAAAGTGTGACGCTTGGGAACTTGCACGATCCGTAACCTGCAAAAATACAAGAACTCATATTATAAAATAATAATGACAGATAGATATTATTAAAATTATACAACATCTATAAACAAGAATTTAAAAACTCAACTTCTTTGGAAGTAACGGTAATGGCTCTAGCCTCTATGTTGGCATTTTCTATGCCAATTAGCTCACTCCCTAGTTTCTAGCAAATTTTAATTACTATTTAACTTGGAAATACGTGAGGTCATAAAAATAAAAAAAGAGTACTTACTTGGATCTCTTTTGGTTGGAATGGTAAGCCCATTGAAAGAACAGGTTCCTCCCAATGACTTAAACTGAGCCCAATAAGAACTGAATGCGTAATTGGCATGTAACACCAAAGAATCTGGTTTATAACATTTCCCACCGGGTTGGATCTCATCACAGGTCCGATTGCCCTGCCCACATGCATATGTCAATGCTCCAACAATCTCTGATACATTGGCTTTTCTCCCAACAACACACCATAATTTCCCCTTATACGGCTCATTGTTCGTCGGCCTAGGCAAAAGCGTATATTCAGACTCAGACGTCTTTCCCGATAAGTCTATACCGTATACATTCGTTCCATTCGGGTATAATAACCCGAAATGCCGTTCCGTACCCGGACCCGGTTTATTGTTCTCATTATACAAAGCAAATAATAATGTAGGCACAACAACTCCCGGTTTTGCTGGTGTCCCCACAGGTGGCTTAGCTGTAAACTTCTTGACAACATTTCGGTTGTACGTTGCTGCATTGAATATGTTCGCTCCAATTTGATCCATCCCACCAGCATTGGGCCAACCCGTTTCTGCAATAAATAACCGAACATCCGGGTAGCCCACTCTCTTCATAGCAAAATAAACTGCATCAATCATTTGGTCCAATAAATTTGTATATATCAAACCCGAACCCGGATCCGTTACAGTAACATTCTTGGACTCTAATAAAGCATAGTCAAGATTAATTACATTGGGTTGAGCTGCCCAAGCAAAATAAGGATAAACATCAATAAAAAAGAAAGATTTGGTTTTATTCAAGAAATGTAACAATGGTACCATGACTTTTTCAGAAATGTCAGACCTAAATGTACCATTAGAAGGTGGAAAAGAAGATTCAAGCATATCAATAGCTAATGGTGTACCAACTTTAATTTTTCCTAGACCAAATTTTTTAACAGAACATCTAATTTTACGTATGGCAGGTACAAGGTTGAACCAAGTGGTGTTAGGTGGGCTACTAAGGATTTCGTTACCGACAAGGAGGTAACGAATCAAAGTGTCCGGATAAAATGGTAAAACATTTGTTTTAACCCATTGGTCAGCTAAGGTTTGATTTGTAGAGATGTTGTTGATGAGTTCATTTGGTACCATGACTGAAATTTGAAGGTCGGTGTTTTTAAGAGCTTTAAGGATTTCAGGATTTGTGTCATAGATCTTGACTCTTTTGGCTTTGAGACTTTTGATTAAGTCAACTGATTTTGTTGGAATAGGGAGGTTGTTTCCAAGTTGTCCATAACATATTCCTACTTGAGATGAGATTTCTGCACCTGAAAATTTACAAGAAGTAGAACAGAGTAAGCTAAGCTACTGTAATTAAAAGAATGTTTAGATAGAATTAACATTAATATTATTAAGTGTTTGAAACTTACTGGAGAAATAAGAAAAGGCAAGAAAAGATAGCAGAAGCAAAGTAGATAAACAGCCCATTTTACAGAAGAAGTGATGGTGTCTTTAGGTGCAAAACGTGTTTATATATAGGGGTAAGTGAAAGACTGAAGCAGCGAAGAAAAAGGCAGAAGTGTGTGTTGTACATTACTTCCCGTTTTTCTTTTACACCTATCTTAAAGAAATATCCGTCCCAAATCAGTGTCAGCTCAGTACAACTCAAGCTGATTAAGAAATCAATACATACAATGTGAGTTTAATAAATTATCCAATTTGTTCCGATATCTCAATTTATGTGATTTTTTTTTTTAATCTATCCCAAAAAAAATGATACATTTTTATATTTAAAAAATAATTTAACTTAAAACTTCTCTTTTACGTTAATGAAATTATTTACAGCCATATAAATATTTATGATTTGTTTTAGACCACAAGTTTCAAAAATCTTCTTTTCTTTCTTAAATTTAGTGTCTAGTCAAACTATGTCACGGGAATTGAGACTGATGGAGTGGATGTTTTTTGAGAATTGAGCAATATTAAATAGGACAATATTTGAATTCTAAGGGCATATTTGAAAACATATGCCAATTTTTGTCTTAAATTTCTAAGATGACATTTATTTCGGGATAATTTTTTTTGGTAAGGTGACACGTATTTTGAGACGGAGGGAGTATTAAGAAAAAGAGTAATTTAACTAAATTATTGTTATATATTTTTTTATCTCAATTTAATATTACTTAGTTTTCACCACATTAATCTCTCTTTCTATTTATTGAGTAAGGATAAAGATGAAAACTAATATTCCCTCCGTTCCAATTATGTATCACCAGTTGACTTGACACTAAATTTAAGAAGAAATAAAAAAGAAATCCCTTTTAAAAAAATTTGTCTAAAACAAATCGGAAATATTTGTATGGCGATAAATCATTTTATTGAAGTTAAACGAGAAACTTTAAAGTTAAGTCGTTTTTAATATAAAAAAGTGACATTCTTTTTGGGACGAACTAAAAAGTAAAGTTTGCAATACAAATTGGGACAGATGAAGTAGACTATATTTGGGCTTTTTAAATAGTTATTATTTGATTCAATATTTTTAATAAACACGACAACCTGAATGAACCGAGGGAAGTACTAGCTCCGTTCATTCTTACTTGTCCTGTATTGACTTGACACACCCTTTAAGGAGCCATAAATAAATCACAATTTTATTATACCACCTCTAATTATTACTAAGTCATTTAATGATGAAAATCAATTAAACATAGATTAATAGTTGTGCGGATTCTAACAAATTCCTAAAGATTTCCAACTCAATAATTAACACTCCCTCCGTCTTAAAATATTTGTCGTCCTTACTAAAAATACTTGTTTCAAAATATTTATAATTTTATTTACCCAAGATAAAATTAAGTAATTTTTTTTTTCATTTTACCCTTGTATTAATTACATCAATGGGCTGATTTTGTGAGTCACATACCAACATTTAAGAGGTTTCATCATAAATGGAGTAAATATTTATTGACAAGAGTGAACATGATGAAATATGTTACGAGGGTAAAATAGTCAAAATGCCGCCCTTATAAATGCTTTCTTAATGGGCGTGTAAATGAAAAATGCGGCAAATATTTTGAGATCTTTAAACTTTACCTTTCACGCTTAACGAAATAATTAATAACACACAAATATCTTTGATTTGTTTTAGATCACAAGATTTAAAAGTCTTTCTTTTTTTTAGATTTCATACCCCGTTAAATTATACTCCCTCTGTTTCAATTTATGTGAACCTATTTCTTTTTTAGTCTGTGCCAAAATAAATGACTTCTTTTCTAATTTGTAAATAAATTCACTTTATGAAATGATTTACAGCCACACAAATATTCAAGACTTATTTTGAACCACAAGTTTTAAAAGTCTTTACTATTTTTTAAATGTCTATTCAGTCAAATGGATTTACATAAATTGAAACGAAAGAAATATCACATAAATTGAGACGGAGAGAGTAAATTTTATTTTGGAGTTGCTATAAATGACGCTTTTAAAATTTTAATAGGTGAGTGACCACTCCGTCTTTACCTTTTGGTAAAAGAAAAGGTAAAATGGGGGGAAAAGAGCATTTATGGCAGATGCTGTTAAAGGAGAAGAATCAATTCTTTGGGATGAAGCAACAACAACAACAATAACAATAAGTTCAGTATAATCTTATTATGTGGGGTCTGAAAAAAATAGAATGTACGCAGATTTAACCCCCACCTTGAAAGGTAGGGCGGCTGTTAAAGAAAAAATACTAAGGAAAGCTGGAAAGGGAAAAGGATTGGACAAAAGAGTAAACGTAATGGTCAGGCCCACATGAACACTTGAGGAGGTCACTTCACTTTGTGATAACCAATTTCGAGGAAGCTCAGGAAAAGCGATTGTGACATACTTTTGGGACCCAAAAGCTAAAGACATTTACAATGGCAAGTAGCCGTTTATTGTCCTATCAAGATTTAAAAGATCTATTTTGAGGTAGTTTGTTACCGCTAGACTAGACTTTGTTTTAGAATCTGATTGGAAAACCCCTAGTAATTACTAGGGTAGTAATTATACAGTTTAATAATTACGAGAATCTGTTTAGTTGTATTAACGTAATTGCAATATAAATATATTGTTTGATTGTACATGTATAATTATGATAATTAGATTAGTTTAAAAATAAAAAAATAATTAATTATAAAAATTAAAAGCACACATTTTGTAAGAACATTATTGGCAAGGTGTTTGACAAAAAGATTAATATTTGTACATATAATGTCATAACATTATTCAAATGTTTGACAAAATAATAATCTATCAATTGTAAGTGGAAAATGAATAACATGCAATGTAAACTAACAAGTAATAATATACTAAGACATATAAATTCAAAAAGAAAAAAGTTTAACATGATACATTTATGTCACATTCTAACTTAACATAAAATAAATTCCAACATAACTTAAGTGAATATAATTCAAAAGAAAATGAAAACAAGGGACTGCTCAATGCCAAAGCCACTAAGGCAATGGCTTTAGGCCCCTAAATTTTTTGGGACCCCATTTTGATTAAATTTTATGGCTAATTTGTTTTAAAATTATTGTGAGTAATAGTACTTTTATGTAGTTTCTAATATGTAAATTAATTTTCAAAAAACTTAAAGATTGTATGTCCGCATTCACGATAAAAATAAAGAAATTTGATTCTCGAAATTCGAATTGTGTCACATAAGTTGAGACAGAGGGAGTACACAATTTTTATAAATAAATAAAAAAATTATTCACATGATTGATTAGCTATATTGTCAGTTGAACTTTGTTTAGAATAAATTGATTTGAAAAACTTGTTAACAACTTTGCATTGTTCTTAACGATTATAAAACTTAACTAATGACGTCACATCTTAAAAAAACTTAGAATAGTAGACTTTAAATAAAAATATATATGACGATCTTTTTTTTAAGAAAAAATAAAATATATTACGGCCTCTGCGAAGTTTGGCTTCAGGCCCCCCGATCTTGTTGAGACGTCACTGTAGAAAACATATATAAGTCTATGATCCCATTCAACTACGAAATTCTCCATTAATAACATCACCCATTATATGTCAAGTTTGTTAATGACTTATTCTTTATAATATTAGGAAGTGTAATTTTAAAAACTAAAATAATAACGTAGTTACTCTAAATGAAGAAAATAAGAAAACAAATTAAACAAAAATACGAGTAATTACATGGAATCACAATGAGTAAAGGTTGGGAAATGAGAAGAAAGACAATGAAAGATAAAAAATAAAAATAAAAAAATAATTTAAAATGTTAAAAAAAAAAAAAGTAACCCTATAATTACAGGGTGTAATTACACCCAATTCTCAACTCCCCTTGAGAATTTGAGAGTGTAATTACCCCCTCCCAATTACACCCAATTACATATTGACCATGTAATTACTTTGCCTGACAAACATGCTAAACTGTGTAATTACACTCAATTCCAATTACATGGGTGGCTTTCCAAATAGGCACTTAGGGGTCATTTGATAGTTGATTAGGATTATGCATGTATTAGTAATGTAGGTATTAGTTATGCAGATATTAATAATGTAGGCATTAGTTATGCAGGATTTAGTTACGCAGGGTTTAGTTATGCAAGTATTAGTTATGCATGGTTTAGTTATGCGAGTATTAGTTATGCAGTGTTTACGTATGCATTGTTTAGTTATGCATAAATTATTTCTCTGAATGTTGATTTGTTATATTAAAAGTTAATAAATATTATATACTTTTTAAAATTAAAATATTATATATTTTTTACAAAATATTAAAATATTATATTAAAAATTATATAAAAATATTTGTTTAGGAAAGAAATGTATTTAAGTGGGAAGTGATAACGGTAATATTGTCATTTAACATTTTATTCATGTAGTATTAGTTATTCCATCTTCTACCCAAAAGATAAAATAATACATAGATTCCCTCATAGCTTATACATGTATTAGTTATGCGGGTTTCTAAATTGCAAACCAAACGTCGTACTAATTTTATACATGAATAACTTACTTCCTAACTAGCTACCAAACACGGTATAAGTATGCAGAAATTAATACATGAATAAGGTATCTCTATACTAACTACCAAACGTTAGTATTAATTATGCAAAGAATAATACATGAATAAGTGATCTCTTAACCAGCTACCAAACGACCCCTTAGTACTTCTTATGTTTCACTATAAGTGATGTTTTAGTTTGAGTACACTCTTTAAGAAAATTACTCACTCCTAAAAGGTAAGAGATATTTTACTTACCCTTATTCAAATGCCTTGAAAAAGAAGTAGCTCTTTAATAATTTTTCGGTTATGTAAGACTTCATTTATTTAAATAAGGGTAAAATTGGAAGAAAAATTTTCAATGCCTTCTTGATTTGTGAAACACCATTTATTTTGAAAAAAAATGAAAAGGTAAAAACATTACTTATTATGAAACGGAGGAAATACTATATATTAACTTTTCTCGGTTTCATATTATACGAGCATTGTTTTATTGAACACAAGGTTTAAAGAGAGAGAAATACTTTTAGCACATATCAACATATTCTTAGAATTTGCAATATAAACATATCACTGACATTTTTATGGTTTTAACAGCACGACGTTTAGGTAAAATAAGTAAGTTTCAAGTTTTTTAAAAAAATCATTAATTGTAGAACAAATTAAAAAGCAAAACATTGTTAAAAAATTTAGAGGGAGTATAGATATTCTGGCTAGTCAAAGTGGGAATGGCGGAGAAAAGTTAAATCTTGGAAACTTTGCTTATTGATATTTGATCCAAATTAACCTTTATTAAGCGCAAGTAACAATACTCGATTTCCAAGGCCTAAATTGTACTACTCCTTTTCCTTTGGCATCCTAGGCTGAATTCCGGCAAGTTCTTCTTAAGGCAGAATGGTTTGGGACCCTCTTGAATTTGTTATCTTTTATTTAATGCATATTTAAATTATGCGTTGACTTAATTGCCCTTGAACTTAGTAATATGATAGCCTCGACTCTCCTAGATGGTGATGTAAAGAAAGAGCGTGGATACACTCTCTTTTAGGCGCGTGGAGGGGTGAAAAATAAAAAAATCAGCTTCCAAATGTGGTGTTTTTCAACTAATAATTGCCTCGTAATCAATGAAATGATTAATTTGATCCAATTGTATTTCTTTTTGTTTTTTCTTAATATACATTGCATATTTTATCCCAATTGTGTCTTTTTCTTTTTCGATATGATGATTACTTATCACAGCTATGTATTTTTTTTTGTTTTTTTGGATCCAAATCTAAATAACTTAGTTGAAAGTTTCAACTTGAAAATCTATTTATTTTAGCCAAACAAAAATAACGTTTAGCAAAAGTAATAAAGTTTAGACAGTGTATTTTCTACAAAAGTATTATGTATTTTTCTTTTCATGCAATTACTATTTATTTCAACTGTGCATTATTTTTTTGGGGTCAAATTCATAAAATATTTGATTAATATTTTATTTGTTTTCCTTTTTAGATGCAATGATTATTTGTTTTAATTGTGTATTTCTTCTTTTCCTGACCAAATATATAAAAATAATTTGATTAGAATATCATTATCTTTAGGCGAATAAAAAAATTATAGTCAAAATATTTTCAAGTTCTTTTACAGATTTGGCCCGAAAAAGATGATTTAAATAATTGTTGAACTTAAAAAGATAAAAAAATAAATATATTTTATCCTTTAAAATATGCCACATGAACAAAAAAATCTATGTGGTAGCGCGTTTGGCACACTTCCATGGGTTATCGGCATTCGTGGGGGTCGTGCCTATCATATTTTCAAGTTAAGGGGGGGGGGGGGGGTAATTCGGCCAACGTAAAGTTTAGATGGACACTGCATAAAATTCGACAAGTTCAGGGTATTCTGCCTTCCTCTTAACCTAATGCTCCCCATTGCTGCATTTTGACGTATACATTCCATGGTTTTTTATCGTTGTCAGCTTCAGATTTTGTGCAAGACTTGTTCTAGATCTGGAACGTGTAGAGCATAATAATTAATAATAAGGAAATCCCATTAGGTTGTGATAGACTTCACTGTTTTTTTCTTTTGTTAGCTTCTTATTGGGTGAGGATGCCCGACTCTAGGGAACAGAAAATGAAAGAATTTGATAAAAATTGGAGGTTTACACTTCTAAAGTAATATAATTATTCTGCCACTCATGTAAAAAGGATGGACTTCTTCTTGAATAAGTGAGGTAATAGCAGGGCAGAGGCGGAGCTACATCTTCATCTATGGGTTCAACAGAATTCAGTAACTTTGACTTAAATCTTTTATTTGTGTTTACAAATCCACTTGATATATATAAATTATAATTTGTCGAGCAAAGTTTTAGCTGTCTTTTTTAGAATTTAAAATCATAAACTTAAAATCCTATTTTCGCTTGTGGCTCAAAGACCATGAGTTGACCTTCCGGTTGATGTGTGAACCAGAGTTATTTATGCACATATTTCACGCAGAAGAATTTAAGGAAAAATAATCAATAAAATGGGTGATTGTCTTATTGAGCAAACGAAGTCTTCGGTTTATCCAACTTACCTTATTTTAGTCGAAAACTATATCATATGGCCTGCCAGACTGGTAACGTTCTTTGACGCTCCGTGTTTTACCCCAAAATTGGATAATAAGTTAAATTTGTAAATGAGGTTAAATTTGTAAATGAGGTATAGGATATGTGACACTTTAATCTATTCTTTGATGAACAAAAGATATACGTGAATATTTTGCTTATGAAACGGCTTAAGTAAGTTATGAGTTGATATGTTAATGATTGGGTAAAGATATTGGGGATTATGTATTTAAGCTAAGATTTCATATATATTCCGTGCAATGTTGGATGGAGTGGTTCGATGAATTGTTTAAGCTGTAAACCGGACCAAAATCTGGAGAAATCAAAGCGAGAGAGAATTTTAATATATTATTCAAAGTACAAAGT
>NC_081342.1:14246196-14420463 GCF_029784015.1 Lycium ferocissimum | reverse complement strand
CACGCGCGGCGAATAATCGATTATCCGACCACCCGCCAACATCCGAATGACACGGGGAAACCGACTAACCGCCACGACCGATTTTGCTATGTTTGAACCTGGCAAACGGCCACGGTCGACCCTACCATGGAGAGACCGACTAACTACTACGCGCCGAACCGGACACGACGACTTCAATCGTAGCTTCTTCCCGGTTCCGTTGTTTGCCTTCTTTCCTTTATTGCCCCCGGTTTGCACCGGACAAACGTTGTCCGGTTTTTACCGTATACACTCCGTTAATTTTATTTTATTTGGATTAGATAGACTGATAGGAGATCTAGAAGAGACAATCGACTAAAATATATTATACGTATATATCATTCCATACATCAAACAACAAGCTTTCTAGTACTTTATTTAAATAATACAGTAGGTGGTCCATGCTTTTCGTTTTAGGTAGCAGAAGAAGTGTCACTAGTACTTTATCAATTTATTTATTTGGACCTCATCTATCTGGGAGGAAGTTCCAAGTTAAGGAAATGGGAATCAATTAGGTAGTGGGAAACTTTTGTTTTTCCTTTTTACAGTAATTCTTTTGGAGGTACGTCGGCTTGGTTTAAGAGAAAGAGGAAAGAAAAAAAATTAAAGAATCAAACTTTTGCACATTCTAGGATGCAAAATATACGTTATTGGAAAGAAGCCCTCTTAATTTAGAGGGCGTAGACAGAGCCCGGAACTTTTTTAACCCAAAAAATAACTTTTGGGACCAAACTAACCCTTTAAAGAAAAAAAGAATTAAGCTAGGCGCATGTAACTGGCGTGAAAGGACCAAATCAGAACCTTTCAGTTTTTCACGCGCAGATTCTGTGCGTGAAAGAGGGTACTTTTTTTCTTTTTTAAGCTATCAAAATCACGTGTTTTTCATACTTTGGGCAAAGATTAGTCATGTTTTAAAACCCCAAAATATCAATATTTTATATAGAACTTAATATATTTTTTTGCGTACAATAACGTCGGCTCATTACATCAAGTATACCTAAATGTTTGGATCGTCATTTTAGGGGTTGGAAATTACCCCGAAGTAAGTTTTGTTTGCTTGGAAACTTGTCATCTTTAGATCTAAGTATCATATTTTATAGAGTTTTGATTTAAGTGTTTTGAAATAAAAATATTATATTAAAAAATAATTCATCCAATATGAGAGGTGATCAAGGTATAATATATCTCATTCAATGCTCCCACCAAGGTTTGATCTCATGTTGTTGGCATAAAAAAGAAGTAAGTAAAAAAGAGAGGCTAAACCACCAAGCTAAATTGGTGAAAGTAACAAAGTAGACACTCTTTATTTTTATAATGTTTACTAATGCTACTTAACTCGTTTTCATAAATTGAATTTCGAACCTCAAAATTGACATTCAAAACATCATTACCACGGGATTAGCTATCATTAGATTTTTAACTAAAGAAGAATGAAATTTTTGCACATATTTGGGGCAAAATTCAAATTGAATGGGATAATGGGCGTTTTTTGGAAAATCTGCTTGGCCAAACCGCCTTGCAGCAGTTGTTCGCATAGATCTAGGAAAAATACCCTAGGTAAAAAAAAATCGTGTAAATCGGACATTCGAGCGCAAAGTTATGACCATTTAAAGTTTCAACAATTTACAACTAGTTTTCTGCCTAAGCTCCTGTCCTTAATTTTTATTTACGTGAGTGAAGAGGAATATGTATACTTGATATAATGAGCCAATCTTATTGTACGCTAAAAAAATATTAAGTTCTATATAAAATATTATATTCCGACGTTTTGAAACGTGACTAATCTTCGGTCAAAGTACGAAAAAAAAACTTAAAGATAACAAGTTTCCAAACTTACTTCGAGTCACTTTACAACCCCTAAAACGACGATCCAAACATATATGTATACTTGATGTAATGAGCCGACATTATTTTACGCTAAAAAAAATATGAAGTTCTATATAAAATATTTATATTCCGGTATTTTGAAACGTGACTAATCTTCGGTCAAAGTACGGAAAAAAGCTTAATTTTGAGTTTGATTTCCAAAGAACAAAGATGACAAGTTTCCAAGCAAACAATATTTACTTCGGGACACTCTACAACCCCTAAAACGACGATCCAAACGTTGAGGTATACTTGATGTAATGAGCCGACATTATTTTACGCAAAAAAATATATTAAGTTCTATATAAAATATTGATATTTCGGGGTTTTAAAACATGACTAATCTTTGCCCAAAGTATGAAAAACACGTGATTTTGATAGCTTAAAAAAGAAAAAAAGTACCCTCTTTCACGCACAGAATCTGCGCGTGAAAAACTGAAAAGGTTACAGTTTGGTCCTTTCACGCACAGATTCTGTGCATGAAGCCTAGCTTAATTTTATTTTTTTTATTTTTTTTAGGGTTAGTTGGTTCCAAAAATTATTTTTTGGTTAAAAAAGTTCCGGGCTCGGCGTAGACATGGAAGGGCAGGGGCTTAATGAGAAAATCAAGGTGACCTTCCGATGAGTTTTGCTACAAAATGAATTGTCCACTGCACATGTCTACTTGCAGGAGAAATTAAGAAAAATATATCTATAACATGATGATTATATGATCAGATTGAATAAGTTTTAAATAAAATTAATTTCACCCTGAAACACCGCATTCAGATCTGGAATAAGTTGTGAAATACGGGTGTCTGATAGACACGTATATTTTGCACATAATTTTTTTTTTCAATTGCTTTTTTCCATCCTTTTCTTTCCACAATTAAAGCAGTGTAAAGCTTCTTTTCTTCATTCCTTATGCATATGTTATAGATTTGGCAATGACGTGTTTTTTTTTTTTTTTTAAACAAATGTGATGTGTGATGAGATCTAAATGAATGGGAAATAAAAAAGAGGTGGAGGTGTCGAGGTGGTGGTGCAGCGTCGAGGTAGTGGTGTGAGAGAGGGGAAGAAGATTAGAGAAAAAAGGGTAGAGAGTAAAAACATTCGCCGTAAAAAGTCACATGTATTGATCTTTCATCGTAAACCTTAATGTCGTTCATGTTCTTATCGGAAGGTGAACGAAAAGATGAAGTAAAGACGAAGAAAAAGAAAAACTAGGGAAAAAATTAGAAATCTATATTTAATAATTGTAATATTATGATTACTTATAGTTTTTTTGCTTCTCACTCAAGAGAGTAAAACACACTCTCTATTCCGAAGGTAAATAATTCTAGTTTTAATTCTAGTTTTAAGTAGTCCAGGACAATAATAGGATTTCCGCAAAATATAAGTGTGGTTGAAACTTTAATTATAATGTGGGAGATATTTATGCCTTTTCCCTTTTCTTTAACTAATAAACTCAAGAGAGTGAAACACACTCTTTATACCGAAGGTAAATAATTCTAGTTTTAAGTAATCTAGGGGGATAATAGGATTTCTGCAAAATATAAGTGTGTAGTTGAAAATTTAATTGTAATGGGGGAGATATTGATGCCTTTTCCCTTTTCTTTAACTAAAACTACTATTCAATTGGCTTGCCAAACTGGTGGTAAGTTGCTTTTGTTGGAAATATTAACAATATTAATCAGTAAAATGGAACAAAAGGATAGAATTAACTTACTGGTTGAACGTTGCGACGTGGTAAGTCACTGCCTTGAAAGCGATTTCGGACCGACTGTGGTGCAAATCGTTTAGCCCGGTCGCTCTTCAAGGTTCCACAATACTTCCAATTGGCTGGAAGTTTGGAGTTTGCACAAATACAATTGCCCAAAAAGAGAAGAAGAAGAAGAAGAAGAAGAAGAAGAAGAAGAAAAGATTTTACTTTATCTTTTTTGAAAGGATTTTACTTTATCTTTTTACTTTATCTTTTTTGAAAACCTTTTTTGCTATGTCCAAATATGATCCCATAAGATCTTATATGTAGCAAAGTATTTAGCTTTTTTCTGAAAATATTTTCCATGAAATTATACGTGTAATTAAGGTCATAAAGACAATTGTAATGAAAGCCATAAAGACAATGTCCATAAAGACAATTCAAAACATTTTCCTTCATTATGAGGGCTACCATTAAGACTCGCAAAACATATAATCAATTCTTCTTTTGATCAAAATTAATAGTAAATATTATATAAATTTCAAAAATGTTTCTTATTCTTTATTTGAGATATTAATAATATAAGTATATATATTTTACAGCTTTCACATGCTATTCATTTTGTTTTATTTATATATGATCCAATTTGCGATATAGAAGAGACAAGAGATTAATATGATAATTGGACTGATAACCTCACGAATTTTAATTTCTAGCGCATCATGATTTATATTAACTTTATGAATTTTCTTTAATCTGGGAAGAGAACGAAAGGAAAAGCACGCTAGAAGTTGGTATGTCACATCATCGTGCAATGATAATGAAAGATATTCAGAATTGTCGAGCCAAAATGGAATAATTCATTCGTTCACACTCGGATGATTAGTCTTCTTCTTAACTAAATATACATAATTCTGTTATTTTATTGTTATAAATAAACATGTTTCTTGCTTGACTTCTATTCGCATCCCTTGTAAACTTTGTGCCATCCTCAAATTCAAAACTTATCTCGCGGATTCTTTGCAATGGTGTTTCCTGGAAGCCCAGGTTTGGACTTTGGACTAGACTTCTTAGGACCCGTTAGCTACATGCTTAAGGATTGTTAAACTTGTTTTTTATGCAAATTGAGAAATATAAAATTAGTTGCAAGCAAAATGACACCTCAAAGTTCCTACACATGAAAGACTATGAGCATCCAATACAAAATTTTAATGTAATGGATGGAGTGGCTCACGACATTATAAATCTCTTTAAAAAGCTTTAAGCAACCAATGAAGAACAATTGTATTCTTTAAAGATTCTTTTTCCATAGTATTATTATTATTTTATCAGATATAGAAAGAGAAGACTCAATATGAGGGTGTTTCGATTAGAGGGAGACACAATAGGCTCAACAGTTCAGCGAGTAGGCGCGGAGCAATATTAGTGACTTGATCGGCTGAATTTTGAAAGATAGACAGAAAATGCAGGAAACGATTGTGTAAAGGGCTCACTAAAGTTCGGTTTTGATACCATACAGAAGAATCCGATAATTTAACTCAAACTTACAGTCAGGGGATAGGCCTAGGACATTATAAACTCCAGTGAAAACTTCACACAATTAATGAGCGACAAGAGTATTTTCTAACACTACAAGGATGAATCTTCTGTCAATGATCTTACATCTGCCAATATCTAAAAAATGCTTTGAGTTGTCCCCTTTTTTGCTCGTTGTAAGTTTTACTTGTGGTTCCTTATCAACAAGAGCATCGCGATCCTTTTCTGGGAATTTTTGGGCAAAGGGATTGAAGCTGGGAACCAAGCTCAAAGAAAAAGTAGTAAACTCTTTAATTGCAACTCCTATAAACTAGAGTACTAGTATAAAGTATAAAGGATTGCTACCTACGTTTTCATTTCAGAAAATATCTTAGAATACTTTGTTCTTAAATGAATAGGAGAAAAACCAGCACTGATAATAGGAGTAAACTCAAAACTAAGAATATATGTTGCGCATGGGCACTTACATCTAGTCTAGATTTAATGGAAGAGAATTAAATATTATTTTGGTCAGATATACATAGTTTATAATATATATCTAATCGATTTTATCTTTCTCTTGTAAAGACACATTTGAACACTTGTACAGATGCAGTGAAGGATATTTAAAGGACTGTAGTTGCCTAGTCGTTAGCCTTGTTTTCATTTAGAAGGAAATCAAATACTCTATGCGGACAATTCGTAATTCAGTTTATGCTCACAGAGTAAGTATATATAAATTTGAGAAATTATTTCTTCCCAGTGGTCGCCTAATAATCCCAGTCATGATAATATGCAACTTTTTGGTTCCTCCTTCCCAACATCATTTTTTTTTACTAGTCAGAGAACTAAAATCTACAACCGAAATGTCTACCTGATCCATAATTGATACTTATAAAGCAGAAAATAAATTTTATGAGCAGTAAGAACAATTAGAGAAGAAAAAAAAAGAAAGGAAAACCTGAGACAGAAAGGTGCATCTCTATGTTATCGGTTCTGTGGCATTAATATACACGTCCTTTCTTCACAATTTAAGTATATCTTTACATTAATCACTGGTGTTCCTTTGTATAACTAGATGTGCTTTTGTCTCGCTTTGTATAGTCACCATATGTGTCTTCAGAAAGCATGGAATCATCGTTAGCTCTCCATTTTTGCAGGGCTTGAGGAAGACTCATAGTGAAATCAATATTGAAACTACCATCACCAGTAGCAGCAGAGGGAGTCCATTGCTCTACAAGAGGAGCTAAGACATTTACCACGTGTCCCATATCTGGTCTCTGTGATGGTTCCCTAGCCGTGCAATGTCCTGCTAGCTCTGCTACTTTGCAAATGCTCTGGTAAGTTTCCTCGTCCGGATCCAGGGTCGAGTCTAGAACTTCTAGAATCTTCTCTTTGTTGACAACCATTTTTTTAAACCAGGGGACTAAATGACTTCTGTCTTCTGGTAAGTTCTCATCAAGTGCTTTTCTGCCAGTGAGTATCTCCATCAAGATCACTCCAAAGGCGAAGACGTCAATTTTCGTGGTAACTCTTCCAGTGGCTAGTTCCAACAAACAGAGATCCCATGAGAATTATTGCAGATTTATGAACATATATCATCATATTCCTAATCTAATATGAAATTCTAAAAGAATAAATTCGTTTCATTTGGGATAGTCAAGCTAGAAACTTTTTGTTACTACCCGTTGTTACTTGTACTACGGTGGTCCCATTATTTTGTTGTTGCTACTATTCCTTTTTTGCTAAATGCTATGTAATGTTTTCCTATTATTTGCTATGTCTTCTTTACTTTTGTATTTGCTTTTTCAAACTACTTTGATATGCTTTACTTGAATTGAGGGTCTATCGGAAACAACCTCGTGAACCTCAGGGTAAGGTCTGCTTACACTCTACCCTTCCTAGACCCCACCTGTCACAGGATATGTTGTTGTTGTGGTTAAGCTAGTAACTGTGTTGGCCAAATATACATTATGTTCAGCAAAGTTCTTTTCCAGGAAGAGAACGTGTCAAGGTGCATTTTAACCATTAAATTCTTTAGCTTAATTTTCAAATTAAATCCTTTGTTTGTTCTATGGTTAGTTAGAGGCTTAAATTGAACTAATTCATGCAATAGAAAAGGAGTGTTATACATACAAGCATACTCTGGAGCAAGATACCCAAAAGTTCCTGCCAGCCTCGTTTCCACGGAATACTTCCCATCAGGTGCATTTTTAACTAATCCAAAATCAGAGACCTTAGCCCTCATGTCATCATCAAGAAGTACGTTAGAAGGCTTTAGATCTCTATGTATGAAGCTTTGTTGTGCCAAACCATGCAGATACTCTACTCCTCTGGCAACATCTAGTGCTATTATTAATCTTTGCTTCCAAGTAAGAGGTAGAAATCCCAATCGATCATGCTCGAACAAATGCTGGCCTAATGTCCCTTGTGGCATGTACTCGTAAACTAAAAGCCTCTCATTTCCATTGACACAAAATCCATGAAGTGCCACTAAGTGTCTGTGTCTAACCTTTGTGAGTACTTCAATTTCAGCTCTGAACTCGTTCAGGCCTTTGTTACTTGCTATAGTAGCTTCCATTCTCTTCACAGCAATCTCTGTCCCATCATGGAGTTTACCTTTGTAAACGATGCCAAACCCGCCACGTCCCAATATATTTTCTTCATTGAAATTGTCTGTCGCCTCTCGCAGAAGTTCCACCGGGATGGTTACATGCCCACCTTCATATACATAGATTTCGCTGTTTGCTGCACTACTTTGACTAGCCGTGCTTGGAATTGCACCATAACCATTCACATTTTTAGGGGAACCATTCTTCGATTTTTGCTCCTTGCCTCTGCTCAATTTTGATTTTTTCCCATTACGCTTGTATTTATATATCACCAAGCACAAAATTACTAGGAGTACGAAAACAGCAGCAATAACAATAGCAACAATGACCCCTGTAGAGACAGAAGATTTATGTTCGTCTTTTGCAGCAGAAGGTGATAAATTATCTCTCCCACCAGACGAACTTGGAGTACTTGATCTTCCAGGTGGAGGACCTAGGGGCACATCTTTCCCTATAAACGGATTACCAGACGTTTTCACTATGACATCCGAACGAAATTTTGGGACCTTCCCAGAAATGTTGTTGTTGGAAACATCGACAAGCACCAGGTCTCCTAAACTCGTCAGGCTATCTGGAATTGGACCAGTGAGATTATTATCACTCATGATCAATTGTTTCAAACCGGTGAGATTAGCAGTTGCAGGAGATATAGTACCAACCCAATTCTGTTTTGCAAAATTGATTACAGTGACACTGCCTTTAGGATCACATGTAATATAGTTCCAATCTTTACAAGGATTATTCCCTGACCAAGACTCGGCAATTGCCATCGGACAACCCACTGCTCCAGCAATCTCAATCAATATAGTTACCTGTGGATCACACGGTCCTGGCCCAGGATTACAAAAATGATTTGTGTTACCAAGACTCACTTGGACATTTGGTTTGAACCCTGGCATTGGTCCTAAAAATATGTTATTTTGCAAAGACACGTTAGCCAGCTTAGGAAGTGAAGTTAGGGAAGGAGGAATCGCTCCAGTTAAGCTATTATCACGAAGCTGAAGATCGATCAAATTACTACAACCAGAAAGATCAGGAATTGGCCCTGAAAACTTATTAACATGGATCCAAACCTGAATTAACTGTTCCATAGAACCAAGAATATCAATGCTGCCTGAAAGCCCAAACTTTTGATTATTAAGCACCAAGTTTTGGATCCCAGACTTAGCAAAACTCAATGGCAAGAACCCCGTTATATTATTATACGAAAGCCTAAGATTCTCCAAACTAGGTAACGACCCAAAAAAGTCCGGAATCTGACCAATAATATTAGCATTAGACGCTGAAAAACCAGTCAAGGATGGTGAATCTGTTAAACTATCAGGAATCGTCCATGGAGGAAGACTAGGATTTTCATCAATGCTAAAATGCTGTAAATTGGTTAACCCTTTAAGAAAATCAGGAGGAACGGACGTAAAATTATTGGAATCAAGATGAACATCCTGAATATTAGCAAGGCCTGATAAAGAAGGTAAAGAACCGGAAAGACGATTCTTTTGTAGATTAAGAGATTGAAGATTAGCAAGTTGATTAAGATCTGGTGGTAATTGACCTCCTAAAGATTTTCCTATAAGACTAATAGAATCAACCCTGCCTGAAGAGTCACATGACACACCTGGCCATTTACATACATTGTTACCTGACCAACCAGGAGGTGTGGGTATTAGAGACTTAGCCAATTTAGCCATGATGGATGCATCATCACCCGAACCATCACGTACAACGACAGACACCTTAACGTCGGATAAAACGTTAGCGGAGGCATTGGTTATGAGGAGGAAGAAGAGGAGGTAGCATTTGATTATTTTTTCATAGAATTTGTACCTTTTTTTGCCCATTGTTATGGCTATACCTTTCTCTTTTTCTTCTCTCACCTCATTGTTCGGAAAGATTAGGGTTTGTGTGAGAGAGGAGAAAGAAGGCTAAGGGTTTGGCTTTGTGTTGAATGCTTGAATTAAGGAAAGAAAGCTGAAAATGTATGGAATGGCGAAAGAACGTTTATGGCAAGTTTCTAAAACTTACCATATTGGCTTTTGGCAGAAAACATTTTCGAATTCTCCTACACGTGACATGAAACGACGCTATATTGTTGATTCTTTTTTCCAAAGGGTTAACAGCATTTTCGGTCCCTCAATTATTAGTCGATTTTAATTGATGTTTGTGATATCCGACTAAGTACATTTAACCTTCAATTAATTTAAATGTGCATTTTTTATCCATTTGTTTGTGCAATATTCACAAATTTACCATAATTACTAGTCGTTCCACTACTTATAATAACATATGTGTTATGTTAAGCTTGCACTGTTACCCTATATTTGACGGTGATATAATTCTAAAAGTAGTTCAAATATAACATTTTTCTTGTGTAGTTCAAATATAACATTTTTCTTGTGTCCTAGTTTATGTGGCACAATTGAAATTTTGAGAGTCAACCAAGTTTTTTTCTTATCGAAATTTCTGTATACGCCCTTTTTAAATTCTTAATTCATGTGATTTATAGTACTTTTTACGTGGTTTCCAAATATATAAATTATTTCAAAAACTTAAAACTTTTATGCCTGGATTCATGGTCAAAGTTTAGAAGTTTTAATCTCAAAATTCCAACCGTATCGCGTACGAGACGGCTTTAATTTTGGGATTTTAAGACGGCGGGGGCATTATCGATATCGTATACACGACAACAAAATTTTTAATAACGACTGAGGGATAATACCGTGTCGGATCGGTCACTAATAGCGAAGCAGTGGCGAAAATACAAGTATATAGGTGAAAAAAATTGTGTTGGAGCCAAGATTTGATCTCAAGTGGTGACCAGTGAGCACTCAGGGGCACTCCTACCAACTGAACTATTTTTACAATTATGTTTGAGGGGTCCTTTTAAAATATATCATAGTTTTTCAAGGTATATAAATATATATAGGGTTTTTCTCGAAGTTAGGGGGGCACGTGTCCCCCCACCCAACACGTTGGGTCCGCCCCTGACCACATGTATTAGGATAGAGGGAGTAATTCTTACATAAAAGGACTAAAAATACATATTTCGATTAATTAATGGTTAAATGTGTTTCGTTAGATATACAAGAATACACCTGCAATCCACGGACCAAAATTGCTATTATCCCTTTGCCGAAAGTTTAATTGGGTCATTATTGGTGACGTGGACGTCGTTGTAGAGTTCGTCCACGTGGAATTTATGATTGCTAACGTGTAAAAAAATGATTGGCCCTTACTACGTTGCAGATCCGTGATGGCTTATTTTGGATCTATTCTTATATTTTTACTACCTAGAAAGAAACAAGGGAAGAAGAGGAGATTCATATTAGTGTGAAGAAAACAAAATCGAAAATGGAATTAGGCCGGGCATTCAATGCCACTTCAATTTTCCTTGTTTTGCTTCTTGTTACCATAGGTAACAGCTATTTTTGTATGAGATCTCTTAATGCCATATTTAATGCGCTAATTTTTATTTTTTTCTTGAGCTAGAAATCAAATACTAAGTCAATAGCAATTACGTTTTGATTTGTATTTTACAGTTACGGCTAAGAAGTCCAGTGATGTGACAGAGTTGCAGATCGGTGTGAAGGTAAGGTTTTTGTGAAAATCACGCTCTATGTCTACTTTTGTAAATATTTACGCCACGTAGCCCATACTTTGTGTATGAATACCCGATTTAGCTCATATTTGTGTATAAACACCTTTTAGGATCTCTTGCTTTTAGCACAGTTTTAGGTTGTAGGTATTTAAATAAAAAATGAATAAAGAGCATAGTTTTTGGATGCAAATGTCATTTGGCTCAACATTCTGCTTTAGACTAATGATTCGATGAAAATTGAATCGAAAGTGCTCTATACTTGTTACCTTTAGCAGAATTGTATAGAGGGAAATATGCATACGGTGAGAGGGGGAAGTTTTGTTTCTATAAATGGTTCAAGTTAATTCCTCATTGAGTGTGAATACACATCAACAGTATACTCACTTTGCCGAGTGGTTTGAGAGCACGAATGGAGAATGAAAAGCTAGTCTCTTATAGTGGTTTATAGCAATGATGACGAGGTGTATTTGATAGAGAATAATCGGTGAATAGGAGCGAATAGATAATGTTTGTTTCTTTCTGTTCCACGTGTCTTATGAAATCATACTTGTCCCTCGTATAAATAAGTATACGAGGCGTGCTATGGCATTCACAAGAATCACAACTATGTATTGTGCCTCGCGGAGTATTTGTCAACTGCATGTATTGGTGATTCTCTACTTTACACTGCGTTTGTAGATTCATCAATCTTTTATGTTTTTCGATGTCGATAGCAATGGTTGCCCTACCTTTCAAGGTGGGGGTTAGGTCTGCGTACACTCTACCCTTCCCAGACCCCACATGGTGGGATTATACTGGGCTTCTTGTTGTTGTTGTTGTTGATGTCGATAGCAATGGTTGTACATCTCCTTCATTTGCTGATTCTTTCTAAACACTAACCTACACTAACCTATTGTTTTCTTGGTCCATCTGTTGCAGTTTAAGCCAAAATCTTGCGAACTTCAGGCTCACAAGGGTGATAGAGTCTCAGTACACTACAGTGTGAGTAGAAGTGCTTCTCTACTTTACTATTTAAAAGATCCTAATTGTGGATGGAGGGAAGGTTACCCATAAGAATGAGGTGCTTCTAAGTTCTTGTGATCCCTACTGGTAGATTAATAAATTATAATGTTTACTCCTTTTAGGCAATCCTCACTTACCTTTATCCGAAGGAAAAAAACGGAAACCGTTGCCTTGATAACTGGGTTTTTTGTCAATTATGTTGGAGAATTATATTCATGCATATTGGCTTGAACATAAGAATAGAGTACTGAGGAAAAAGATTTCCCTTGATTATTCAGATATTTTCCCCTTTTCATCTACTTTCATTCTCTTCCTTGGTAAGCTTCGGGAAGTTGGATCCGTACCTTTACACCAGAGATAATGTCTTACTCAGTCTAGAGGTAACGTCAAAGTGATTCACCCTATATCCTAATGCTCCTGCAGGGAAAACTTACAGATGGAACTGTATTCGATTCCAGCTACGAGAGGAATGACCCCATTGAATTTGAGCTTGGAAGTGGTCAAGTGATTAAAGGTTTGTTTGCGATTCCTTTAACATTTGCACATTCTACATCATTTATTCATTTCTAATCCTTTGGAACAATGGCAAACACGACATCATTACATTCGTGCATTTTCTGATTTGCTTGGTCTTCTTTGATGGTTCCCCTCTATGATAACTGGCAGCAGTTGTGAGAAGCATATTAGGAACTAGAATCTCAGTGAAAAGCCATTGAATTCTTGACAATGATAAGCACGAATATGCGCATGGAGTAAATAGGTGTAGTGCTTACAAAACAAAAGATGGCTTATTGTTTTTGTCTCTTGCTTTTCAAGATAATTTAGTTCTTTAGTACTTTGTGTGAGCTTACAATTTGAAGTTTTACCCTACACACCTTGGACTGTAAACCTTTACTCCGTTGATAAGTCAAAAAATCTTTGTAATACACCAAACTAGTTGCAAAAATTGATGATGTTGGTGCATGGCACATCAAAGTAAAAGTTGGAAAAAAAGGAGCTAGGTTGTTACTTAGCAAGAGAAAAGAAAAAAGGCAACAGAGCTTGCATTGTAAATAGAATCTGACAAACTGAAATCATAACACAATAAAAAGTGTGTGCCTCTTCAAAGATATGAGGCCTGAGGCCTTTTAGGCCCGTTGGTTCTTCATGAAGTATGAGAACCTCTTTTGTATTTCCTACTCTTCAAGGTAACACATTTACTCATGAAGTAAAGCAAGTCTATAGTATAAGTTTCTCTAAGCTAGATTTATGTTTCCCTATTCTGATTTCCTTCTATGTAATTCATTAAATATGATACTTTCGCAGTCTACGGTGATATTAAGGACATAGACATATATAGATTTTGACAGAGATATATAGAATATTACATTTTCTGAAAGACATTATGTGAATGTGGTAAGCTATCCTAAAAGGGTTACTTAACAAAAGAACAGAACAAGCTAGACGATACTGAATGTCGCCTTGCAGGTTGGGATCAAGGAATTCTTGGAATGTGTGTCGGAGAGAAGCGAAAGTTGAAAATCCCTGCTAAACTTGGTTATGGCGAGAGTGGATCTCCACCAAAGATTCCAGGTAACGTCAGATCTTCTTTAATAACTTACAAATTCTTTTTTTGATAAGGTAACTTACAAATTCTGCTTAAAGGATTAGCTAAAGCTATAGACCACAAGCTTTAGGTATTATCCTTTGGTACACTAATCAACTGTACCACAAGCTTTAGGTATTATCCTTTGGTACACTAATCAACTGTTTTTGTGGTATCTATTTGTGATTCTGAACTAATTGTTTTAATAGCCTGGTTTCATTAGCGATAAATGTGCTCTCCTTCTGGTGGCAATGCCTCCGTTCCATATAATTGATTGGCATTTGTTTGACTTTTTGGAGAATCTGCAAAAGAATTTTGCAAACATTTCTGGAAAATCTTTTTAGGTTTTCAGAAAGTGTTTCTTTGGTGAATTTTTCTTTTCAGAATTTGCAAATTCTGGAAAATGGGCTATCTGTCAACTCGGAAATACTTTCTTATTTTGCAATAACTTGGAAATAAACAAAAATTCAAAAAAAATGTTCCAGAACTTCTCCAAATATAGTAAAGTTCTTTCTTCGCCAGAATGAATTCTTCTTTTGTTGGCGTAGCTTCTGATTTCTATTTGATTTGCCACAGTAGCAAAAATTGTAATTTCTTCAAAGGAAGTCAGTTTGGGTGAGTTGTCTGGATTTGTAACTGAATTCGTCTCCATGATTGACCTCTACATCTATTAAGAGCGGGTGGGGGTAGCAGGGACCGCAGGGTGGGTTAGGGGCATTATGTTGTATTCTTCAGCAAGAGGGTTGAATGCTGCTTAAATTCTGATGATGCTACATCTATCATTTGTTAACTAGAGAAGCACTATGCTGGAATTATAGATAGTTTAAATGTAAGCACATATATGTCTAATCATAATCCATTATCAAGTTCGAGATATGATTTTATTCTACTTGTTGCTGGCATTTTGTGCTCTCCTTTGTTTGTTATGTAAATTTTCCCTTTGAGTTAGCTAGTATCGTGTCTCAATATCTTTTATATCCGTTCAAATTTATAGGTGGTGCGACACTTATCTTTGACACTGAGCTGGTTGCTGTGAATGGAAAGAAATCAACAGCTGATAGCGAACTGTGATTTCATGATATCTCTACACACTCCTTTACATTAGCTTAAGTATGGAGGAAACTTCTACGGATTTGTTAATGTTAGGCTATCTGATACACTAGTTATATTTACCTCTTTGATAATTTAGATACTGAAGTATTGGTCTCTGGCAGAATTACACAAGTATGTTACCTTTTGTCACTTGTTCTTTCTTCTGCTAAAGTTAAGTAGATGGACGTTGAACTCTAAGGGTGGTTTTTCCATCGTTACTTCTCATTCTAGTACCATTGGTGGTTCTATTTCTTCTTCCTTTCGACGTCAGAAGTATCTGGTAGTGGTAGTGGATGATTTTGTTTCTTGATGGAGGATACTGGAATTAAAATCTTTCCATGAAACCCAAGTATTTGGTTACTTGACGCACACCCAAGGCGAAAAGGAGAAATTGTTATTGCTATATCACTAAGTTACAGAACCAAGGAGTATCTCTGTAAAAAAAACAGGAGTATTTCTCTGTACGTCACAATCTCGGAGCTTATGAAATTGTTGTCAACTTCCATGAGCATGTCAATGACTTCCAATCTGATTTTTTTGACTTACTTTGTTAGTGGATTTAAATCATACTGGGTAGGCCGTGGTTTTTGCATCTTTTGAGTATGGTGTTAAAACTGAATACTCATTAGAACAGGTTCTATAGTGGAGTTAAGGCTAATTTTAATAGGAGACAAATTAGGTAGGAATTAATTCACCACCTCTTCTTAAGTTGTGAAGGTGCACCAAATTAACAATAGGAAACACGTTTTTGCAAAACTGACCTCCCCATTTTATCCATAGTTTTGCATGAAAAAAAAAAAAAAGCCTTCAAAAGATTTCCGTTAGTAGGTAACCCACCCACTATCCTTTAGAAAAACCATTCAAGATGTCAACCCTTAAATCACTTTTCATAAAAATTACTCCTTCCGTCCCATAACAAGTGTCATTTTTGTCAAAAACACGCATATTAAGAAACCAATAATGCAATATTAAGTTTACTAAACTACTCCTATATAATAAAAATAAATTATTTTTTCCTCTTAATTAAAGCATGCATGAGTATTAATCCTTTTGACCTTGAGAATCCAACAATACAAGTTATTATGTGGCTTTTCTGATCATCATTTATCTAAGGGTAGAGTCGAAAAAAATTAGTCAATTTATATCTTGATTTCCTAAGGTGACACTCAGGAGCAAATTTAAGCGTAAAATAAAGGTCATGTCAACCAATGATCATCCGATTAAATTTGGTATATTATGTGTATAATTTTTAAAATATATCTAGTATTACCTGTCGGAATCCTGCTACAAAAGGCTTAGTGGTGCACTTGGTTGAAAATTAAGTTATCTATCTTGAGGTTCAAGGATCAATCCCCCACTTAATGCATTTTTTTCCTCTTTTTTTTTAGCAGCGTACCCATCTTCTAGAAATTCTAAATTCGTCGACACTTATTATGAGATAATTTTTTTTGGCTAAAATGACACTATTATGGTACAGAGGGAATACTTAGATACATTAAAAAGGAGGACACGACCAGAGTAATAACTTAACTATCTTGGTTAGCCGGAATCTCAATACCGATGGACCTCAAGGTTATTTAGGCGACGACGAGATATTTATTAGTCTTTTCTTACACCTAATTTTTTTTGGTCTATCCCGGTAGTGAAAGTTTAATTCAATTCTTAAAAATTCCATTCAAACCCTAGATTAACATCATAAATTCCTTAATGAAAATAGAAATTAAAAACAATTATTTGCATGCAACGATGAGGAAGCACAAGTAACCATAGAGGAACCAAGAAGAGAGAGAGAGAGAGAGAGGAGCTACGGAACAAAGATCAAGAGGAAGAGGAAAGGAGAAAAATCATAGCATCGAGGAACGAAAGATAGATGATGATGTATGACTCGAGGGTGTGATCTATTGATCAATATGTAATATGTAGTGGCTTGAGAAATGGGTCTCTGGTTAGGCAAAAGAGCTAGCAATTTTTTTTCATCTGTCTAAATTTTGACTGATAGAGTTACTTGTTACATGTGTTGGTATGAGATAGTAGGTATCTTGTAAAATTAATCAAGAAGCACAAGTTAAGTTTGATTATGACACCACCATTGAAAAAAATAAACAGATGGATAAAATGGGTTTTACACTTTAAATGACAGTCCTATGTAATTAACGAAGTGTAAATTGATGTGGAAAGATATGGGAATACCCTTCGTGCATCCTAGACTCACAGAGCAATTAATTATAGGTGACCAAAAGGTTTTAAAATTGAATAGAGATAACTTAAATTTTAATTATTGAGTAGAGGTGATAAAATTTGATTAGTGATTAAGGGTTTTTGGACTTGTTCAATAATTTCGTTTTTAACACTTTGACCCAATTTAATCAAATCCTAATTATCTAAAATTGATAGGGAAAAAATTTTCCAGTCCCCCCTCCCCTCCTCCTCGCACCCCTCACACCCCCTCCCCCCCTCCCCCAACAACAAAAAAATACTAAAAAAGTTTTCTCACCCCCCCCCCCACGCCCCTCCCTGCCAATTATTTTTAAAAATAGTTTTGATTTATTTTTTTATTTTTTCACTCCTCCCCCCTCACCCCCACACCCCACGAAAAAAAAAATTAAAAAGTTTTGAATTTTTTTGTTTTTGTCACCAACCCCAAATCCTCCCACCCCTCACCCCCGTGACCCAACACCCCCCCCTCCCAAAAAAAATTAATTTTGATTTTTAAAAAAAAAGTTTTTAAAAAGTTTTTGTTTTTTGCAATTTTTCTTGAAAAGGATTTTTAAATTTTTTTGTTTCTTACTCCACCCCGCCACCCCCTCCTCCTCCTCTTTTGCTCTGCTGCTTTCTTCTTTTATTTAGAAAATCGTTGCGCAAGACCAAAAACAAAAAAATTTCAAAACATTTTTTTTAAAAAAACACAAATTTAATTTTTTTCTAAGAGGGTGGAGGTGTTGGGGTTGTTGGGTCATAGGGGTAAGGGGCTGGTGAAAAATTATTTTTTTGGGGGGGGGGCGGGGGGATGGTAAAAAAAACAAAAACTTTTTAATTTTTTTTCGGGGGGGGGGGAGAGGAGAAAGCTGATGAAAAAACAAAATAAAATATATCAAAAATTTCTTTAAAAAAAAAAATTTGGCGGGGGTGGGGGGGAGGAGGAGAGGGGGCCTGCAAAGAAAAATCAAAACTTTCTAAAAAAATTTAGTGTGGGGGGGGGGAGGAGAGTGCGAGGCGGTGGATGGAGGAAGAGGAGGAAATTTTGGTGAAAAAACAAATAAAAAAATCAAAACTTAAAAAAAAATTGTTTTGGGGTGGGGGGGGGGGGGGGGGCTAGTGAAAAAGCAAATAAAAAAAAATCAACACTTTTTTAAGGAAAAAAATTTTTGGGGGTGGCGCGGCAGAGGGATTGGAGGAGGAGGAGGGGAGCTGGTGGATTTTTTGGGATTAGGTTGAGATTTTTTTGTAGGAACCCAGTAGCTCAGTTGGTTGATTACTTGAACTTTCACCTTATTAGTGAGGGTTCAAATCCCCACATTATAATCTCCTCCCGAATTTTCCCTTCCCCAACCCTTATGTAATAAAATATTTTTTTTTTAAAAAAATTTAAAAATACATTTTAGACCCCAATCTCTTTAATCCCAAATTTAATTGAATTTTGACTTGGGTGATCTCCACATGTCACCTTTAGTAATTTCATAACTTAAGAATCACCATAAACTAATTCGAACTCACGCATACTATTATATTTAGTTAAAAATTTATCATCTTGCAATAATATCCCAATTTGTACACAGGATGTCAGGATCCTACCCACTGTCACTGTCAGTTGTCACCAAAAGATAACAAATCTGGAAGAAATGAAACTTACAGCATCACTTTAAATTTTCATGTTTTGGTTAAACCTGTTCACTGGCATTTCCTATTTCTATTTCAAAAAAAATTCATTTATAGTATGGTTCCCATTTCCTTTGGAGCTTGAAACGGGTAACTATTCAACATCAGACCCTACTACATATCGTATTACGTCGAACTTCAAAAAAAGACTGTACTGTTAGATTAAGATTAACGGCTGAAACAATTGCCCACACTATTACCAAATCAAAGATAACCTGTGTTTCGTCATAAATCATAATTAGAGATTTTCTAGAACCTCGATAGGTGTTGCGACACGTGATTAGTGCTCCCCTCAGTCTACTTTTATTTGTTCATTTTTATCTTTATACACCCCTTAAAAATTAATAAATAAAATATATATTTTATTATATTATCCATATTAATTGGTGTATAATCTTATTAGATTTGGAGATAATTTAGAAATGAATAACTACTATTAAGAGTAAAATAAAAATAAAAAGTTTGTTTTTTCTTGATATGCTAAAATGAATAAGAAAAGTGAAAATTTATTTTTAATATAGTGGATAAGTAAAAATGAATAGAGGGAGTAGCTTTTTTGGTAGGGCTTTTGGGAAGATTTTTTTCTTTTTGGAAAAATGCATTTTTAATTATTACCCAAATCAGATGGGAGTACACTAGAAATAAAAAATGGTGGATATACCTTATTCTATCGAATCGCATGTAGAAATAGTCACCTTAGCTAAAACATTGGGGTCGTTTGGTAAGTAGTTAGGATAATGCGGGTATTAGTAATGCAGGTATTAGTAATTAAAGTATTAGTAATGCCGATATTAATTATGTGGGTATTAATAATGCAGATATTGGTTATGTAGGGTTCAGTTATGCAAAAATTATTTCTTTTTGTTATATTAAAAATTAATAAATATATTATAGTTTTTAAAATTAAAATATTTGTTTACAATTAAAGTTAAAATATTACAACAATAACAATCGTTGAAATCACAACGTGGTGCCGGGAAGGTAATGACGCAGAAGGACTTCACTACTTTTAAGGTAGAATAATTTTTTGAAAGACCCTCGGTTCAATAAAAAGCATAAAAGAGAAGGTCGAGATAAGGCTAAAATTCAAACGTGTGGAAATGCAAATAACGAAAGCGACACAAATAAAAATGAATAATCAAAGTACGTGAATAACATAATAGCAAAAATCGAGCACGAAATTATATTTGATACGTTAATTACTAATAAGGAAGGATAACAAGACTATCTATTAGCCTTCTACCCTAATGCGGATCCTCCAAACCCTATCTAAGGTCAAGTCCCTCGTAAGCCGCCGCGGCACGTTCATCTAATCACCTCTCCCCGGTGCTTCGCTTACCCTACCTCTTCGAAACCATCGCAGCCTTCTCTCCCGAACCACGTCAGACGGGCGTGCCGCTGTGGTTCTCCTCTTCACATGCCCAACCATCTCGCCTCACTTCCCGCATCTTGTCTTCCACCGAAAGCCGCTCCCACCTTGTCCCGAATAGCCCCATTCCCCAATCTTGTCACTCGCCGCGGTGTTGCCCGGCCACATCCATCTCGGTATTCGTCTCGACAACTTTCGTGCGCGAACGTGAGAGAGATCTTCAGCGTCGACACTCCGCTCCGTGCAACACTTGCCATAGTCGGTCCCCAACCACCAACACCTTGAAGCTTGCCCTTAAGTTTGGCAGTAAGCACGCTTCTTTCACGTAGCACTGCGACAAGCCTCGGTTTCATCTATCACCGCGATACGATGTGTGACATCGTTACGTCAATCTCCCCATTGCCCTTGCATGATGGACCCCGAATGTGGCTCGCACTGTACGGATGGCACGGGTATAAGCCTCGCCCGCACTTGATCTGAAGTGCTTCCAGCAAACTTCCTCCCAGTACTCTTTGTCTTGGTCCTCTTTCATTTAAACCCTTTCGCTCAAGGTACGTCTCTAACCCTCGACAGCGTTAACTCCGCCCTGCGAGTCTCGTCGATCGGGACTATGTCATCCGCGAAAAGCATACACAAAAACAGCACTTAACTTGAATTTGTCGCGTCAATCCGTGTCAATAACAAGGCAAATAAAAAACGGACTAGAGCGTCGTTGATGCGGCCCCGTTTATAACTAGGGAAGTGCTACCGAGTCCCTCTCCGTCCTTACCCCGATTTTGGCTCCCTCGTACATGTCATCGATCACCCTAATGTACGCCGTTGCGGTGTACACTCAGCCCCAAGATCTCCGTAGGATCTCCGTCGGGAACTTTGTCGTGACCTTTCTAGTGGACGAATACCGTGGTAAGTCCCTCTTCCTCTCCCTATCTTTTGCTCACAGGTCTCCTCCAAGATGGATAAGCACGTAGGCTTCGAGCGTCCCGACATAAATCCGGCCCGATTCTCTCTTAAAATAGACACGTCTCTCCTCACCCTCATCTCCACCACCCTTTCCCACACCTTCATATGGCAGTGACTTCGATACCTCTATATGGTTATTTAAACTCTGAGATATCTCCCTTGTTCTTGTGTATAGGGATCATTGCACTCGACCTCTAATAAAATATTATTTTTTTAAAATTATTATAATATTATATTAAAAATTATATAAAAATATTTGTTTAGAAAAGGAAAGTATTTAAGTGGAGAATGATACGGGTAATATTGTCATTTCAACTCCTTATTCATTTATTAGTTATTCTATTTTCTACCCCGCATAAAATAATACATATACTCCCTCATAATTTATACATGTATTGGTTATGCGGGTTTAAATTAAAACCAAGCTGATAAATATGCTAATTTTATACACATGAATAACTTACTTTCTAACTAGTTATAAATACGATATAAGTATACAGAAATTAATATATGAATAAGATATTTCTTACTAGCTACCAAACATGATATAAGTTAATGTAAAAATTAATACATAAATAATTTACCTCTTGTCAAGCTACCAAACGATCCTAATGGCCTGATAGATTGATTCGCTAATTTTTTGGGAAGTTAAAAGTAATTATTTTAGAAAGTTCAATTATTTGATCAAATTTTTAAGAAATGACCAAGTACTTTTAGAAAAATAATTTTTATAATTTTTCAGAGACCAAAAAGGTAAATTTTTATATCTGGAAGTATTTTTGAAACAGAAATTGTTAGAAGAACTACAGACTATTACTCTCAAAAACTATTTTTTCTACACAAAATCGTTTCAAAATAAGTAAGACTTTGGAAGCTTGGTATATAAAACTCAATCTAAAAACCTTATTGGAAGTCTCTAGAACCTAAAGCCTTTGACACTGTCGCTCTCTGTCACACTATTTAAGCCTCTCTTTACCCGTTGCTCACGCCTTCACTGCTTTATTTGAGTTCCAGAGTGAAGCATATTTATCTTGTTTGGTTGAATAATGGATGACGATTTTGATATTCCTGGAATGAATGGGGAGGACATGGATCTGGCGGATGAAAGTCCGATAATGAAAGTCGGTGAAGAAAAGGAAATCGGTAAAGAAGGTTTGAAGAAGAAACTTGTTAAGGAAGGTGAAGGATGGGATACTCCTGAAGTTGGAGATGAAGTTGAAGGTAATTAAATTACTCTTAAATCACAGTCTTTAGAGTTAATTGGTCAAAAACCACACCTGAACTCTATCTTTTTCGCAAGTTTCACACCCCAATTGTCTATCTGTTTACTTTTTTCCTGCCTGAACTATCACCATTTATATACTAAAATACACCTTAACAATCCGTTGTTCTTTTTTCCTACCTGAAAACTCTAAACCCTATCAACTATCTGTTGACATGTGTTTTAACATATAAACGGTGATATTTGGGGTGTGAAACTCACCAAAAAAATGATAGTTTAGGTGTGTTTTTTACTATTATCTCTAGGCTTTATCCATTTTTTGCCTAGCTAAAATAATCTCAATTTGTTCATTTTATGCTCATAATGTTGATTTCATGTGATTCTCAGTTCATTATACTGGGACTCTTGTTGATGGGACCAAATTTGATTCCAGTCGCGATAGGGGAACTCCGTTCAAGTTTACTCTCGGTCAAGGTTAGAAAAAGTTACTCTACTTTTTAACATTGTCGTTTGGTAACTGGTTAGAGTTATGCGATGAATCCATGTACTTATTTTATGCAAGGTTTGGTTATTCATGTATTAGTTATTTCACGTTCTATTCTTCATAAAATAATATATACAATCCCTCATATCTTATTCATTTACTGTATTAGTTATGTGGGTTTCTAATTAAATTGCAAACCAAACACCTTTTTAATTGTATACATGAATAATCTACCTCCTAACCAGCTTATTAAACATGGTATCTACCAAATGACCCCGTAGTTTTGTATAGTGTGTGAATAGTAGTTTTAATATATCGATGTAGTTAGGAAATTCATTTGCTGCCTTAATATGTCTGCTTTTACTTCAATGGCTATCTGAAAATGAATGTGGGATAAAGCTTTTAATTTAATGAATATGAATCTGAAGGTCTCCCGTATTAAGAAATCTGATGTCACGTTAGTGCTGGTCACATCAATGAGATGTAATGTATTAAGGTAGCCTGATTTATCTAATCTGAGTAACGAGAAGCTCTCATTTCGTTGAATTTCAACTTTGAGAATTTGGATTAATATCAGCTTTATTGCATATTGGGATATTGAAATTAGTTTTGTCCAATTGCAAGTTGATTATATAGTGCTATATTCACATATATTAAAGTATACTCCCTCCGTCCCATTTTAACTGTCTTTTTAGCTCAAGAAAATTATTCCAAAATAATTGTCACTTTAGAAATTCAAGACTAATGTTGGCAATTGTTTTCAGCTGTACCCTTAACATAAAAAGAAGTACTTAATAGTTAATAATGCTCAGTTCTCAAAAAGCATCTATAAAGAGGCGTAACTTAGTGAACTATACCTTGCGTTTATTGTGTTTCTTAATGGGTGTGAAAAGAGTTAAAGCGGCAATTAAAATGTGACAAGGAGTACTTTTTAGTATCGTGATTGTGCCTGGTCATAATTTTTTTTTCTGATTCCGTCAAATTGTTTATTTTCTCATTCTCTGAGGGTGCAAGTAGCGTGCGCTAAAGGCAACGTACAATTAGGGAGCCTTATACGAAGGTTTGAACTATATGATTGAGAAGCTGATCATGAGATCTGAAATAGTTTTGCTCCTAGGGCTTCGGTCTAGTGGTAAGAGCGCATCACTTGATGTGTGGTTTAGGTGCATGTCGCGGGTTTGGACACTTCCACAAAAGTTTGTTATTTAAGCGGAGAAAGATAGAGGGATGGGCTCATTATGCACACTGATTTTGAATTGTGTCCTACTGATCCTCTGGGATTTCTCAGATATTAAAAAAAAAAAATGAAATAGGTTTACAGCATGTAAGTTTATTTTTACCATGTGTATACAATATAAATGCGAGAGACTGAGAGCTGATATTCACACACGTGTGTGTATGTGTTTCCATGCATGTGTGTATTCACAAGAGGGTATTTTACAGTTTGATTTATAAGTAATTTATTCAGTGATTTTACATTTGGTCTCCTTATAATTGATTAATATAACCCGTATCAAAACCATAAATGAAGACTTCTTGGTTATGGGAACTGTCATGTTCCGTATATCTTTGTTTTGTATTAAATCTTGGATGAAGGACATCTGGTTGCATGTTTTGCTGATGCTTCTGTTCTTTCCTAATAGGACAAGTAATTAAGGGATGGGATCAAGGTATTAAGACGATGAAAAAGGGTGAAAATGCCATTTTCAGCATTCCTCCAGAGCTGGCTTATGGAGAATCTGGTTCTCCTCCAACCATCCCTCCAAATTCGACTCTCCAGTTTGATGTTGAATTGCTATCATGGACGAGTGTAAAGGACATCTGCAAGGATGGTGGTATCTTCAAGAAGATCCTTACCAAGGGAGAGAGTTGGGAAAATCCCAAGGATCTTGACGAAGTTCTAGGTATCTGTCCTTTTCTTAATTTCATCAGAGGTCTGTGTGTATTTATTTGGTGGAACAATGATTAAGCATTTTGTTTGATCTTGTTGTTCAGTCAAGTATGAAGCTCAGCTTGAAAATGGCTCATTGGTTGGGAAATCAGATGGAGTGGAGTTTACTGTTCAGGAAGGTAAACTTTGAGTCATTGCAGCATCTTGTTTACAAGGTTCATAGATGCGCTATCATCCACTAACATTATTTTTGGGACAGGACACTTCTGCCCTGCTATTGCAAAAGCTGTGAAAACTATGAAGAAAGGTGAAAAAGTCCAGTTGACAGTGAAGCCACAATGTAGGTGGTCCTTCTAAGAAAGGGTTCTTGTAGGTATCCTCCTGTAAAGTGCTTTCACTAACATGTCTAAGTTGTTTGCTGCAGATGGTTTTGGGGAGAAAGGAAAACCAGCCTCAGGGGATGCAGGAGCAGTCCCGCCTAATGCTACACTGCAAATCAACTTGGAGTTGGTAGCATGGAAGACTGTCTCAAGTGTAACTGATGATAAGAAAGTAATAAAGAAGATCTTAAAAGAAGGAGAAGGATACGAGAAACCCAATGAAGGGGCTGTGGTTAAACGTTAGTTACTCAGGAAGTACCATTATGTTGTAGATTTATCAATTGAAAACATGATATCTGACAGATGTTTGAATCGGCATCTTGTAGTGAAATTGATTGGCAAGCTGCAAGATGGCACAGTCTTCGTAAAGAAGGGCCACGATGGAGAAAATGAAGATGACCTTTTCGAGTTTAAGACAGATGAGGGTATGGATTCTTAATACATCATTGTCGTTACAGTAAAAAATATTATTTTGTGAAGTTTTCGTTCGCTTTATTCTTTGTTTAATTTGTTTATTCTTTGTTTAATTTGTTCGCTGCTGAATATGCCTTGAACAGAGCAAGTTATTGATGGGTTGGATAGAGCTGTTATGTCAATGAAGAAGGGTGAAGTGGCACTGCTAATAATTGCACCTGAGTATGCCTTTGGTCCATCTGAATCAAAGCAAGACTTAGGTGTTGTTCCTCCCAACTCAACTGTACATTATGAGGTTGAGCTAGTTTCCTTTGTCAAGGTATATGATATATTTTTTCCTTATAATTTCAACTTTTCCCTGTCTGCCAAAGTGTATCCTCATATCTTTAATGTGGCCTGCAGGAAAAACAATCATGGGATATGAATACACAGGAGAAAATTGAGGCTGCTGGCAAAAAGAAAGAGGAAGGAAATGCTCTCTTTAAGGCTGGTAAATATGCAAGAGCATCAAAGAGATATGAGAAGGTGTGTACTCTCCAAGATCGGGTGCTCCTATGTTAGTTGAGTAATTAGTTGTTTGGGTCCTTGAACCAGTTTGGCCTAACAGCGAGAATTGATACAAAATGCAGGCTGCTAAATATATTGAATATGATACTGACTTTAATGAGGAGGAAAAGAAACAGTCGAAAGCTTTGAAGGTCAGCTGCAACCTAAATAATGCAGCTTGCAAGTTGAAACTGAAAGATTACAAGCAGGCGGAGAAGCTGTGTACCAAGGTTCCATTAGATCAGAACATCCCTTGTGACCACCTTATTTTCTTTGATCTATTTTTATCTTTTTACTGATTCTGTGTACTTTAGGTGTTGGAAATTGAGAGTACAAATGTTAAAGCTCTTTACCGGAGAGCTCAAGCATATATGAACGTGGCGGATCTTGACCTGGCTGAATTTGACATTAAGAAAGCCCTTGAGATCGATCCTCACAACAGGTATTGTATTGTTTCCGCTATACTCTCTGTCCAAATCTATTGCTTCTCTTTCGTGGTGTTGAAGGTTGTACTTTATATGATGTCAAGGGATGTGAAGCTTGAATACAAAGCTCTGAAGGAGAAAGTTAAGGAATACAACAAGAAGGATGCGAAATTCTATGGGAACATGTTTGCTAAGTTAAATAAGCTGGATGTCAACTCAGATGTAAGTTTCAGACTTCATGATTTCTTGTGTATGCAGCTCCATCTTTTTGGTGACCAATTCATGACACCCGTGTCTTTGTGCAGAACTCTGCTTCCAAGGAACGACAACCGGTGAGCATAGACAGCAAGGCATAACTGTCTTAAGCAGACAAGTATAATTTTCATGGTGCTTTGTTAGTTGTTTATGAATGCTAGCGCTGGATCTCTGATACGGGAAAACTACACTGGAGTCTGGATTTGTGGGATCAGTCTTCTGTTTACACTGGATTTGTGGAATCAGTCTTAGCTGTTAGAAAAACTTGATCTCTTTTATTGGATGCAACGATTCTATTCGCTCACTTAGCCTAATATTATTGAAATCCTTGTACTTGCATGAGGTCAACTTTGATAGTGCTCAAATAAGGCTATTCCCTGCTGAATTATTGAAGCTGTTCTACATGTTTAGGCTTAATGTTGGTAGCCATCTTGATGGACCTTATGAAACTGTGTTGTGCTAGGCCTTGTACGAGGCGGATGAAATGTTTTTCATTTTTCTCGTGGTATCAAATTCGTGGGTGCAAGGAGAAAATGGTGTGATGCTTTGCATTCGATTCTCTCTTTCTCTAGTGTTCAAACAAAACAAATGCATGAAAGAGAAAAGGAAACAAACAAATTTTAATGGGTTTAGAGATACATTTGTTAGCTGGTTAGAGGTATACTGGTTTACTAATACATGAATTAGTTACGAGAGAATTTTTATGTTATTTTATATCGGTGATAGTCATGCAGGGTTTAGTTATTTCACATTTTGTCCTGCATAAAATAATGCATAGATTTGCTCATAACGTATGCGGGTTTCTAAAATGCAAATCAAATATTGTACTAGTTTTATGCGTGAATAATTCACCTCATAACTAGCTACCAAAAATAATATTACTTGTGTAGGATTTTAATACATGAATAACTTACTTCTAACTAGTTACCAAATGACCCGTAAAAAATAGTAGTAGCAGAAACTGTTTTCCAAAAGCTGAAAATAATAACTTTTTCCTAGGCACACTTTTAAAAATCTAGCTAAATACAAATTTATTCTATAACGTTAATAACTATTTCAAAATTGATTAGCCAAACACAAAATGTTACTCTAAAATTACTATTCAACAAAAACTTCTAGCAATTTTTTTTTCTTTTCAAATAATTATATTTTAAAAGTTCCTGCCAAACAAACTACTACCATTATTATAAGGGTCATTCGCACAAATGTCGCTACTTCGGTGTGGTCTTAAATTTTTACTCTCAAATTTGTGGTCTGTAATTTTTGTCATTTAGCATTTTCCACATGGAATGCGTTTAGATTTCGCTCGACCTAGTTTAGATTAGATCCCACAAGTTATATCAGACATGACAAAAATTTTAAAATTCAACATAAAAATGGTCAAAAACACATCAAACTCCACAAAAACAGGACTTATGCCGAGCGAACTTAATTTCTATAGAACTAATTCCTACCAAACTTATATCGAGAGAAGCAAAAATTTAGTTACAAAATTTACCCTGAGCGAAGCATATCGGGATATTCTTAATTAAATGAGTAGCACCATAGATATGAGAGTCAAAAATTAAAGACCCGTACGTTTGAAGAACGGTCATTTGCACTTTTGGCCCTATTTGTGCTGGTCTTCAAATTGGCTCGTCTTTCATTTTTATCCTTCAAAATCAAATTTATGCCTAGAGGGCATAAATTACGTATCATAATATACACAAGTTATGTCAGTTCCCTTAAAGAATTTATGCCCCTCTAGGCATAAGTTTGATTTTGAAGGACAAAAATTAAAGACCAACCCATTTGAAGGAGAAACAATAAAGACCAGTCCATTTGAAGCGCAATTACTTATTTGAAGAACAATCAATCCGTGCAAAAACTAGTGATTATAAGGCCAGGAACGAGAATGAATAAGTAGCCCAAAGATGAGTAAGGCCCAAACATAGGAGGCAGCAGCTAGGGTTTAGGTTACCTACAAAGGTGAAAGACAAGTGGTTTAGTTTTGCCTCTTCGCGGCTAAACTCTCAGCAACCATGGGTATGGTTTTCAACTTCTCTCTTTCTTTTTATGCTTTAACAATTCATCTATTTACATTCATTATGTGTTCTCTTTGTCTAATTAATTAGTATGTCTATGTCTATGTCTTGTTTAATGGATATTAAGGTATCTCACGAGACTCTATGCACAAGAGACGTGCCACTGGTGGCAAAAAGAAAGCTTGGAGAAAGAAGCGAAAAGTAAGCTCCCTTGTTTATAAAACTTGTAAGAAGCGTTAAAGTAAGTCACTTCTTATGTAGGATATAATGTATTCTTTTTTATAACTGTAGTATCCGGGCCTGTTTGCGTGCACCTTGATTATAAGATACAATGTATTCTTCTGTATAACTGTAGTGTCCGGGCCTGCTTGCGTGCACCTTGATTGTAGGATATAATGTGTTCTTTTCTTTTTTCTAATTGTAGTGTCTGGGCCTGCTTGCGTGCACCTCGACTGTAGGATATAATGTATTTTTGCTAGTTACTTTATGATCATGGTATGATTTGACCCGAGAATGAGTTGATCGGTGTATAAGCAGCCCAGTGAAAGTTGTTGTATGAAGCCTATAACTTGGCTTTTCCTTTTCAAATGATGGTTGATGCCCACCTTCGAACTAAGAATTATCGTTCCTTGTACAAGTAGACTTATAACGATAAGCTATGTTGCTCGGACTCTCCAAAAATATTGTCACACCCGTGTCGGATCTCCAATAATGCACTACTTTTGGAGTGTCCGACACGCATCCGTCGATATTTTTGAAGAGTCCGAGCAACATAGACATAAGATACCCCTTGCTGTGCTCTTCTATTTTAGTAGTAGGAACTAGGAAATTTGAGTCATAGTAATAGTAGCCGAAGCTGTTCTTCTCAAAATGGATAAGAAACTTGTTGAGGTCCACGGTAATATCTTTACGGGTTTTCCAACCTAGGAATCCAGTGCTCTACTCGTCTAATCCTTGATAAAAAAGATTTAGTGATCTATTTATAAGAGAGATGATTATGCATCTAGAAAAGAGAAGAACTTTAAAATCTGAAATTGCTAAATGTTTTAATAAACTGTAACCGAAGGGCTCAACATTTTGAAAATCTTAATTATTTGATAGACTGTAACTCTGCATGTCCAGAAAGACTAAAAATCTACCTCATAAAAATTGCTACAAATTAAACTACTAAAATTGATTTATTCTAGATTATTTCAATCAATTTGATCTATTCACTAGAATCAAATGGAATAGAAGTAAATCAGTTCCTACACATATAATCTCTAATATTATGACACATATAATCTCAAATATTATGTAACTTGAGTAAAACACGGTGCAGAGTATGAACATATTGAGGGTATTGACTTTTTAAAAATAGCTTATAAGCTAAAAGCTGTTAGAGGGTGTTTGGATTGGCTTTGTTTTTTAGTGCTTTTTGGGCAAAATAGCTTTTAAGCTCTTTTTTCTACTTTTTGTGGTGTTTGGGAAATGTAAAAAGTGTTTTTAAGCACTTACATTTAAGCTAAAAAAGTATAAAAATAAGCTAAAAGCTAAAAGTTGGGTATCCCCAACCGATGACTTTTAGCTTATAAGCTACTTAAAAAAAGTCAATCCAATCACCCTCTAAGTTGGCAATATCCAACTTTTGGCTTTTAGCTTATTTTTGTACCTTTTTAGCTTAAAAGTAAGTGCTTAAAAGCACTTTTTATTTTTCCCAAACACCACAAAAAATAGAAAAAGAGCTTAAAAACTATTTTGGCCAAAGAAAAGCACTTAAAATAAGTAAATCCAAACACCCTCATAGAGCCCGTTTGTCTGGGCTTATAAGCCATAAGTTAGAAATTCTAGCTTATGACTTTTGGCTTATTTTTGTCATTTTAGCTTAAAAGCACTTTTTTATTTTACCCAAACACTATAAAAGTGCTTAAAAGCATCTAAAATAAGCCAATCCAAACAGGCCCCTAGTCTATTCGGAAATGATAGCTGGAAAATTCATCTTCCCGTGACCTGCAGGACAATTTGTTAAACCAAGCTTTTATCGTTTGAATATTATATAAAAAAGGTATTTTGGCTGCATTCCTGACTCTGAATCTAATCATTTCCTTGAATTCATTGAAGGTATGAACTTGGCCGTCAGCCTGCTAATACAAAGCTCTCAAGTAACAAGACAGTCAGAAGAATTCGCGTGCGTGGTGGCAATGTGAAGTGGAGGGCGCTGAGATTGGATACAGGAAATTACTCATGGGGTAGTGAGGCCGTCACACGTAAGACTCGTATCCTTGATGTGGTCTACAATGCCTCAAACAATGAACTTGTTCGTACACAAACACTCGTCAAGGGTGCAATTATTCAAGTTGATGCTGCACCGTTTAAACAGTGGTACCTCCAGCATTATGGTGTTGACATTGGTAGGAAGAAGAAGGGAGCTGCCGCTAAGAAGGAAACAACTGAGGTACTTGAAACACATACCATCATCTTAATTAGTACTCCCTACCAATTTATGTGAAGTTGTTTGACTGGGCATGAAGATTAAGAAAAAAGGATGACTTCTGAAACTTGTGGTTTAAAAGTCACAAAAATTTTTGTGGCTCTAAATCATTTCATTAACGGTAAAACGGGAAGTTTCTCTTCTGTGTGGTTTGCGAGCTATTGCACAGGAGCTGGGTTTACCCTGTGCGCACCCGAAGGGTAGCGGCTGCGGGTTCCCATGTCATCCAAAAAAAAAAAAAGGGGAAGTTTGAAGTTAAAATGCCACTAAATATGGAAAGATATCATTTTTTTTGGGACTGTTTAAAAAGGAAAGAGTGTGACATAAATTTAGACGGAGGGAGGAATTGTTGAAGTTAATTATTTATGGTGACTAGCGAGCCGTGAACTCTGATGACATTGTGTACATGCTGAGTGATCTTTTAGTGCTGAATGAATTCTTCCAATGTATTCTGATAGTTCTGTTCTTGGCTGATACAGGAAGTAGAAGGTGCTGCAGCCGAGGAAACTAAGAAGAGCAACCATGTTCAGAGGAAAATTGAGAACCGCCAGAAGGATCGTACACTTGATTCTCACCTTGAAGAGCAATTTGGTTCTGGTAGGCTTTTGGCCTGCATCTCTTCCCGCCCTGGTCAATGTGGCAGATGTGATGGGTACATTTTGGAGGGGAAAGAGCTTGAGTTCTACATGAAGAAACTACAGAAGAAGAAAGGCAAGAGTGGAGCTGGTGCTACTGCTTAAATAGTGCCATCAGAATTTTCAGACTAGTTTCATACGGTTCTCTATTGCTGTAATTCCAGTTTTGGGGATATGTGATTTTGTATGCAGTACTTTTAATTTCATTCTTGTACTCTACCAGATTTTAGTATGTTCTCCTAGACTTTCTTAATCATTATCAGCTTTTCCATTGTCAGTCCCAGTTTCTCTCTTAAGGTTTTGTGATTTAAGTGGAATGATAATTCATGGTTCAGTTTTGTCTGATAAGAGTGGTTCCTACACTGTTATTTAATCACACTAATTGAGATTTAGCACTATGAGCTCGACATATTGGGCACAAAAATGAATGGACTATGTTTTAACCAACCTTGTCTAGTGGAGTAACTGATTTCATTTCTTTGTTTATTCAACTCAATTTACTTGTTTCATTCAATAGTGAAACACGTATGCTAATTGGATTTAGAAATAATCAGTAGCATGACGAACGTCACATTAGGAAGTTCTCCACAGGCACTACATTCGCAAATAGGAGAGTTCATGTAACCAATAACCCAATCGCAAAATAGGTATAGCAGTTTGGAATTTTATAGTTAGCGTCTTAACGGTGTGGGGTACGGTGTACTCATTTCCTTATCGGTTTAGCCGTTAACCCGTTAAGAATTACTAAATTCACATTTATACCCTTTGGTAAATAAAATACTTTAAATTTAGAATCCCAAAAGAACATTATTAAATCTCAATTAGCTAATTTTCCTTCTCTCAGCAGTCTCCTCGGCCCTCACCTGTCGTTTCCTCCACTAGACCACTGTTCGATCGTCTTCTCGAAGCCAACAACTTGGTTTGCCAATTATCTACTAAGTATATGCTATTAGCAGGGAACAAGTTATTAGCATTTAGCAATGTGGTCTTTCTTGATTGAATTACAAAAAGACAGCTCTTGTTCCAACTTTGATTGTCAAAGCTGAAATCATCAATGTTTTTACAGTTGATATTGCTTCCCCTTTGCGCTCTAGAGTATATGACATTTAGGAAAATAAGCTACTGCATACGTCTGCTAGACTTTCAAGTTATTAGCAATGTGGGCTCCCGGTTGGATTACAAACAGACAGCTCTTGTTCCAACTTTGATTGTCAAAGCTGAAATCATCAGTCTTTTTACAGTTGATAATGCTTCCACTTTGCGGTCAAGAGCATATGACAGTTAGGAAAATAAGCTAAATGCTCTCCCCATGGTATATGATTGCTTCACTTATATTTTTTTCTCAACATCTTTTGAGACAATTTGATTACAGTTTTAAGAAGTTTTATTTTAGGCTAGAAGTAGCTTGGTATATCTTGTTGATTAATCACTAAACCGTCCGATAATTACTAACTCGATATCGAACTAACCGATATCTTAACGGCTGTCTAGCGGATTAATATATTTAAAAGCCAATAATCGATAAGCCGAACTGTTAAGCATAATTATCCGCCCGATAAGCAGCCCTATTCACAAATATCTTTGATTACGATTGGATACCCTTTGTCAAAATATATAAATAAAAGATTACTTAATCTTGAACACCCTTAACAAGATTTCTAATTTCGCTACTACCCTACTATTCTTTACTCAACCTATTTTTGAAAACATCTTTGATTACGATTAAAGAAACAATCTCAAAAATAGACCAAGAACCAGTTTCAGTGTTAAATATTTCGGTTAGTTCCTTGAACTTTGTGACATTAGCTAGGGTCGTACTTCTTTTGGTGGATGATCTGGTGAGTTTTGATGGATGACCGGTTGATGACTTTAAAAAGATAGGTAAAAGACTGAAGACCTTGACTTATGCCTTTTCTTTGGGTTGGAAGTCACTGATATTTATCTGGTTTATTTTGGGGGCTATATTTTCTCAGAAAGTGTTGCGATAATAAATCCGTGCTACCACAAAATACAAGTTAGCTATCCCTTAATTCCTTTAGGGACCATATAAAGGCCGTTAACAAATTTCATATGAGAATGGACCAATTTGAACCAAGCTAGTAAATGATCATCAGAATGCACGCTGTAACTGGTGCTTTCTCCCAAAATTTAACTATATATAATTGTCAATGGCAAAAATAAAGAATCAAAAACTTGACCAAACAAAAACAGACTACTCGATGGTTACATACTATTACAGATAAACATGTATTAAATTACATTAAACCAAGAGGCAGGCAGATGACAGATCCTACCAGTATTGATTTCAATCTCCATCTTGGCATCAATGGATTACATATGACTGCCATATCTTATGCAGCCTTCGTTAAAATTTTGTGTTTCAACCACATAAATGTAGGAATAGGGAGCCAGGTACCACAATCACATGTACAAGCAGTACGGTCAGCCCTTCTGAGAGGATTTACCACAACTGAATTCGTGGCCAGATATCCTGTAGGGATCTTATGATCAACTCACCTGTTCGCCAATCAAATCAAGACCAACGACAAGGAAAGTAAACCCTTGAAACAACAGGAAATAGAAGTGAATCCCTTGAGCAGATAACAAGCTTCTGACAGAGGCTGTTAACAATATAAATGCAAGGGCAAGCTCTTTCCTGTATAAACGGTTTCTCTTCCTCTTTCCCATTTTCTTGGTCATCTCTAATTTGCTAAGCTCAGCGAGGCCTGATTCTGATGATGACCTTGAGACAGTACTCTTCTTCTCCAATAAAGGTTCGGATTCATTTTTCACCATTGCAACTAAATCAGCTTCCGATGATCTTCCGGACTTCTTCGTAACAATCCACTCGTAAGAACTTCCTAACTGGAAAAGCCCTGATATCATGGCATGGAATTTGGTCACAGACATTGTGTTTTCAAATAAAAGATATGGTACAATAAAAGGGAATGATTGTGGGGCTGGAAGAATATTGAGGACAGACATAAGTCCAGGCACATAGCAGACGACCCAAGCTGGTAACTGGGCTTCTGGGAGGAACATGGTGAGTGGGAGAATGATACAAAAGAGAGTAAATGAATAAAATGGTAGGATGAGCTTCCGCAAGAGGAAAAAAAGAAATATCAGGTTGGCTTTCTTGAACCAACTAACCTGAAATGAGAAGCATATACAATAATCACTTGAGAAGATATAATGATCTTTAAACTTGTTAAAAAAAAAATAGTGTATCTATAAAGCATTCAAGGATTCACTCGAACATTCAAATTGAAATGACACAGTAAGGAAACCATTACTTGATTAGAAGGAAAGCCTCATGATTTACGTGTGATGAGATAATAAGAAGGGGGTAATTACAACAACTTCCCTTTTGTATAACGACAACATACAATAACCTCTCTTTGGGTAGAGTAACTTTAACAACCATCATTACTCAATTTTATCCCAAAACTAACTGACATACGAGTCCTCAAAAAGCAGGAAACTAGGGTACAAAAATATATGGAAGAAGAGGATGACCAGAGGAGTACGAATTTGAGGAAATGAAACAAAAGTATGTGGTCCTCAGCTCAAGTGGTATATATGCCCAACGCAAAGATGTCAGAGGGAATACACCCCGAGTCCTTCCTCTCTTCTTTGGTATTGGCCTTCAAAGCAAGCACATAGAGGAAAAAAATGTTTCAGAAAGAAAAGTTTTTGAAGAGCTTGTCCTACCAAAGTATGAAGAGAGGAAGCCAACACTTGAAAAAAGATAGGACCTACTAATTTGCAAGAGCAACTACTGTTTCCTACTAAAGTCCTACCATTTTCAGCAACTACTTAGACCCAAGTTATTTCCAAATTTCCCATTATCTGGAACATTCAACCAAAAATCTCATATTTAGCAAATGTTAAAGAAGCGGATTACCGAAAAAGAAAAAGAAGGCAATATTTCACGAAGTTCTATTTCTTTTTGTCTATGCTTGAGACATGCCAATACTCCCTAACCAATTCTACAACTCTGCTAATCTTTTTGTTCGTTTTCTGCATTCCAATTCTGGAAACTTCTTCTAAGCTTTAGTTCCTATTTTCCATCTCTTAAGCACTCCTGACCTGTGATATGCTGTCCTGCACAGTCACACTGATGTTCTATAAGTCAGGATGGCCATACCTGCCAACTCTTCCTTCCTCCCTGCTTTCAATCTTTTTCATCCCATAGTTCTGATGTTCTTGCTGCATTCCAATGGGCTGTCCAAACCATACTTAGCTGTGATTACCTTTTCCCAAAGATCCTCTTGCTCCTTAGTAAATCTCCAAGCGATTTGCACAACAAGCTTCTATTATGTAATTTTCTTAATCCATCATCTTTTGCTGCGAATTGCTTTGGACAATCTCACAAGATTAACTTTGCTGTTCTCAGATATGAAACCACCTGTTCAATAATTGCTGCCATAGCAAATAGTGCAGTCACACTGATGTTCTATAAGTCCTTCATCCACAGCTTCTCCGATCATCATACTTAGGCTTACATTACCATGATATAAAGGAATGGAGAAAGGGCTCTTTGTGTCCTCTCAAATCCAATTCACATAATATACCAAGTTCCTTTTTGCCTTGCCTCATGTCTAAACAACACTAATTTGCAGATAAGGCACCTATGATTTGTCTACTATATACAGATGCACTTCAGATTGAGAAATCAATCTTGGAATGACTCTTTCTGATATTTTGTTTGACACCTTGGATATTATCTTGTAAATACTGCTCAATAAATTGATAGGTCTACAATCTTCAATCTTTTCTTTTTTGGATCAGTCTATGAAGAGAGATTTTTTTTATCGATAAAATAAGTATTGTTGATGTAAAAAACAGCATAAAGAGATAAACGAAAAGGAGTTCATGGACATGTAGTGAACTAATAAGGGGGTCTGGCTCTAACACATATGCCGATCCCATGTTACACCAAAAACTAATCCAGTTAGATAATATTGGAACTTCTTTTTCGAATATTCCTTCCTGCAGGAAAAAGTCAAAGGCATTCATCACATATCTTCCTATAAAACCACAGTTTCTGCAAAAGGATGTAATGAAACCATTTGATCTTGGAGATTTAGCCCTTGCAATGTTCTTAATCACCAAGTCCACTTTCTATTCACCAGAAAGTCTTCTCCACAGCTGTTGAGAGCTCTTTACGAGTGCCAATGATAATCAAGTCATCAACATACACTACTATTATGACAAATTCAGATCCAGACCTTAAAAAACACAAGGACAAATAGGATCATTTTGTACCCTTCCTTTAGCTCCAGGTTCTCAATGGTTCTTTCAATAGGATTTCTGCCCTGATTCTTTCAATAGGATTTCTGAAGCTTTATTGAACAAGTTTCACAGGAACTTTTATGTGCTTCAGGCATTTTGAATCCTTTAAGGATTTTCATAAAAATGTGTAATAGTATAAATAGCCTGGTTTCCATCAATGTATGGCTTTTCAAACTTCGATTAGATACCTAAAGTAATTGACCCACCACAGAATGTCCCTATATAATCAATAGCAGGCCTTTTTAAAAATCCTTTGATTTTATATCTTTACTTCATTTCTCACTTTGTTTTATTTTGTAGCTTGACTTCTCCAGAAACTTCACATTTGCCAAGTGAAGCCAATTTTGCTTGGATTGCATCCTTCCACTTTTGGCCAATCATTACTCTGTCTAGGTTTCAGTTTAACATCCTCATCGTGTTACTTTATTTCAACAGCAACATTATAAGCTAAATCTTAAAATCATTTCGGTCTAGTAGCTTATGAGATTATCATTAATTTAAGGTACCTAGACCTCCCCCTGCGAACTTAGTAGGCGTTTGGACATGCGGTTTGAAACCATGAGATGAAACCAGCGTTTAGACATACATTTCATCTTATGATTTCAAACCATATTTGTTTCCAAAAAGGCATGATTCTCCAAATTTAAAACTTACCTATAAGTTTATATCTTGTAAAAAAAGACCATAAGTTGGTAAATATTTTTAACAATTATAAACCATTTACCATAACTTGCAATGGTCACTTTCTTCAAAGAGTAGTTACATTACTATTCATGTTAAATTTTGTTTTTATTGAACTAAAGTTCACCTATTTTTTAGAAAGGTCTTCTAGTAGCGTATTAATTTTGTCTTGAACTATGACTTGGTCATTTGGTAAGATTATGTTTTTAGTTTTCACAACTTGTGGGTTTTTATGTCTATAGGAGAAAATACTTATATTTGTATGAAATATTCTTTTTGTTATGTGTCAAAATTTTTTATTTGATCTTCTTGATCATTTGCTCCTTTACTTTTTTGAGAATTTTTATCTTTGGATTTCTAAAAATAATATTACTACTAGTCAACTGAACTTCGTAGTATATGAGATTTTATTGGAAGGTTAGTAAATGCATTTGTCTGTTCATGGACATCTAAGAGTACTTTGTATTTATATGTTATTTATGAAACTTAATTATTTTCTTATTTTGGTAACTCCACTCCCAGTTTACATCCTTCAGTTCTCAATTTGTCCTAACTTAAGGCAACGTTAGTAATCATCCTGTAATAGTCTAAATAGAGATGTAAATACGTTATTTTGAGCTTGACTTCTCAACACGACTCCTACTTTTCTCAGAGTTAAATTCCAGTTCTTCTATCCGCAAGATATAAAGATCTTAAAAAAGGTCTAGTAGCTTGAGATACTGAAAGGTTGACCTACTTATGTTCTTTAGTATATTTGTTTTCTTTCTCCAGAAAATTATTAGACACGTTATTTCAACAAATAAACGATAACTTGCAATGGTCACTTCTTCAAGGTAGGAATCCTGACATTGTCTAGGTTCACCCACTGCTGCTTTTCTTTTATGCAGCCATTGTTTTTTCCAAACAATGTATCTTATATTTGTATGAGTATTCTTTAAGCAAACCTTTTATTTGATAACTAATACATTAAAACAATTATTTCTAAAAATAATATTACTCGTTGAACTTCTGTAGTGAAAATTGTGAAAGTCCGTAGTACTTGTATTTTATTATTTCTAACTTAATTATTTTCTATCATAGTTTACATCATGTCGAATTTATCCTAACTTGAGTTAGTGGCACTTGATATCTCTGAGAAAATTACCTATCATGGGTTCTCGATGCTGAAATTCACTTAAGACGCTACAGGTCTTGGTACCACTATTACTCAGGATAATGAAGCATTGAATCAGGACAAAGCGAAGGCTATGATTTTCCTTCGTCATTATCTGGATGAAGGGCTGAATTTGACGGGGAAAGATCCACTTGAATTGTGGACTAGTCTAAAGGAAAGATATGACAACCTTAAGACAACGGGATTTCCAAGGGCTCGGTATGAGTGGATACACTTATAGTTACAAGATTTTAAACACGTATGTGAGTATAACTCTGTTGTATATAGAATAACTTCCTAATTAAAATTATGTGGGGAAGCTAAGAATGATGAGTATCTATTGGAATAGACTCTTACCACTTTTCATGCCTCAAATATGGTGTTACAGCAGCAATACCATGAAAGGGGTTTTAAAAAATATCTTGAGTTGATCTCATGCCTTTTGTGGTTGAGCAACATAATACTCTTTTGATGAAAAATCATAAAGCCCGTTTCACTAATCTGTTCCTTTCCCGGAAGCCAACGTGGTAGCAGCACATGGTAAGTCCGAAAGAAGACAATAACTATCGGGGCCGTATGAATGTGCGTCGGTGTGGCAATGGCATGGGACAATATAATAATCATCATCCCGGTGGTCACTATAAATAGGAGAACAATCTGGTTTCTCAATACAATCCTCAAAAGGCAAAAGCAATAACTTTCATCATTGTGGCATAAAAGGTCATTGGAAAAATGGGTTCATACTCAAAAGTCTAGCAGAATCATTGATTAAATGCCTCCAATTGATAATTAGACCATCGCTAATGAGGACAAAACTTCCCCTTTCGGAATGAGGGCATGCTATTTTGCACGCAGCAGACCATCGCTAATGAGGACAAAACTTCCCCTTCCGGTATGAGGGCAACTATTTTGCATACAGTAGCACTTGTACGCATAAGGCCAACTAGTTATCATGAAGTCTCCCCACTACAGTTGGCTTTAGGTCAAGAGCCAAACATTTCCCGTCTTGTGCGGTATATGTTCCAATTGCTCCACGACGCACGACGCCCCAAAGAAGATTGAGGTTATATATTGAGTATGAATCTCCTATTTTAAAATATTTGGAACCTGTGAGTAAGATTTATTTACGGTAAGATTTGTTGATCTTCTTTCTTTCTTTTCAAATTCTTTCTTCAAACACCCTACAACATTTGAAATCTCTTTAGGAGTGCCAATGATATTCAAGTCATCAACATACACAAGCTATTATGACAAATTCAAATCTAGACCTTCTTATAAAAACACAAGGACAATTACGATTCTTTTTGTACCTTTTCTTTATTTGCCTCTCTCTTGTAAGAGTTTTGATAAAGCTTGACAAAATGCTCAAGTGCCCAACATTCATTTTTTCAATGACCTTTCATGCAACAACGATGACAATTATTGTCTTTACCTTCTGAAGGATTGTATTGCTAACCCATATTTCTCTTCTATTTACAATGACCACCACGATGACGATTATTATATCGTCTCTTGCCATTGGCACTCCCACACACATTCATATGGCCCCGATAATTATTTTGTCTTTCTTCCAGACTTACCATGTGGTGCTACCACATTCTCTTCCAGTAATGGAACAAATCCAATGAAGCGGGTTTCATGATTTTTCCATCAAAAGGGTATTATGTTGCTAAACCACAAGGAGACATGAGATCAACTCAGAATATTTATTAAACCCCTTTCACGGTATTGTTGTTGTAACACCATATCTGAGGCATGAAAAGTGGTAAGTCTTTTCCAACAAATCCTCATCATTCATAGCTTCCCCACATAATTTTAATTTGGAAGTTATTCTTTATACAACTATACTCACATACTGTCTTAAAATCTTGTAATCGTAAGTGTATCCACTCATACCGAGTCCTTGGCAATACTGTTGTCTTAAGTTTGTCATATCTTTCCTCCGTACCAGTCCACAATTCAAGTGGATCTTTCACTATCAAATATTCAGCCTTCAATCCTTCATCCAAATGATGGTGAAGAAAAATCATAGCCTTCGCTTTGTCCTGATTCAATGCTTCATTACCATGAGTAATAGTGGCACCAAAACTTTAGCGTCTAAGTGAATTTCAGCATCGAGAACCCATGATAGGTAATTTTTTCGGGAGATATCAAGTGACACGAACTCATGTTTGACAAATTCGACATGATGATAACTATTATAGAAAATAATTAAGTTAGAAATAATAAAGATACATATATTACAAACTTTAACAATTTTCACTACAGGAATAATGACAAAGTAACTTATGTTTAGAAATATTTTTTTTAAGTGTATAAGTTATCAAATCAAAAGTTTGCTAGAAGAATACTTATAACATATAATATACATTGTTTGGAAAAAACATAGCAACTACATAGAAGAAAAGCAGTAGGTGAACTTATGTGTTGAAATAATGTGTCTAACAATTTCATGGAGAAAGGAAGGACTGAAATATACCAAAGAATATAAGTAAATCAACGTTTCAAAATCTCAAGCTACTACACTTTTAGTTTGTATGAGAACGAGATCTTAGAGGAATGATAACTAGAAGATCATCATACAGTGCATATATAAGAACTGGAATTTAACTTGGAGAAAATTAGAGTCGTGTTGATAATGTGTTAAGAAATCAAGCTCAAAATAACAATATTAAAGATGAAAAAAAGATAGACAAAATAGGAGAACATTCTTCTTTCTTTCAAGTGTACCATATATTACATTTCATACCCCTATTTATACTATTACATAGAGGATGGCTATAAGATGGCCTTAAACATGGCATTATTGAGATCATGTAGGAGGTTATGGAGGCTTGAGAGATCATGGAGGAGGTTATCTAGGTGAAACAACCAAAATAAAGAATTACACCTTTAGAGTTGTGAACATCCACTAATAATATAGAATTTACAACAATAAGTATTTTTTCAACTATTAGTAAATTTCTCCAATTACCTCTACTTGTATTGAGAAAATCTCTCTCTCTCTCTTTCTACATTGTTCATTATCATAGATTTCTATATCTCGTTTATCATAAAAAAAAATTCTAATGAAAAAAATGATTTGAAGACAAGAGAGGGTAGCTCAAGTGAGAAGCACCATATACCTCCTATTTTGAAGGATGCAAAGTCGCCAAGGAAGCAAAGTGACAAAGGCCCAGTGTTGATCTTTTGGGGACAGTGGTCGAGGAATCGGATAGATGCAGGTTCTCATGTTTAAGAATAAGGCAAAAAACTTTTGGAGTGCAATCTATGTATTTCACATTTTCTTTGGAAAGGTAATAATTGTTAATGTGAAGTTCCCAATATACAAGGGGTATGCAAAAGTAAAAGAATCTACACAAAGATATGATTTTCTAAGAATAGCACCCGATCACCTACGCAAACAGAAGCCTCATGGGTGCACCAAAATTTTACTAGGAACAGACGATCAGCTCTCATATGTATAAAAGACTTTACACCTTTCCATCACAGACAAAAGATGAGTTATATGGTGGAATACAGTCCCAGCATCTGGTGGACAATTTGGAGAAGAGTAATTATAGATGCTTTGAAGATAAATCCAACTTCATTCGGAAGATAGAGTTTAACTACAATCTATTGTCTAGTTCTGGTGTAAAACGGAGCTTGTAAATGAGGCAGAACCAGTTTAGAACTCATAGAGTATCTTCATGTTTAGAAAAGGGATACACTTTCGCATTTTGTTTTTTGCTACGCTGTAATGTTCTGTCCAGCACCAACTTAGCACTGATTCTTAGTTTATAAAGTCCTAAATTTTCCAAAAAGGTATTTTCCGCCTATTCGAAACTTCCTATTCCTTTCTTTCCAAATTATGACATAAGAGCCAGGAGAGCTACATCCTATATTCTATATCGAGCCTGTTTGGATGGGCTTATGCCTATAAGCTGTTTGCAGCTTATAAGCTAAAAAAAATAAGTTGGGGTAGTCTAACTTATTTTTTTGGCTTATAAGCTGTTTTCAGCTGCTGCTTTAGATAAGATAAGTCAAATGGGCTCAATTATTTTTTTGAGCTTATTTTAAGCACAAAATGACTTTATATGCCAATAGCAAACACCAAAAAGCTGAAAACAGCTTATAAGCAACTTATAAGCCAATCCAAACGGGCTCATCTTCTTTTCCTTCATCTGAAAGTCCAGATATATCACCCTTTAACGGGTGCCAGTGTCACCTACTGTCTCCCAGAAATATTTCAGGTGTATTTCACATTACATATTAATGCATTAGCAATTCCACTATGTAAACAGTTGGGAATCACTGACCCATCAAAATTCAATACATTGTTGCCATAAGAGGTTATTAAAGTCTAGTATACTCTTCAAAATCCAAAAAAGCACAAGATTTAAGGACAAGGTTGGCCATAACTCCCTGTTGTTTATCCAGAAATTACTGATCTTCACGTGTAGTGGATCAGAATAAAGTGTTGCAGAAAAAGAGTCGTGACCCTGGGTTGCCATATCTCATTTACGCTTTTAATTTACTGGCCATATTAGATGCTGAGTAACTTGCTGACTAAACTTCAAGTTAGTTATAGATATCGTAACCAAAATGTATGAAAATATTTTCTTATGATAAACACCCATACTTTCTTATGATAAATACCCCATACGAACCTTTGAACGCAATATGTCGGAAAAACACAGGCGAAAAAGTTGCATTGGACCAGAATGCCACCGGTGTTGCTGCTTCTTATATGCCTCATAAGACTCCGGTAGTTCACAAAGACACTACAAAAAGGAGAACCAAATTTGTTAAAACCCGTTATTGTACAAAGAGCCTAATTAACAATTTAGAAACTTACAAACCTTAACATCGTTCACATAGATAAACTTCCATCCGCAAAGGTGAGCACGGACAGCAATATCCATATCTTCAACTGTTGTTCGCTCTAACCAGCCTCCGCATTCTTCAAGAGCCTTGATTCTCCATACACCAGCAGTGCCATTGAAGCCAAAGAAGTTAATGAACCATCCATTGACTTGTTGCTCTACTTCAAAATGAAACGCAAGATTTATGTTCTGCAATCTCGTAAGCAAATTCTCGTCCTTGTTCACAAAAGCCCACCTTGTTTGGACAAGAGCGACATCATCATGTCCCTTCAAGAATGCAACAGGAAAAAGTCATATACGTGACTGGAAACATAACCGAAGTGCGCCATGGCAGCCAATTAATGCAGAATATTGCAGTTAAGAGGTGGGAGGCTCACTATAACACTAGCACCCAAGAGATATAAAATAATCTTTACACAAGCCTAGTTTTTCGCTCAGCATAAGGATAACTTGAAATCTGAACGCACTCAATAAAGGGTAAAAGTTAGAAATTATTCGTCGCAATTAAAAAAAAGAAATAATTTGATGATAACAATCAAGCCTGCTCATACCGTGCAAATTTTATATCTACTAGGACGAAGTCTTCTAGCCAGCATGAAAATACATCATGCACATAATATGAAGGAAATAACACTTCAGCACCAATTGTTCTTAGTAAATAGAAAAGAGAAAAAGAAATGAAGTAGAAAACCCCACGAACAGGTAGCTTCTAAAAGGAAACTTAAGAAGAGATGCTTTGATACCCTCAAGATAACTTTTGTACAAAAACACGACTAGTAATTTTTTGATGTGTTCTGGGAATTTCGGCTGATTTTGTGCATAGAAGAGTGGTACTACACGCTTACGGAGGAGTACAGCATGACAGTTAGTGAGAATAAAGGAGTTAGTAATTCTGTTCTTTACTTTACAGTTTTGACTTTAGTCCCGTTGAGGATAAGTAGAAGTTACACTAATTACACATTAGCCCAGTTTCATTTTCTGCATTTATCACTTTTAGTCCAATACTCTTCTGGCAAAGGACACTGCTATATGTAAGCTGAGAAGCTTCTTTCACGATTATGAAATGCAAATCCCTAGTTTATTTTCTTCTTCTTAGCTTAGCTAGCTCATTTCTTCCTGTGAATTCCAAGTCCGATCCAGATCACATCATTTTTGCAAATAAAGATTGGAACAAACTCCTGCCCTGCCTATAATATGAAATAACATAGGCAGACTCCAATAGTAACACCAACAAAAAGAGACAAGCCTATAGCAACAAGATTTCAATTCAGAGAAGATTCTTTAGTAGGCACATGAGCCAGCCAGATATATCTAGGAAAAGAAATCACCTTGAAGTAGGGAATAGTGTTCTTCAGAAAATCTGGTGTTGGTTGGAAATCTGCATCAAAGATTGCTACAAATTCATAATTTTTTACATAGCCACAACTCATTGCAGATCTGAGATTTCCTGCCTTATAGCCTGTGCGTATAAGACGATGACGATATACGATTTGCACACCCCTCTGTTGCCACTTTTGTACTTCAGCCTTGATAAGTCCCTGAACACCCAAATCATCTGAGTCATCTAAAATTTGTACGAGCATTCTCTCCTTAGGCCAATCCTGGATACATACTGCTGCAATCGATTGTTGGTATACCTGAGTTATACCACAATGAAGGAATTTATACTTAGTAAAAAAGTAACTCAACAAAACATCAACTTACTCATTTAGGGAAATAGGCGGCTCGTCATAAAGATACACCTGAATTAGGATCACTAATGAAAGCATTACAAACTCTCAGCAGATAATAGGTGCATAGTTGCTGTCAAGAACACAACGCAGTGACAATTGCGGGTGCTGACCCAGGATTATTATTAGAAATTGTTTGCCCATGCAGATACGTTCTTAAATCAGCATTCAAGTTAAGATAGAACTACTTGGTTTAATCAACTGCTCACCCTGTATTTAGGCCAACTAAATACTGTGTAAGAAGTCTCAGTCTTAGTAAAGTCATCATCTCAACTAAATAGTCAACGAGTGCTTTATTCTACAAAAACAGTTATTCAAATGCATGAAACATTTTACGTGCGAAACATCACTAGATACTGAAAAATTAGTAAAGATTACATCTTATCACTCAAAACATCACTAAAAACTGCAAAATTAGTAAAGATTGCATTCTCATTATTCCTATTTCTACAAGCAAATGAAACCAGCTCGACACTTGGCTTTGTGAGGGGAAGTTCTGCAGAAATGAATAAACTAGGTGTTGGAAATCTTACGAAAAATACTTGATCACGAAACCTGTAGGGAATTCTTGAAAGCTTGAGGCGTGTCAAAGACACTGTCCTTAAGGATATTTCACCCATAAAGGTGTATCCCTAGGATTCAACAAGGTCCTCTATTATTAAACTTGTGCTGGAGCACAGAAACTAACAAAGATGAACAAAAAGAAAACCCAGCACAACAATAATATGGGAAGAAGAATTTCTCTTGATCTTTCCCCTTCAAAGGAAAAGGACTAGAATTTATATATTGATAAAAGATGGTTGAAGAGCCTTCAATGTTAATAAGAAATTAATGTCCCGACTTTAATAAGAAGTTAATGCAGTAAGAATTGAACCTCAGATTAATGTTTGAAAACGTATCAAACATTATGATATAGTAAAAGCCATATTCAAGGCTAAGAATTGATGGCTAATGAAGAATAAAGGGACGGTTACGATTCCAACAGTAATGTTAGGATTGTAAGATAACAAAGCTTTAAGGAATGAATTTAGACAATAATATGAATACATAATTCTTTTTGAGATATTATAATTATTTTTCCAACACTAAGTAAGGAAGCAAATTCACTGAGCATGTAAGGTCTAGAATCACAAAGTACTCCCTCCGTCTCAATTTAAGCCTCTTAATTTCACTGGCCACAAAGTTTAAGGAATAAAAAGAGACTTTTGAATCTTGCGGCCCTAAATTAAAGATATGTGTAATGTATTAAAATGTCCTTTGAATTTTGTGATTTTATACTTCCCATGCAGGATCAGCAGAGGCGGAAAAAAGATTTGATATTACTGGGTTCAGGATACTAGTTTTCTTAAGTTACTGGGTTCTAAATTAAGAATGTGTATATATTCAATAGATTTCTTAAGACAAATACAGAGTTTGAACCAAAGTTACTGGGTTCGGCCGAACCATAACACGTACACTGGCTCCGCCCCTGGCAGGATGTTAGAATCGTCAACTTACTAAATATAGAAAAGATGCACTCTTTCTGATACAGACCAAAAAAGAAAAGTAAGAGAACTCGAAAACATACATTGTCTTACCTCCCTCTCATTGCACATTGGTATCTGTATCAACACCATAGGATAATCCTCAACATTCACATCATTTTCACCATACTCAATCTCAGCTTTCGGTTTAAGTCGTCGAAACTTAATCCAAAAGCAACCAAATACAAGCACAATCCGATCAACCGACTGTATTAGAAACAAAACAATACACATATTCGTCAAACTCTGCAATGGCGGCGCCAAATAATTTGCCCTAATTTCTATCCAATTCGCATACACATAACCCGATTCCACAGTTGGTGGACTGAAATGCCATCCTTTAAAGTAAGCAATAAGCTCAAACACTAACAATATCACTGAAACTGTTAAAAACAGTTTAATTACACGGTAAAGTCTAGAATCTGACTTAGGTGGTGATGAATTGGAGGTCACAATTCTGCGATTAGCTGTACGAACAATAGAGACGAATCGATTAGTGAGGAATGCGATTGAATTAGCGATTTGTTGGAATTTAAGAAGGTAAATCCAGGAGAGTTGACGAGCACTACGAGTACGAGTATGTTCCTTTTGGTCAACATTAGGGCTACTGATCTCAATAGTCAAAGGGAAGAGGTTGTCGTCATTGCTATTTGCTCTCTGTTTGTTCCACCATTCCTGAAATTCTTCATTAGGCTGACGAGACATATATAGGAGCAATTTTTTTTATTTTATTTTTTTTGACGAATCGGAGTAACAAAGGGCTGAATCTGAGTGGATGAGGCAGATTTTCGATTTTTTAACGGCGATGGAATGTGGAGGGAGGGAGTGTAGTGAGAGTGAGTGCAGTACAGTGATCCGGAGAATGGGGAAGAAAAGCAGGACGGTAATGGAAGCTAAATTTAGGTGCCATTTGGCTATAAAAATTATTCACTTTTCTATGTAATTTCTTTTCATTTTTTACCGGAATTAGAGTTTGGCCATGAAAATTTTTAAAAAAATTATTTTTTAAAAAAAATTCACTTTTTTTATTTTTTTATAATTATATTTTACTAAAAATTATAATTTTAAAAATTATTACGAAATACTATTCTAACTCTAACTTTAAAATTTCAAAAAAAGTAATTTTTTTTTGATATGTATGGACAAACGGAGCCTTAGTTTATCTGCCTGACAAAAAAAAATTGAAGCAGATCATGTGCGGCAATATTTGAGAATCATACGCGCATGCATCATCGTATCTTTCACGCGTGCCATGTTTTCAAGGAGTTGTTTGGTGGCCGGCTAGAGGCTAGAGTTATACGAGGGAATTTATGTATTATTTTATATAGCGTTTAGTAATTCATATATTAGTTATTTTATTTTTTATCATGTATAAAATAATATATAGATTTTCTTTTAATTTATACATGTATTAGTTATACGGATTTCTAATTTGCAAATCAAACACTGTATTAATTTTAAACATGAATAATTTACTTTCTAACTAGCTATAAACGTGATATTACTTATGCAAGATTTAAACATGAATAGCTTGCCTCCTAACGAGCTACTAAACGATCCCTATTTATTCTTTCTTTTATAATAATCTTTTTATGAGTATAAATGTATAATAAGTCCCTCATAAGAAAATGATGCTATAACTTCGACAAGTGATCTGATCATTGTTTGTAGCACTTGATTTTGAAACCATACACGATCAAGTAGGGTTGAATTAGGCAACAGGAAGAGTGGACAAAAATAGATATTTGATATTTGAAGCGTGTGGGTTTTGAAGCTGATCCATTTGCCAATGAGTCGCCGATAAATTACATCACTCATCATATATATATATATATATATATATATATATATATACACACACAACTGACACTAGTTATATCATATTTTTTTCTTATCTCACAAAAAAGTGTCCATCTTGGAATAAATATTTTCAAGAGAAGTATTAATGCACAATTTTATATTTAAAGGAGATAATTTATGGGTTCTTTAGTTGAAGGCTGAAGTGCGCATATACCTCACTAGTGTACTTGCCCGCACTTCGTGCGGTAGTGAGAAAAGACTATGTGACTGAATATTAAAATCACACATAATTTTTATAAAAGAAAATGAATTTTACAAATCAAATAACTTTTCATGATTTTTTGGACATCCTATTTCTTTGATAGAAAACAGATGCTTAAAATATTGCATGTTAAAAAAAAACCGACCTATTTAAGTAAGTGTATAGAAATAATAGAAAAAAAAAAAGTAATGGAAAGAAAACAAATGGTAATGAAATCCAGGGATATTGTAAACCTAAGACGTAACCTACTTCTTTTTTCTTCTTCTTCCAAGGCATTTTTCTTAATATTTTATTTCATAGCATGAATTATTGATACTTATGTTTTATTTTTTTCATTTCTTGTTAAATAAAAACTAAAAAGGAAAACAAAATAAAAGTGTGGTTGCAATTTCCTGATTTCTAATACTTCATTTTTCCTTTTCTTCATTTCTTTTGTAGATTTCCATGTACCTAGATTTAGGTGCATGTACTCCTTCTCTTGGACAATATTTCCTTGCAGAGGTGTGTCTAGTTCTCTGAAAAAAACTGTAACTGGTGATATGAAAAACCGTTATAGAAAAACTGCAACTTGTGTGATACGGAAGACGTTGAAATAACAATTGAAGACAATATAAAATAAAAAAATACCTTCTGGTTCCTTAACAAAATGATAAGCAAATATATACATGTATCAGCAACCATTACCAATTATTCCTCTTAAATCACAACTCTATAATTCCTTTTAAAATTGAAGAATAATAAACATTCAGTCAAAAGATTTGTATTTGTGTATTAACAGAAAGAGAAAGAAAGATAAAATGAAGGGTGAGACTCAGGGGCGGAGCCAGCCCTTCGGATGTGAGTTCGGCAGAACCCAGTAGCTTTTGTCCGAACCATATATTTGTATTAAATTTTTTGTCAAATATGTACAAATTATTAATTAAGAACCCAATAACTTTAAAAAATTAGAACCCCAAACCCACAAGCTTCGGATCACACTCCGCCTCTGGTGAGACTCACTATCAATCTTAGCTTTGCTGTTAAAGATGAATTCTTTGTTTTGAAGCGGCAGGGATGTGTGTTTGGAATACTATTATATATTGTTTTTGTGGCTGTTAAGCTATTGCAATTTACTTACGTCACACTGATGTGATTCAATGACAAACTAACGTGGGTATAGAAATTTAATGGGGAAGGAATATGGGCATATGAAAAGCAAGAAAAATCAGTGGAGTAAAAGCCAAGAGTCTGATAAAGATAAAACAAAACGTTACATTCATCTTTGGAGTAAAAACTTAAGCATATTTAACATAATAAAGAGAGAGTTTAATGAGTGAATTTAAGTCTTTTTACATAGCACATAAATCAGAAAAAAAAAAAAATAGGAAAAAGGCTAAAAAAAGGAGAAAAAAGATAAATAGGAATGGTGGCCATAGAAGGTGCCACATCACCTTGTCTATGCCTAGCTTTAAATTATATATAGATTGGGGATCATTATTCGAGCACTACTTGTAGACTGTAGTACCTAAATATTTAGAAAAAGGGTTCAAAACACGCTCTAATTTTGGCAGAAATTGCTATAATACACTCCAATTTTGCGGGGGTCCTATGACCCCCCCCGGAATATCTTTTTGTGTATTATTGATGATATTATCGAGTGACCTAGACAAGCAAGTGAGCACACGTTGGTTGAGCGCGTAAGGGTGGACTTAAAACTAAACAGACACATCTCTATTTCCCGCGTTGAATTCCAAATAATCCTTTTTTTTTTAGAGATGGGTGCATTTAGTTTTAAGTCCACCCTTACGCGCTCAACCAATGTGTGCTCACTTGCTTGTCTAGGTCACTCGATAATATCGTCAATAATACACAAAAAAAAATAGTTTAGGGGGTCATAGGACCCTTGTAAAGCTGGAGTGTGTTATAGCAATTACGGCCAAAGTTGGAGTGTGTTTTGGAACCTTTTCCCAAATATTTATAAGTTCACCCATTTGGAAATAAATTCAAACTATTTGAAGTTACATATGATTAAAGTCCAGTCGTTTGTGTAAACTTCAACCAATTTATTTAAAATTCAAGCATTTTTATCTGAAGTTCATGCATATATGGATGAAGTTCAATTATTTTTGTGTTAAATTTGGGTAGAAATGCTTAAACTTTAGCCATATTTAACTTCAAGACACTACTTTTTGAAATTATTTCGAAGTGATTAGGAGGCCTGTGTTTGTTTTATCATAGGCTCCATTGTATCAAAATTTTCAAAACATTTTTTTGCGTGGATTGTCCTTCAAAGGTGCCGGTCTTTAATTTTGGTCCCTCAAATTGCTGGTCTTTAATTTTTGTCCTTCGGTTTAAAAAGTGGTCGAAAATACCCTGGGGTTCAAAAGATTCTATGTTCGAACCCCGCTTAGTCAAAAAAAAAAAAAAAGAATTTCACAAGGCATGGCTTTCGCGAAAACCTCTGCTTTAAAGCTTAACATTTGCCCAAAAATTAGGCCTATTCGGGCAAAAGTTAGGCCTTAAGTCAATCTTTTGCCCAAAATTAGGCCTTAAGGGGGCCTAATTTTACCTCTGCCTTAAGGCCTAATTTTTGCTCGAATAAGCCTAATTTTGGGCAAAAGTTAGGCCTTAAAACAAAGGTTTGCCTTAAGGCCTAATATTGGGCAAAGGTTTACCTTAAGACCTAACTTTTGCCTGAATAGGCCTAATTTTGCTACGAAACTCTGCCTTATGATTATTTTTTTTGACTGAGTTGGGGTTCGAACTGAGAACCTTGAAATATAAGGCGAAGTGGAAAAATTAAAGACCAGCAATTTGAGGAACAAAAATTAAAGACCACTCCCGAATAAGGCCAATCGTGCAAATTGCCCATTTCAAAATTCTTGGACCCATCTAAAGATAAAGGCCCATTGTTTTATCTGGGCCTAAAATCTGACACTTGGTCAACTAGCATGTAACTTGATGCATCCATTGGGAGTTTCCCGTACAACAATACTTTTTACCTGCAGGCCACTCCTCAATCAAACTTTGGAGCTCAATAAATGTCGTTTTTCTAATGTCCACAGACTACTGTGTATTGAACTCACACATAGCGGGCCTTATAGCCTATTTGGATAAGTATGGACTTCTCAATTGGGCTATCATTGCAGCTCTGAAAGAAGACAATTTCATCGGACATCCTTTTTGGTTATTTAGTAAATGATCTATTTTTTTATTTTTTATTTTTCTTATAATTTATGAAACTTTTAGATCACTCGATACAGATTTTTTTTGAGCAAACTATATATTTTATGAGAAAATAATAGGTCATGATTTAAAATTTGGTTTTTTATTACAAATAGAGGACGATAGGTACATTTGCGTATATGACCCCTACGAAATGCATCCCAAATTACCTTCCTTGGGATCGACGTAGAATCTTACCATATGTTTGGGAGTTTTACTGATACAGTTAGTTGTACTAATTGTGTACAATTTTTTAACATCAATAAAAAACTTTAATTTGGTAACACAGAAAATAGTAACTTTTTACGCTTCAATAGGATTAGTAAGGTAAGGCATGACCCCTCTTGCATGTATTTTTTCCTTTGAATTTCGTCTTTATTATGTAAATAAGAATCTAGTCCTAGGCACCTCGCCAGCTAGTGAATTTGCTTTTAAAAAAAATTGGTAACACAGAAAATAAAGTACCATGGTTGGTAAAACGATAATTTTTTTGCGGGGCAGTCTGTTGACACTATCATTTAAATTGTACACATCTTTTTTATATTTTTGTACATGTACCACTTCAAATATGATGTGTCTAAAGTTAGACTTGACAAAACCTAACTTCAGACATTTTGCCTGAACTTCAGTCATATATGATTGAAGTTCAACAGTTTTTGCATCAACTTTAGCTATATGAGCATGAACTTCGAATAGAAATGACTAAAGTTAGACAAAAATGATTGAACTTCATTGTAAAGTAAAACAAAAATGATTGAACTTCAGACACTGTATGTCGAAAATTGTTTGAAATGAATACATGTGCAAAAACATTTAAAAAGGAGAATAAGCTAAATGGTAGCATCAAAATCGGGTATCCATGCACTCCCCAGTAAAATGTGCTATACTATAATAGCACTCCGGCCGGTAAAATGTGCAACTAGCCTATACTATAATTTTTTTTTTATATACTGTATTAACGTATCGGTGCGTATATGATAAATCCTGCTTTTGGGCTCAATTTCTAGGTGTCATGCCAAATAAGTAGTAAAATTTATACATTTCTTCATTAGATTACAAAAGGGTTACAAAAAGAGCCGACATGGGGAAAGATAAATGACATTGCCTGCTCCACTTTTGCTTTCACTCCGTAATCAGTCCTCTTCATTTCACTTTCACCACATAACTCGTTAATACCTAATTTATGACATGTTTGCCCAAATTTGGGTGACAACTTATTGTGGTTTTGGATGAGTATCACTCGCAAGCTTTATGGTATATTCATAGAGTAAAGCCTCGGGAATTTTTTTTTTATCGTAAACATTCATCGATTATGATTTTACCTCATGTGCATTCCATATATCAAACACTAATTTCGCAGTATACCAACACCTTTATTTCATTGATCAATATAGTGTAATGTTTCACCATATCATCATGCAACAATTGGCAGCAATATCTTTTTTACCTTATTGGTCAAGGATCTTCTTCTTTAATTAGAATTCCAAAATTCTCTTAGTGGAAAATGGATTATTCGATCAATGAATAGACAGAAATCGTTGGTCTGTTAATGCGACAACTGATTAGCAATTTAGCATCGGTAAGACACATTATTGGAAAGGGAGGGGGGGTTGGGGGTTACTAGCAGAAAATTCTCAATTGTTAAACTACATTAACAACTTCTCTTAATAGTGAATAAACCAAGGGTACAACTTCATCCTAATGGGCGGTACTACGATCCTTAACAGGGGCCTCAAATTTAGCCCATAAAAATATAACTCGATTAGCCTATCGATCTTGAATTAGATTGGTAAGGTTGGTTATATATTTATTATTGGGTCATGTTGAGCATGTAGTGCAATTAGCATAGGCGGAGCTAGGGTACCGAATAATGGGGTCATCTGGGCCCTCTTCGTCCAAAAAATTATACTACATATACAAAATTAAAGTCATTTTTTATGTATATATATAGTACATGTTGAATTCTCTTGACTTATTCGTACAGAAAAAAATACTTAACTTTTTTAGTTTAATTTGTTCAACATATAGTAATGATAAATAAAAGAAAAAGTTTATTTGGGTTTTTAATTAAATAAATTATAAAGAACAAAGAAACAAATGACAAATAAAATAAAATTTGACGCATTGTTTAGCCAAAGTTGATCTGACCATCTTGATTCAAACAAATATTATCCAGTTATGATCCAACTCAATCATTTATATCAGCAAAAATGAGTGAATGGTAATTCTTAGCAAGCGTTTTAGCTGGGAAAAGAGAAACAAGAATGATGTTTGCAGAGAGACAAGGGCATCCTATCAAATGATGACGATCAGAAATATAAATATGTACAAATATAAATTAAAACGAAAGTCCTCCTAATACATTTCAAAGCTCCAACCTTACTCCCTTGCCAGTTGTGCACCATGTTACCTGGTTGGTAAATCAAATGATCCTTTGCTTACTTTTTAATTTAATCACCCCAACCTACCATTAGGCTCCTTATATTCTAAATTCTACACTTTCTTGTACATTCAATCTTACAAATAAATATGAAGAAGATTTATTAATATGAAAAAATGCGGTTAAGAAAATAGCGTTTATTCTCTTGAATGACTCAAGTTATATAGTTTAGTAAAAATATTACAAAATTTATTCAGTCTGTTTTGATGTTAAAAGAAAAAATCTTTACGGGGATTACATTGTCAAATTTGTATAATATTCTCATTGTGAACCTGCGAATTTCATTGCTTATTGCTCAATTATGGTCAGGGGCGAATCTAGTTAATGATTTATGAGTTCATCCGAATTCAACAAAGATTCAGCTTAGATTGTAATCATTGTTGATCAGCATGAAGAATATATGACCCTGCGAGAGTGTATTATTTTAGAAATTTCAACAATTTGTTTAACTGATATAAAGTGTGACCCCGATCTCGCAGATATTTCAATTCCAGGGAATGATGAAGTCATATCCTCAATTCGATTAATTCTTAACAAATTAGTCCAAATAGTACAATTCGATTTCAGTAAATCAAATGAGTTATAGCAGAATCTCCAAACTCAAAATCGTGATGTTCAAACCGAATCCAACTGATCTGATTATGGTTACTTTTGTTTTCATATTGAATTATGGTTACTCATGTCCTACTGAAATGCCATCAAATTTGCGTCAGTACTCAACCTTGTCTAAACATTCTTTCTTAGTAAAAAATTTCTTAATATATATTCCTTTGTCATTTTCACTCCAACTTTCGGAAGCATATAAAACTTTTCTCCAACTTTTCGTATCAAATTTCTTCCACGTGATTGTGACTATCAACCAACAAACCCTTTTGAGGCATGATATCACCCTATAGGTTTGAAGCATTCATGCTAGACTTATAATATACTTACCCCCTAACATAACACTATTAGGGAACATGTTAGTGACTCACTTCAATTTGTACTTTGCTTGGACATTTGTTCTTCAATGTAGCTGTACGTAGCAATTTTTGTGTCATCAACATGTCAATTCCCGGATGGGTGCAAAATTTGAAACGTGCAAGTAAAGAGTTTTTCTTTACTAAGCATATATCTTTATGTCTTAATCACATTTCTAACTCAGTACATATGCACATGAAAGCACAAATTTACCTATAAGCAAATCGGTGGTTCCTAATTTTGTTAATTATTAATTGGACACAGTAGAGAAACAACTAGCTAGCTAAGGTTGCTAAGGGAGTAGGAGTCTCAAAAGCACTATGTAAGTAAAGATTATATTGGCTTTATTGTCAGCTTTGGACTGGCTGCTTCTTAGTTAAAAGTAGTGAAATGACTCAAAGCAGAAACCACTAACTTCTATGGAAAAAAAGGACCAGCTGAATGAAGACTGTTTTCTTTTTTTAAACAAAGTTAACAAACAAATTAGAATCAGTCAATGGAGACTGCCTCATTTATGCCGTTTACTTTCAATTTACTCATTCCGTCATATTAATAGCTTTCAAATATACTTTTTTTTCTACTTAACTTCAAAATACTCTTTTTTCTTCAAATTTTAAGCAAATATTGTCCAAACACCTACTAAAGAACTATTTTTCAATCACGGAATTAGCACCGCAACCAACAAATGTCCTAGGAGAAAGGGAATAACAATGATCCTCAACATGTAAGAAAAGACCTTAGGTCATTGAAAATCATTACTTTATGATCCATTGTTACTTTACTCTTTCTGAATGAATTGCAGTCAGTGAAATAATCTGATGGAAAAGGTTCACAGAAAAAAAAATTGCTTTATCTTTTTTTCTATTTTTAGATTTAGAATAGAGGTGTATAGAAACTAAGATAGGCTCTCTAGACACCACAATGACATTTTCTTTGTCCCTGAATGAGTATGTTTCATCTTAAATGAAGGGGTTCGGAGTATCGAGATTAGACTTTTAAATTTTTTGTTTCAATTTGAACATTATTTTTTAGAAAAACATAGATAAATAGAAATTACATAAAAAACTATTAGAAATTGCCAATTTTTATAAATAATATAAGAAAATAACTGTTATGAATTTTTTTTAATTCTTCAAATGATAATAGTAGTATCTTATAAAGTAAAATAAACTAATAAAGTAAGCAATTCTTTTCCTGGTTAGTCTATCACTGTCGTAGGTATGAATTTGGAGTGTCCTCAATTACGGATTGGAAAAGGAAAAATGAAAAAGAAAGGGAAAAAGCACAACATTTGGTTTGGGCTTTTCTGTACAGAAAAGTTAAAATCAAATTTAAGAAAAGACATTCAAGTCCTGCCTGCAAATCTTCCTGAAAATTACCTTATTATTTAGCAAAGGAAAGGAACGCTGTTGGCTTTATTTGGCCTTGCGGACAAACTATATTAATTAATTATTATACTGCAGAATTTTTAATAAGGTAATTAATTGTAATTATATTTATTAAAAAATGTTTTCAGTCTTTGTATTAAGGTGCCGTTTGGCCATAAATACCAAAAATAAATTCACTTTTTTTGGGAATTTTTGAAGTTGGAGTTGGAGTTGTGTTTGGCCATAGTTTTTGGTGAAATGTAGTTTTAAAAAAGTGAAAAAAGTGAATTTTTTTTGAAAAACAAGGTTTTTTTAGTTTTTGGTATTTCGGAGCCCAAAAGTGAAAAAAGTGAAAAAAAAATTCGGAAAAAAATGAATAATTTTTATGGCCAAACGGCACCTAAAATTCGAGTGCACGGTATATAATTTAAAATGATTTTCTCCCTAAAGTAGGCCAAAGATTTGTTTCAATAATACCTTCGGTCTCTATAAAAACTTCCTATATTGGTTCTGAACATATGTGATTAATTAGGTAATAATCTATGTAACAATTATAAATTCACCAAAAAATTTAATTATCAAATTTTACTATGAAAATTTAATACTATAGACAGAATCAGAAATAGACGAGATAATAAGTAATAAGAGAACAAACTAAGTACCGAGAAATTTTTCTATAACGATGTCGTTATAATTTTTTGGTTGCTATAGTGAGAAGATGTTATAAAGAAAATATAATATAACATAATATTAAAAATTGGTTCCAAGTTAAACTTGACAATTATAGTAAAATATTGTTATAGAGAAGTCTGACTAATAGTTTAAACAGCGTGCTTGCATGCAGTTATCTAATACATATATTGTTATTCGACTACTTGAAATGTTAATCATACAAATTATGTACATAATTTTCTTTACGGGAAATAAAAATTGTAACAACATCCAACTGTTAACACCAAAGATTATTTTTCTTATACTTCAAAATTAATCAAGCGAGTCCCGATAACTTAAAATGGATTCAAAAGGATTAAACGTTCCATATTATAGTAGTTAGAGATGATATTAAAAGAATCTTTCTGATTAATCAAAACATGCTTGAGGGGTAGTGGGGGCGGGGGGCGGGGGTGTTGGGGGGTAGAGGGAGACCAATAATGGAACTAAACTCTCATTAAAATAAAAATAAGATAAGGCTGCAAGGCAGAAATCTTTTGTTAAACCCCATAAACTTGTTTTTTGGCTAATCTCTTTCCATCAAATGATTAATCTATTTTTTAAGGGTATCTTTCCCTACCTGAACTCCACTACTCCACTTAATTTTTTCCAGTTTATTGATATTTTATAATTAGAAGGAAATTAAAGTCCTCTCATTCATTGGGTCTAGTCAGAATCTCACCCTTTGCCAACCTGGGATTCTTTTGATGTCCCCCTTAATATAATCATTTAATTATTAAGCAACTAAGAGAGAAAACTTCCCCCCTTTCCAACTAAGTATTTCTTTTTGTTTTTCAATTGGTACCCTGCAGCACTGTGAAAATAAACGGATGGAAACTTCTCTTTCAGGTTAATCTAACAGAAAATGAGTTTAATTTTTGTACTCGATTGGAGAGGCAGATTCAGGATTTGAACATTATATATTTGAGTTTAGATTCTATCATAGCTCATTTGATTGATCAGATTCGAAATAATACTTACTTGTAGATTCTTTTAACATTATGTAAGATTAGAACAAAAGCTAATGAGTTAGGATGAATCTATATGCTACACACTACATTAGATCAAGATAACCTAAAACAACAGGCAATTGTAAAGCCGAAAGAATAAAAGTAAATAATCAGTTATAATCGATTAAAAAAAGTTATAATTGATTAAATTATAAATTATAATCTAAAAAAGGTTTATATTATCCGTGCATATAATTTACATTCACTGAAAATTACAGGAGACCCCAATAGAATGTGCCAAAATATCAAAAGTTGACTCCCATCTCAAGCTAAATCAAGAATTGTAACTAATCATTCATACAAGACTTTTGAAAAGAGAGGTAAGGCGCCCCACCCTTACAGCTGGTTACAACATACCTAAATAATCATAACTACCAGAAAATTGTGGTTTAATTGCTGTGTAATTTCACATCAACCATAAGCAAATCTTTTAGAAGATTTGAGTATAATTTGTCAAGTGATATGAAATTACTCAATGAACACTAATGGACAAATGTTTCTGAAAATGAAAGCTCATAATAGCATCTCAATTTCTCATTGATTTACAAAGAAATATAATACTTATCTTACATGTGCTGTTACGACTTTGCACCCAAATGACTGTTCGATCTTAAGATTATATTACAATAAATACTCATGACTTACCAAAGCAAAAATTAGTAAACCGAAATCAATTAATTATACATTAGGAGGACTACTAGGGAAGTCAATCCTCAAAACTAAATCTAATATTATGAATTAGTAATTTCTGAAGAAGATTAAACTAAAAATCTCTTCCTATATACACAACAGCCTCTTTCTTCTGCAGGGGCTTTTACATCTCAATTTTCATGTGAGACGTTTGATAAGGCCCTGCATCAAAAGAAAGAAAACATACTCATTAATCAAAGGTTCAAGATTTCATTATTATCAACTTAAATTTTGACAATTGTAACCCACCATTCTGCCAAAAATAGAAAAACATAAAAGAAAAGAAACCAAAACTTGTCTCCCTTTTCTTACCAGGAAAACCTTGTGATTGTAGTGTCAGATCTTTGTTGGTATTTTGGCTAAATCCCATCTGCACAATGCTTTGCAGATCATCCTCACACATTGTAGGGAACTGGACAAAACGAAGTTGTCAAAACCAAAATCACAAGATGAAAAATGTTTCGTTTAACATGTACGTTCATTGATACAACAAGTTTGGGCTTTTTTCTTTTTTTCCCGTCGGCGAAATTAATTTACGAGTGGTAGCCAAAATCTACATAACATGTACGCTGATTATGTCTATTTATATATACAATATGTATATTTGATGGCTATTATATTTTTGAGCGGTCCAAAAATGTAATTACCCCTAAGTTTTATACTATCGGGACACCTAAAAGATAATCACAGTAACCTGTTCAGGAGAGTAATGAGACAAGTTGCCAGTTACAACATGTTAAAATACACTGATAATGTAAAAGTCCGCTACAATGTCCACATACATAAGTGAAATCTTCAGTTATTGTTGAATGGGTAATCACCTGATTAAGATAATCAGCAAATCCATCAAGAGGAGGTAATTGCATTCCTAGGCTGCGGCATAGTGAAGTCTCCACTGAGCATTGACTTAATGCCCCATTTGGAATATCGTTATGTTGGTAAGAAGGTAAAGCAGATGATGTTTTATCTACTGAAAAAACAGGTTGGGGCAGAGAGCCATTTGGTTGACATATCTGAAAGAACAGAGTAAAAAAATTGCGTTAGAATGTCAGATAATGTCACGTAAAATAAGTTATTTTAACTGACAATGAATTATGATACACTTACATCATCCAAACTTGGGTTCACTGAACTCAACTTCATGGATAGAAACTATAAAAATGTTGCACAAGGAAGAATTAATTAGCTGATGAATCAGAACACTTCATCAGAACACATTTCCTAGCATGCTTAGGGCAATTGTGAATTACTGTAATTACCTCGACTTGTCGTTGGAGTGACTGTACATAATTTATTATTTCGTCAAGCATTAGTGCTTTTCCTGTCACCTGGTACACACAATTTCGATTATGATGCGATAAAACAGAAAGAACAAATGGAAAAAAAAAATGTCGAATCATTTCAACTAACCTTATTACACCCTGGTACAAGATCTTGTAAAAGCTTCATCCTTTCACTAATCTTCTCTCTTCGCACCTAATTAAATGTAAAAAAGAGATTAGTAAAGATTGTTAACACAATATTTGACATTTTTTTTAGATTACTTGGTGTTAATTAATGCTTACTCTTTCTGCTAAACTATGGCTATCAGTAGCTTGTCCTCTTCTTGCTCTAACATGAATATAATCCTTTAATGGTTCAGGAGCCTTTTGATTTTCCTCATTTTCCTTTGATTCTTCCATGTTAACTGTTCCATTTTCAGTCCCATTATTACCTTCTACTTGTTTACATCGCTTTGCTCTTGCACTATCATCAGCTTGATCACCTCCCTGAAATGAAAATTTCAATTAACCACTAATAATTAACCAAATCAAGATTATTCATCACTTCGAAACAATAATCCTTACCATAGGTGAATCTTCTTTTGTTTTCCCTCTTGAAACAGTTTTTCTTTTCCTAGAATTATTCAGTTCAGTTGTTGGAGGTTTCGACCCTGTTTCTCCACTTGGCTCTGAAAGTGACTCAATAAAATTAGTGGCCTGTCCAGATATTTTGCCTGACATAATTTCCATACGGGTTTGACCCGAATTCTTGATTTGTAAAGGCGATCCACCTTGCTTGAGAGAAGGGCTACTCGAAACTCTAGGCAATTTTCCATTTCCCAATGGTTGAGCAGATCTATGTGACAATTCTAACGGTAACGGGCTCGTTCTACCGTTAAAACTACGGCTACCAAAACAAGAAAACTTAGCAGCTCTTTGTGCAAAACCAGGATCAGTTGAAAGAGCTGGTAATGGAGGAGGAAGTGAATTTACCAAATTGGGTATGTGTAACTTAGGTGGAGAGTTAACAGGTGTATTAGTATTATTACTATTATTGTTCCCAATGTAAGGATGATTTGGTAAATTGTTTTTTACTAATGAGTTCAAAGTTGAGTCAAATTGGTTAAATTGATCAGTAGAATGATCCCAATGTAGGGAATTCCAAGAAGGGAATTGCATAGTGGGTGGTTCAAATTGGAGGGGTGGATTAGGAATTGCACCGTTGATGAAGTAATCTTTTTCCATGGAAAATAAAATAAAATGAAGTTTAATTGGAATATGAAAGAGAGAAAGAAGAAGAAGAAAAAAGGGAGAGGGAAAGAAAATGAGAGGGGGAAGTTATATAGTGGGGAAAGAGAGAAAAAAAAGGTTTGTTTGCTTTGACCTTTACTCGTTTGTATATTTAAAATAAAGAAATTGTAGTAATAGTAGTAGGGGCAGAGTGTACTGTAGCCGGGAAAAGAGGAGAATTAAGGTGAATTGCCGGGTCTTCAACGGCGTCGGATGAACGATTTACTGTAACATTTTACCAGTTTTTTCCTTCATCAAAGCCCTCTTCAAGTGCTTCCAGCTTGCAATACTTATAAGTAGTCTATTACTCCCTCATCCCAATTTAAGGGATCATTTGGCACGAGAGATAAGAAATTATTAACTCTGTGATTAAATTTGAGATGAGTGTATTCTAGGTTTTGAGTGGAATAAAATTGTAGTGTAACTAATCCTGAAATTAGTTATTTCGGGATTGTAGTGTTATATTTATTCTTGTGCGAGGGTGGAATAGCAATATCTGGATAACTAATTCTAGGATAATTTGACCAACCAAAAGACGCCTCAGTGTTTTATTTGGCATAAAGTTTAAGGAATAAAAGAGAATTTTGAATAATGTGGTCCTAAATTAAAGATTTTTGAAAAATGAAGAGTGAAAAAAGTCTCACATCGATGTTTAATGAGATGGGTGATCTCTTTGTATGGATTTGGCAATTCTCTCATCATGAGCTAGCTTTTGGGATTAAGCTAGGTCCAAGATCCATTTCTTTATATGGTACTAGAACAGGATCCATCTCACCCGATGTTGCGCCCTCAAATTAAATTGCGCACGCTTTGAACGTCCAAAGACTAGGCGTGAGGTGGATGTTGAAGAGTGAAAAAAGGCTCACGTATGTGGTTAATGAGATTTATATGAACTTTGTCAATTCTCCCCTCATGAGTTAGTTTTTGGGATTGAGTTAGACCCAAAATACATTTCTTTATAAAGATGTGTGTAATATATTAAAATATCCTTTGAATCTTTTGATTTTAAACTCGTCCTGCATTATGTTTGAATTATTAATCTACTAAATATAAAAAGAGACACTCTTTTTGAGATAAATCAAAAAGAAAATTAAGTCACTTAAATTGAGACGGGACTACTGAACAAAACTTGACGATTCAAAATTAAGTACTTAACATACTTATTTGAAATACTTTTTAACTAATCAAGTTCAAAACACAATAACACGTTGCAGCCTTGCTGGCTTTGGTTTGCAGTGATTGCTATATGAAATTAAAATCACCGAAACAGAAATTCAGCGCGGACATCTAATTGCATTCTATCTGCAGTTTCCGATACTCATTTAGACATTCGAATTATTACAAAATGTTTGAATTGAACACTTAAATATATGACAAATTAATTAGTTTATCTACAAATAAGCGCTTGAGAACATAAGCAAACAAAAAAAAATTCAAAATTTGAGTCGCAAAAATGTCTAATAGTAATATTTTATCATGTGTTTAACTGCTCGATTAAAACAGGCAATAATTTGGATGTTTAAATGAAATTTACTGACAAATTTAAGGGGCTATCAAAATATTTAACCATTTTTTTTCCACTTATTACTCTATCCTATGAAGAAGGCATGGAGAACACAATCTGAAAATGATTAATGGCTGTCGCATACATTTTTATGAGTAAATTGTAAAGTTAGTGACCTAAAAATTTTGGTTTGTTGCCTCATATATTTCCATTGAAAGTTTTTAGATGACTTTGTAGAAGATTAAACAAAAGATGAAAATGTAATTGTTGATGTTAAGTAAGCAAAACACGTCACTGCACATTACTTTTGATTTTGTTAAGATAAAAGAGGAAAAAAGGTGTTTGGAAGAGTGATGCGGTTTTGCATAATGCTTGAAAAGCTTACAAAAGTGAAAATTATGGTTGTATAATTTAATACAGAAATTAGTAGGACGTTTAATTTGAAGTACCTAGACGAATATCTTTTTAATTTCCTTTTATAATTATATGGGTCAAAAGCTCAAAATACGGGTTTAATAGCTGGGCAAATCAAAAGATGAATGGTAGCAGCTGAAGTCCGACTAGATCCAACTCAGCAAGTAGTATCGAACACAACGTCAGAACTTACCTGATGGAGCAGTTCTTGTCCACTGAAAATCCGGAGTAACGATTCTAGCTCTGGAATGGCGAAACCGGGAGCGCATCATCGACTAGTCAAGATAACCTCAATCCACATTCGTGCCCGAAGAATTTGGGTTTTGCTCCGGCAGTTTCGTAAGGACTCGATCATGCAGAGCGCATAAAAAGGAAAATGTTAGGGTAAACGTATCTCTTCTCCTCACTTGTATGACATCTGGTCTTCATCTCAATAGCTATAACATGCTCTCAAGTAATTGTTTTTTCAATGAATTTGCTGGGCAATTACGCTGGAGACAGTCTAAAAAGATTCACTCACTCTCTTTTGTTTATTATTTCATTGCCTACTGTTTGTTTATTACCTTGATTATATTCATTAGAAGGTCATTTAGGATCAAAAACACATTATTTGATCATTATAATCTGTGTGCCCATGAACTTTGAATACAAACTCATCTATTATTCTAAGTCCCTGATTTAGTGGTAAACAGTTTGATGCTCATCATTGGAAACAATTATTGTTTACCACGAAATTGGGTAATAAGTTGAATTTGTAAGTGAGGTATAGGATATGTGGATAACTTTAATCTATTTTGTGTTTGTGAGAAATATTTATGGATTTACGTGCTTTAATACGTGTATATATATATATATATATATATATATATATATATATATATATATATATCAATGCCTTGAGTGAATATGTTGCTATATAAGAAAATTAAGCTAATGGTGTTAGAAGAAATATATATATATATATATATATATATATCAATGCCTTAGTGAATATGTTGCTATAGAAAATTAAGCTAATGGTGTTAGAAGAATAAGCTAAGACCACAAAAAGCTGATTCGGACTAAAGAGAGAGAGAGAGAGAGAGAGAGAGAGAGAGAGAGAGAAATGATGCTTTAATATATATTTGCTATTACAATGTTAACGATCTTGAAAAAGCTAACCCTTAAAAAGTGAGGAAATGCCTCATATTTATAGTTTTGCCTTATGGGCCTTGCATACAACATAAAGCCCTTTAGAATAAAAAAAACCAAAAGGATAAGGTTGGGCGTACGGTCCGACACCCGTACGATTAGCGGTCAATGTAACCAATTTAATGGTCTTGACGCGTGGCAATTTTGTAACTGATCACCCGAACTAACGGTCACGATCAACTCGGCCATGGAGAAACCGAACTAACGGCCACGATCAACTCAGCCATAGAGAAACCGGACCAAACCGATTTCCTCCGCTTCTTCTCGATCAACCACTTCTAGTGTAATACCTCCGTCCGAAAGAAAATCTTCGTACTCGTGCTTGTTTCTTTCTTCCTACGATTCCCGGTCTCACCGATCTAGCATAAATCCGATTTTCTTACCGTATACGGATAGTCCCCCGCACTTTCTCGGGTGACCGTTGTTTTACCGAGTAACGGGAAGTGGATGAGTCACGAAACCGGTGGTTCCATAAGCTCGTTCTTATCTTTTCATTTTGGCGGGAACAGTTGCGTCACGTCCCTCTGCCATCAGCCACGTGTCTCATCCCGAACGGCCAACTTTGGCAACCGCCGTAACGCACGTCGTTTCAAATCACGTCTCATTAATTGTGGGACACGTGGCATCCCCCGGTTGGCTGGCCTCTGTAACCGCTGGTTTTCCATGCCTATATAAGGCTTTTAACCCTTTCATTTCTCCATTTTACTTCACTTTCTTCTTCTCCACTTCTAATCATCTTCATCTCATATTTCTTGCTGATTTCAACCGTTTTCTCCCCTCAATTCGTTTCTTCATTGCGTGTGTAAGAAACCAACTTTGCCAACTTTTTCATTTGTGTTTTCTATCGAAAGTCTTTCTTTGTTCTTCTCTTTGCCGTTTTGAATTTTTTTCAACCTTATTTTTTAACTCCTTTTCCATAACTTCCAAATGTCTGCCAACACCGAAATCACCTTCCAGGATGTTCCCTCGGTTTCTTCTCAGGGGACCGAGCCAACTTCACAACCCAAGGGAAAAACCGTCGTTGAGCCCACTGCTTTGGACATTGTACCGTCCAAACCCAACTATAACAAGGAGTTTGAAGTTGAGAAGCCTTCTCCCGTTCTTTGATAGAGGGTTTGATGTAAGGTGGTACCCGTCGTCCATTACCGAGGACAAACTTGATCAAGTCCGGGCTGATTGCGGATGGGATAACCGTCCGATGCAAGTGTTTGCCCCTGGACCTGAAGAATCGATCACCGATCATTGGGAGGGCTTCCTGTACGTTTACACCTATCCTTTTACTCTCAAGCTCGACCACCCAATCGACCCGGTTATTTTAGATATGTGCGAGACGTATAATGTAACCTTGGCCCAGATTGGTCCGATAGTCTGGCGGACCGTGGCCTGCCTCCGGCTGTTGGCTAACAACTTGAAGAAGGAGTTTACAATAGTTCACTTCATCGGATTATATGCCCCGAGGCTGTTCCGAGGGGGCGTGATAAAGCTACTAAGCGAAGCCGGAACCCAATCTTTTCGAAGATGGATGAAAATAGTGACCGAGGTTGGCTAGAGCGCTACGTCCGGGTGAAGACCGCGGACATTATTTCGGCCAACTATATGCCCTTTCCGGAGAGGAGGAATGATAATCGTAAGTGTCTCAGTTCTTTTAATAGTTACCTTTGAATGCTTTGTCAAACGCTTGTCCTTTCATATTATCACGATTTGTCCCCTTCTTTATACCGATGCGTGGCATGGATACCTCCATTGTCAGGAACATGAACGAATGGGTTGGTGCTCTCCTTATCCAACACACCCGTGAAGCACGGACATGGATACTCTGTGAGCGGATGGGTCGCTCAAAACCACGGTAATACTTGGGTCGGAATATATCGCATTTTCTACCTTTTCCTTTCCCCCTTTTGTTACCTCTTCGGTATTCGGGGTCTACCCAAGGGGCTCGGTGGACCCGAGGCCGGAGCCGGCCGAACTGTGTCGGCCTGACTCCGAATTTGATTCGGCGGTACATCCCGTGTGTGCTGCTGCCAACAAACAAGGAGGAGAAACCCCTCGGACAAAGGGCAGAAACCGAAAAAGAGGGCAAGAAGCGTCGTTCGGACTCTACGAGACGAAACAGAGCCCGATTTCCTTGTTCGGAGGATCGGTGTGACCCCTTCCATTGCTTCTATTCTGGAGGAGGATGTCACCATTCCACCACTTCCTTCAGCCGAGGGAGGACCGTCAACTCCGGCATTGCAAACAGGTGGGGAAAAAGTTCTTTACCCGACTCCTCTAAGGTCGATTGAATATGTTGACATTTCAGGTGATACTTCATCCGAGAAGACCCCCCTGCAAAGGACTAGAAGGTCCGGGAAATCTCCAGCTGCCGAAGCCGATCAGAGGGCTGAGCCGGTCCTCGAGACCGAGGCTCCAATGGATGTTGGTCCACTGCCCGGCGACGAGACTGCTGCAACCTCTGAGATCCCGGCCTCTACCAAGGCTGCTGAGGCTGCTCCGAATTCTCCAACTCCAGTTTCTCCGACTCAGCTTTGAGGTCGGATAACTTCGATGATATGTTCTCGGGTACCCCTCCCGCTACCGGGGAAGCTGCCGATTTCGGACATCTCCCTATCCCTCGAGTCATGAGGGCAGCTAGCCCGGTCCAAACCGGCGCAAGGGATAGCCCTCGCGCATCTTCCCGGCCCCAAGTGTGGAACCAAGGAGGACAAGATCTGCCGTGATTACCGTCCCCAAGGACTGCATTTTTTTATCGCGTCTTGTGGGGGTTGTGTTACACCCTATTTTAACCGGAGTCAGAATTAGAGTATAACATATTGGTGATTCCTATTTATTTTATTTTAAGGAGTCGCCACCTAACTGATTTTAAGGTGAATTAGGGCACCTATTTTATCAACTAAGGTAAAGCCTAGCTAAACCTCCGTTAATGGTCCACTTAATTAGTGATTCTAGGTAAGGGTTCTAATTATCCTAAAGGGAAGGGGTTAGGCATCCTCTAGGATCCGTTAACTTACGGTTATCCGACCAAACTTAGGTTAATTAATTAAGGTTAAATAAGGTACTTAAATTTTAAGAGAATGGCTTATAATATTACTAAGATTTTGAAGAAAGAAATATAATAATGCTATTTTAAAATAATATTTATAAATATTGCTAAGGCTTTAAACAAAATGCTATTTAGGATGAAATTTATAGAAAATGTGATAATTTGCATGAAAAAGGAATTTCAAATGCCATTTAAAATAAAACTTGTAAATGTTGATATAATTTTAAATACTAATGCTATTTAAAATAAAACTTGCAAAAGATAGTTTGCATATGAGTAGACGAAAATGTGGTTCTTCTTTATCCTTTTTTTTTTTTTTACTAACTGCGCTTAGCTAAAATATATGATTGATTTAAACTTGAAAAGTTATTTATAGAATACACTTGAGTTTATACTTGCATATTAGTGACGTTTTGAAATGTTTAGGATAGTAAGAATATGATTCCCTTTACTTAAAATATATAGTCGTGCCATTTTGCAAATCGTTTATTCCAAATAAAATAAATATTAGGCATTATAAATAGTTTAACATGAAAAGACGGAATAAAACTTATGGAATTAATTGCTAGTTTTCCCTAAACTAGCTACCCATTTCTAAACTAAAACTACTAATTCATTAGGATTTATCTAAATTAAGAAAAAAACAAAACAAACAAAGAGTTAGTATCATAATACCACTATGCACAAAACAAAATGAAAGGGCAAATAATATCAAATGGGCCAGCCCATTTTGGGTCTATTTGATCCATTTCTTGTTGGGCTTGGCCAAATAGATTTCTTTCATGTGTTGTTTGCGGGTTGGCAAGCGCTATCGGGCTTAGCCCGAAATTTTTTTTCTCACGCGGTGTGGGTGGACGGAGAAGAGTCAAGAGATTATGTTGGGCTTTCGGCCAACACCGAGTGCAGAAGAAGAACGAGTCCCTCGGACTCGTATGCGATGGTCATGCAAAAAAAAAGAAATGAAAGGAAAAAGATTAGATATCTATTGATACGATTAAATATTCTCAAATGGGTAAATAATCCAAAGAACACAAACCAACAAACACTTAAACATAAGTACGAGTTTATGAAGAAACTATCTCAGCCAAATACCATGCACCTTAAACCTATTTGAAAAATCAGAAGGGGAATAGGGAGAGGACAGAGGATTACAATTAGCAAGCATTTTACCACTTATTCTAAATCTCAGAATGCCTAATCAACCTATCATAAAGCAATCAAGATATTCCTATCAATGTTAAATACATGCTATCATGTGTTCGTCGTAATCAGACTAATCCCAAGCACACTTCAGAGCATATACTTGCTATTACACGACGCTGAACAGCTATATTCAGGTGTTAATACCTATTAACTATGACTAAACTAATTTAAACAATGCCAAACCAAATACATGATAACACATATTTGTCATTGATTAATCTCCACATTGGTACGGTCTCTCAAGTCAAGTAAGCTAACACATAACCAACTACCAAACTGGAAGTAAAACCAAACTGAACACGCGCGGCCAGAGATTTGTTTAATGGCAAGGGTATATGTCGAGCAAGGTAGCAGGGTACCAAAATGCTTCAATTTTTTAGAGGAACCATGTTAAACAGAGGAAAACAACACTGTCATGGGCTTCAACATACTCAAATAACGCACACACATATAGACATGCTTGCTTCATTATAAGGGTGTAAATATAATGAATCAAAGATTAAGTTAAGTGACAAAAGAAAACAGACCAATGTTTAACTAACATACACTTAGCCAAATAGCAATTGCCTAATCCAAATTAAAATAATTGGGCTTATAAGCAAACGACGATATCCAATAAATCCCACGTTTAAATTATTCATTCGGCTGTCCAAGCATGAAGCCAAAACAGGTTAAAAAGAAAACCATTAGGATTAGGCATAAACAAGATTTAAACTTAACAAGCGCGCTATGCGTATAAAGCAAATCAAACATTAATCAAAAGCACCCAAACATGTCTTGAACTAAACTAAAACAGAACGAAAATAAACTTAACAATCAAATAATCAAATGAAACAACAAACTACTTCACATAAGCATTGGAGCACATCCTAACGACAGTTGAACTAAATAGCTAATTAAGCACAGAAAACACACTAGACATAAGAATTAGAAAGTAAAAAGGGTATGAAGTTTGCTGACCTTCTTCGGGTGCAGCGAAGTGGGATTCGAGCCTCCGATATACCCTCGAACACTACCAACTCCGAGTTTTAGATTCGAACCAATATCCAGGGATAAAAGGAACAGAAATGATTCAGTATTTTGAGTCGATATCAAAAAAAGACGCTTATGACTGCTAAAAGAACTAATATTTTCTAAGGGGGAATTTCTGGGCCGCTAAAGAAAACTTCAATATTTTGAGGGAATTTCCGTGACCAAAAAGAACTCCCCTCAACCCTCCAACTAAAGATTATTTATAGGGTTCATCTAGGGTTTTCTGGGGTTTGAAAATGGGCGGGATTTGAAATTAGGAATTTTGAAAATGAGTCAAAGCAAACGCGCTCTATCTGAACGTTGGAGAGCTCTTTCTCTGTCATCGATCCGAAGAAAGAAACAAAAGTCTCCGTACCCGAAAATGAAAGTCACGGAATAAGCAAGATTTTGACTTCACAAACGCCCAAAGATCATTAAGGTTTTCGGATCAGAGGCATAAGAAAAGGAACGGAAAAGACAAACTTTCAAACGTTGAATCCGGATGGGGGAGGTACAGGCATTAATTTCTTTTCCCAAATCAACCATGCAAGGACTGTGGGAGCGAAAAACTCTCTGTGCTTTTCCGTTTTGGGCGAAGAAACGAGAGAGAGAGAGGAAGATGAAATAGACGAGCCAGTTGTGGTTCACAACAGACGACTTTTACGCGGAAAGGGGAAGGTCAAACTGTCCATGGCTAAAGGTCGACTGAGCTTTTGCCATTTTTGTTGAAGAAGGGAGATGGAGAGAGGAGAGAGGAGAGACGATGGGGGTGGGGCGGCTGAAGGGGGATGAAAAAGGAACCCTAGTGATTCATTAGTTGAAACACGCGGGTCGGGTCGGGTCCCATTGTTGGGGCCCGAAAATGGGCGGCTCGGTTGCTTATTCGAAAATATGGGCTGGTCATTAATGGACTGGCCCAAAACATTTGTAAATTGCTTGGGACGGATGGTCCCCAAAATATATTTTCTTATACTGCTTTGGCCTCTAATTTAAATAAAGATCCCTTTTAATAAACTCCATACTAACGTGTGTTAAATATTATATAATATAAAAGTATGTAATTATTAGTACTCAGATAAAAATAGAAATTACATTATGTCGCAATAGCCGCGTAATAATATTTTGTAAGTCAATCATAAATAAACGTTATTATTTCATTATGCGATGGTGGGCATAAGACGGTAATAATCTTCGAAATGATTATAATGCGGATTACGATAATACGGAGGTAATAATAATAATGACAAAATAATAATAATAGTAATAATGATGATAATAATAATAATAATAACAACAACTGGTGAAAAATGGAGTAGTGAAACGCCTATATTAATAAAGGCTAATAATTATAGTAAAATACAATTAATTTTTAAAATGTCAAAAATACTAGTAATGTAAATAAATATTTAGGGAAGGCGGGACAAAATTGGGTGTCAACAGGTTGCAAGCTACCTAAGGCCCCTCGTATCGGACTCAGATAAGGGGAAGATGAACGGGGTCCCCTGGCAGAGTCTTATCAACGAGGGCATGCACGCGGGTAACCGGGTAAGCTTATCAGCCTATCCTTCCATAATTCGATGTGAACTTTTCCTTCTCGTTTTATCCGAGTTTAAATATCTCGTTTCTTTCCCAGAGCGTGGTACTCGTCAATGAAGCCTTTATCTATTCTCAGCAAGAGGTCGACGACCTTAGAGGCCAACTGGACGCCCAGGGTCGAGAAACGGAGAAGTTCCAAAGACCTTTTGCAAATGAAGGAAGACCAATTGACCCTAGTTGCTGCCCTTTCCAACCTTCAACCTGAGCTCGAAGCAGCGAAAGCCGAAAACCTTCGGTTAAAGGATGAGTTGGCCGGGATGGTCGAGAAGAACCGGCTTCTGGAAGCAGACAAGGTCGGCCTTAGCCAAGATAATGCTCATTTTTCTTTGACGCTTGGTGAACTTGAAGCCACTATCTCTTAACTCCGGGAGGAGCTTGACTCGGTCAAATCTAATGCCGTGAACATGGCCGAGAGGCATCGGCTGCTTGAGTCCGAGAGTGCTAAGTATAAGGAGAGAATGAGGGTGTTCGAGCAAAAAGCCGAGGACAGGGCCCGGATATGCGACGAGCTGAAAACCGAACTCGAGGAGACGGCCGAGGCTAATGACCTTCTCAAAGCCGAGCTCGAGTCGGCCACTCAAATCCAAAGAGTCCTTGATGAAGAGAGAGATGAATTAGTGGCCAAGCTGGCCCAGGCTGAGGCCGATTTGGCAGAAGCCCTTAGGAGTGTGGAGGCTGCCGAGGCTCATACCACGATTGCGGTGGAGTATGAACGGTGGAAGTCCCGGAGGGCCACCCTTGAGCAAGCCGAGCATGGCTTATCGGATCTCCCGGCCCTGATACTCGAAGCTAAAAGGACCGAGGAAGAAGATAAGAGAGCCTTCGATACCGACTCCGTAGATTCCGAGCGGACAAGATCCGAGAAAGAACGTCCGGATCCAACCGCACCCAGACCGGCCGTACTTAGCCTTTATTTTGTCTTTGCCCTTTTGGCTTGATTTTTGTTTTTCAACTTCGTAGGAATTTGACGTATAAAATACCTTACATATATGGAATGTGCATTTTTCTTGTTGACTTTCTTTTATTCTTTTGTTTGAATGCTTGTTATGACTTTTGCCCGAATTGCTGGTCCGTTTTAAGGACAAGCAGAGACTCGGAGTCATTTTTTTCGGACTGTGTATGAATATTGGCTTTTCTCTTCGTCCGGTACATTTTGTCCGGGAATTTGATCGAGTGATTTTCCCGCGGGACTTATTTATGCTTTGTGAATTCAGACGTCTCCGAATCACGTTAGGCATTTTTAGGGTCGATATTTTTTCGCCCGTTCATTCATTATGGATTAGGTTCGGACACCTGAAACCCAGCCTTCGTAAATTTTGATATAGCAGTCCCCATTCAAGGGTGTTAAAGATTTTGGCTTGGTTCAATGTGACCTTGTTGGCTTTGCCGAATTTCGACTGCAGTAGTCGGTGTAGGGTATCTGGATAAAGCGATGCCGAAATTCGACAGTAATCACCGGGGTAGGGTGTTTAACAATAGTCATATCCGAAATGCAATAATCTGAATTTTCAATAATCTTTGTATTGCAAGTATTTGTATTTACATGATATGAGGATTTCATCCATTTCCTTCTGTTTTTGCCGTAGCAAATACTAAGTGGACACGATTCATTCTGATCGTTTGGTCCTTACATCGAAACCTAATACAGAAGGTCCGGCTTTCGACGAAGGTGAGAAATAAAATTTCGAGGATCCGACGGCGTTATGCTTTGTTGAGTCCGCTTTGTTTCTGGTCTACCGGGTAAGTCTCGATGTGGGTATAGTAGTCCCCTAGTGTTTATCCGAGCTGCATGATCGGGTAAGCACTATCCAGTACCACTCGTAGGGTATACCCCCGAGTTTCTGGATACTTAGCTTTTTTTTTTATTAAGTAACATGTTGTTCTTGTTGCCTCATTAAAAATCTTATCGGAAAACCCATTTTGGGACAAAACCGTACTAAGGAAAAGAGGCAACACGTGTTTTCGTACCTAGCACCTAACTTTATCAGACGACTTCCGCAAAAGAAAAGGTTAATAAATAAACATAAAGTGCCCATACCTTAGCAGTAGTATCTCTTCAAATGAGCCACATTCCAGTTATTGTGCAACCGTTGCCCGTCCATGGATTCTAGCTGATACGATTCTTTGCCCGTTACCTCGGTTATCTTGTACGCCCTTCTCGGGCTTGGACCAATTTTCCATCGTTGGGATTGGTGTTCAAGGTACCAAGCACCAAGTCCCAAACTTGGAAATGTCAAAAATTAGCCTCCCACAGTTGTGCACCTTTCCATTCTCTCGTTTCCGGGCTACCATACGGACCAACGCGCTTTGCGAAGTTCATCGTGAGATCGAGTTTTACCATGGCCTCGCTCGTTTGACTCTCGATAAGGTACCCCGACCGGAGACTCGGTTCACCAACTTCTACGGAAATGAGGGCTTCGGCCCCATAGACCAACGAGAAAGGTGTTTCTCCTATGCTTGATTTTGCTGTGGTTCTGTAAGTCCATAGTACCTCCGGGAGTACCTCCCTCCAGTGATGCTTCGATGTTTCAAGTCTTTTCCTTAGATTTTGAATTATTGTTTTGTTTGTGGATTCTGCCTGTCCGTTAGCACTTGGGTGATACGGGGTTGATACAATTTTCTTGATCTTCAACCCTTCGAGGAAATCATTGACTTTGCTGCCAACGAACTGAGGACCATTATCACAAGTTATCTCGGCCAGAATGCCGAAACGACAGATAATGTGGTCCCATACGGTCAATAACCTCTTTTTCTCTAATCTTTTCGCAAGGCCTTCGCGCTTCAATCCATTTAGAGAAATAGTCGGTTATAAACAAAATAAAACGGCCTTACTGGTGCCCATGGCAATGGACTAACAATGTCCATTCCCCAATTCATGAAGGACCAAGGTGACATCACCGAGGTAGCAACTCCCCGGTTGGTGAATCATCTGGCGAAAATGTCTTTGACACTCATCACATTTTCGGACAAAATTCTTTGAATCTTCCTCCATCCGGTTCCAATAATAACCGACCGCTCGATAATTTTTCGACTAATGTACACCGCACGGAGGATTTTCACAGTCCCCTCGACTTCTCTCATGACATAATGTCGGTTTCTCCAGACCCAAACATTTGGCCAAGGGCCCGAAGAAAGACCCGATACAATTGGCCGTCTACTAAGCAGAATCATGCTACTTTTATCCTTAATGACCGTGATTCTTTTGGGTCACTTGGGATCTTTCCATCCTGTAAGTAGTCGACGTACTTATTACGCCAATCCCATGTTAGACCCATCGTGTTTATTTCGAAAGATGCCCGATTCTTATCGCCGAATTTATTAATTGTACCATTGTGCCGTGGTTAATCTCCTCTCCCCTTTGACCGAAGAGCCTAAATTGTCAATGCGTGGCTTCGTTCTCGCTACTCCGGGTACATGCCGCAAGGTCCATTATTTAAACCCACAGCGGTATCACTTGGATTTTTTTTCCCGCATACCTTTTGCGTGTTCGTCCTTAACTCCGAACGCCATTCACCTCGGTTAACGACCAAGAGAGTCGCATTTTACTTCAATTATTTCGGCCCCCATACTCCGAGCTAATTCCAAACCCGCAATCATGTCCTCTTACTCTCGCTTCATTGTTAGTCAATTTAATAGTTCTAACGGATTGTCGAATGGCATCCCAGACGGGAGTTTCGAGGACGATTCCTAGCCCGGAATCTTTGAGGTTCGAGGCCCCGTCCGTGTATAATGACCAAATACCCGGCTTTTCCCCGAGGTTAGCGTTCTTTCTCGGCCCTAGGGGGACCATTATTGCGGGCGTGAGGTCGCCACAAAATCGCCAAGATTTAAGACTTGATGGCCGTCCGAGGTTTATATTCGATATCATATCCGCTAATCTCTAAGGCCCATTTAGTTAGTCTACCCGATAATTTCGATTTATGCATGATGTTCTTTAGAGGGTAAGTAGTCACTACACATATCAGATGGCATTGAAAGTAAGGCTTGAGCTTTCTAGAAGCACTTACCAATGCCAATGCCAACTTTTTCTAAAATGGATAACGGTCTCCGCATCCCTTAAAGTCTCTACTCACATAATATATAGGGAATTGCGTACCTCGATTCTTCTCGGACCAAAACACCACTTACTACTACCTTGGATACGGCAAGGTAGAGAAAAAGCTACTTGTCCGCTTTCGGTGTGTGCAGTAGAGGCGGGCTGGACAAGTATCTTTTCAATTCGTGTAAGGCCTTTTGGCATTTCGGTGTCCAGGTGAAGTCATTCTTCTTCCTTAATAAGGAGAAGAAACGGTGGACTTTATCCGAGGATCTCGATATGAACCGACTCGCCGTTATCCTTCCTGAGCCTCTACACTCCTTTGACGTTATTTACCACCTCATTGTCCTCGATGGCTTTGATCTTGTACGGTTGATTTTAATTCCCCCTGCTAGGACACTGGCGAAACCCAAGAACTTGCCCGACCTGACACCGAAGGCGCATTTCTCCGGGCCGAGCTTTATATTGTATTTGCGGAGTACATCGAAAGTTTCCCGCAAATGTTTTAAATGGTCCTTCCGTGGACTTGACAACCATGTCATCAATATAAACTTTCATTGTTTTCCCTATCCGTTCTTCGAACATCCCATTAACTAGGCGTTGGTAAGTTTAATCGGTATTTTTTAATCCGAAGGGCATGACATTATAACAAGAAAGTCCCATATCGGGTAATAAAGGATGTTTTCTCTTGATCCTCCGGTGCATCCGGATTTGGTTATACTCCGTGAGTAAGCATTGAAAACTTAACATCTCATGTCCGCCGTCGCATCGATCATTCTATCTATGTGAGGCATCGAAATGAATCCTTCGGGTATGCTTTGTTTAGATCCTTATAATCAACGCACATTCGAAATTTATTACCTTTTTTGCACCACCACTACGTTAGCTACCAATTCGGTATTTTACCTCCCGAATGTAGTAGTCTATTTTCAAAAGCTTTGTTACCTCATCCTTTATGAAGGCGTGCTTTGGTTCTGCCATAGGCCTCCGCTTCTGCTTCACCGGGGGAAATCTCCCGTCGAGGCTGAGCTTGTGAGTTGTTACTTGGCACACCTGTCATATCTATATGGGACTACGCGAAATAATCGGCATTAGCTTGAAAAAATTTAATTAACTTGTTCCCCGAGCTCGGTTAACCCCGTGCCTGTGTATACCTTTCTATCCTAGAGATATTCAAATAAGATGACTTGCTCTAACTTTTCTACTGTAGACTTGGTTGCATCCGAGTCATCCGGCAAGACAAATGATCCGTACACCGAAATCATCCCTTCGTCATGCCTAGGGTCGGTCCAACCCCTTCTGCTCTGTTTGTTATACCCTATTTTAACCGGGGTCAAAATAGTTTATAACGTTTCGGTAATTCTAGGGTTATTTAAAGTTAAGGAGTCGCCACCTAATTATTTATAGTGAATTAGGACACCTAAAGTTCATTAAAGTAATTATCTAAAGTTTGACTTTATTTTAAAGTCTACGAAACCAAATGATTCTAGGTACGTGTTCGACTAACCTGTAGGAAGGTATTGTGCATCCTAAGTTTCATTAATAATGGTTAATCCGACCGGACTTATAGTTAATTAGGCTAAGGGTAAATATGATATTATAGAAAATAAAATAGTTTGTAAATATTGTTAAGGTTATAAATAAAAATATAGTGATGCTATTAAAAATAAGATTTGTAGAAAATTATAATTTTTCCGTAAAAGAGTTTAGTCATAAATAAACTTAAAGGTGTATAATTGTGCAACATATATATATATTTGAGGAAAATAAGTTATACCACATAACAAACTAAGAGAGTCATTATACGATTAATATTAGTAAGACTTAAAATTATACGATATTAAAGTACGGCGAAATAGTCAGAAATTTGAGGGATTTTTAATGTCTAAAATGATTCAAGCCATTTACTAAAAAAGAAATATTATGAAGTCATCATGATTTATTTGAAAGGCCTCGTTATTATTTAACCTTTGGCGTCCTTTAGAAATCATCTTCGTGTAATCCAAAATGTTGTAGATACTAACATCCAAATTCATTCTAAGTCTTAAACGATCCCACTTAATCTTCCAAAAAAACCAGAATTCCTACAAACCCCGTCAAGACCCGTCTAAGTCAAAAAGATAAAATGTTAGTCGTATAATACAAATCAAACACACACAAAAGAATAAGAAGAGTAAATATAACTAAATGGGCTTTAGCCCATTTTAAATACACTCGACGAATTTCTTTCATCGTATAGGCTTTGGCCCATGAATCCTTTATACATAATTTGTGTAACCGACTTGAGAAGAAGATTTGGTTAATGGGATCGGGTGATAGAAGGTAATGGGCTGGTCCGTTTGGGCCATTAATTGGCCGAAAAAAATGTTGATCTCTTCTCCTCTATTTTAATTATTCTCGGGCTTTTAACTTTATATCTAGTACAATATATATTATGTGAAAGCGAATAGTAATTAGCATATAGAAAGTAAAGAATTTAATAAAGTAAAATTTTAACGAGTATAAATCCTAATGAAACGATGACGAACCATTTAAAATTTGTAATAAAGCAATACTATTAATGTTGATATTAGAATAGTGAAAATGAAAGTAATAATATTAATAGAAGAGAAATAGTAGCAAAAATGAAATACTTAGCTCGTCAATAAATTTAAAAGAATCAAGGAAATAAATTGGAATAAAGGAGGGACAAAATTGGGTGTCAACAGATGCCCCTCTTCGACCGGAGACGATGTAAGAGTTTTCGGGCGAAGAAGTTGACGAAGTAGCCAATTTTGTTCCGACCAATAAATGGGAACTCGGAAGAATTGAAAAATATGGGCAGGAGAATTGGTGGCAAATATTACGGGACGGAAAGAATTATGATCAAACCTCAGGTTGAATAGCCCATGTATCACGAGTTTTGTGAAAATCAACCTGTATGTAGTTCGAAAGAAGCGGGTTGATACTGACGCTACGCTTTTGCCCCAGTGTTGAATTATGGTGAGAGTGTGAAAGGGTTGATTGAGTAGAGTTTCAGCGGTGGATATAAAAGAGAAATTAACCTACGTATCACGTATTTGTGATGCGAGTGGAGTTGAGTTCGAGAGTAGATCCGTGACCACGTTGTGAGTTTGATATTCCTCTTCAACAAATTTGCCCCGGTTCACAAGCGTAAGATAAAGTTTCACGTTGTGCCGTGTCTGTAGATTGTATTTTAAATAAAAGCGAAATTCATGTCGAATTATTAACAAAGTCGGTAAAGTTAGAAAGTGTAAATCTTGTAAAGAATGTAAAGTGATAATAAATATAAGTATGAGAATGAAGATGAAGCCGGGTGGCTAGTAATGAGGTCGTGTGTCTAAATATTGTCTCTGGTTGTCTTCAGGGATTTGTGTGATGTGTATGCCGAGGATATCCCGGTTAACATTTGGAGATTTTAATGATAGTGATAAGGCCTCTGGCTGTCTTCCGAGACTTGATGGTAAATAATATCTGTGGAATTTTAAGGTAAAGTTGTCAAAGTAGGTAAAGTGGATGATAAAGTAAAGTAATAAAGTAGAGAGTAAAGTAAAAATGTAGCCATTTGGCTTATGCATATGAGGCTGCATAGCCATGTGACATCTCCGGTTGTCTTCGGAGACTTGGTGAAAATTCCCGTAAAGTCCGGGTTAAAAGTAGATAAAGTAAATGATATGAATGGGAATCCCCGTAAAGTCCGGGTTAAAGTAGGTAAAGTAGATAAAGTAAATGACGTAAATGCAAACTCCCGTAAAGTCCGGGGTAAAGTATTTAAAGCAGGTAAAGTAAATGATATCTCCATTTTCTGGAGATTTGATGAAAATTCCGTAGAGTTCGGGGGTAAAGTTGTTAAGGTAAGTAAAGTGAATGTTTGTCTCGGTCGTTTTTGCATTTGATGAAAATCCCAGTAAAGTCCTGGGATAAAGTTGTTAAAGTAAGTAAAGTGAATGTTTGTCTCATTGCTTTAGGAGATTTGATTTAAAATTCCCGTAAAGTCGGGTAAAGGTGATTAAAGTAGGTAAAGTAAGAATGTAGATCTGTAAAGTTCGGGGTAAGGTCGTAAGGCTGCAAAGTAGGCGTGAAATGTGCATTCCGTAAAGTTCGGGGTAAAGTACGTAAAGTTGGTAAAGTAGATGATGAGAATATAGATTCTGTAAAGTTCGTGATAGGAGAGTCATAAAGTTGGTAAAATAGACGATAAGAACGTAGACCTCGTAAAGTTCGGGGGTAAAGTCGTAAAGTTGGTAAAGTAGATGATGGGAATATAGATTCCTGTAAAGTTCAGGATAGAGTCATAAAGTTGGTAAAATAGACGATAAGAATGTAGACTCCTGTAAAGTTCAGGATAAGGTCATTAAAATTTGTAAATGATAAAGTAGAGAGGGAAAATAATAGTGTCGCCGTTTGACTACTGATATTGATGATCTTCGATGTAATCCTGATTTAATTCGCCTTCAGTCTCGACGACCTACAAAACAGGTATACTTGTCAATAAAGTCATACAGTTATTGGGATAAAATAAAATTAAAGTTGGAAATAAGCCGTTTGGCTTTTAAGGCGAGGCCATAATGGCCAAGCAATGCTTTTAGCCGTGATCGATAGACTTGACTGTTGGTCTCGCAGTCTTTGGATTCCTGCACTCAAAGAAAAATTCTTAGTCTGGGAGGGGGGAAGTTGATTCGTGTTAACTCGGAGCTTTGACGTGGTTAGCGCTCCGTTCGCCCTGTTTGTTTGGATCTTGTGATCTCCGTTCAAGCCTCAATAGATGAATAGTAGTGAAACAATTGAAAGAAAGTGTTTCATTTGAAAATATATATGTGTGTATGTATATAGAAAGATATATATGTAAATATATATGTATGTAGGTTGTAAAATATTTACGCACCAACTTCGTATCGTGACACTTCGAAAAGTCATTTGTCTATACTATTTCATCGTCCGGTAGTCTTAATCTTGTCGATGTCCAACCATTTTTGTCTATACGTTTTCCAAAAATATGCCCTGGGCCAGCTAGAAGGGTGTACTAAACTTATGTTGTGATGTGACTGAACCTTATAGAGGTTGCCTACGTATCCCGCCAAAGGAATCAGGTCAGAACGTAGTTCGTATGGTTCATAAAAATGGTTTGAAATTTAATAAAGGGACCGAACCCGGGTGGATTGGCTACGTATCCCCCCCGGCGGAATCAAAGGCGGCCGTAGTTCGTTATATAATGGTAAAAGGTTTGTTGGATTGTTATCTAAATATGATTGCCCGTATGTCGATAGCCTATGAATCCCGCCAAGGGAATCAGGCCATTTGTAGTTTCTTCTTGTATAAGGATTTTGATTTTCTGTTATAAATGCAACCGAACCCTATGTAGGCTGCCTACGTATCCCACCACGGAATCGGCCGCCGTAGTTCGTACGGTTTAAAGGAAAGGTTGCAAACTAGTTGTCTAATCTAATGTCGTCTTTGATTTTCTTGGTGATAGCTAGCTTTCGCTTATGTCATCACCTATTGGCTATTGCTTTTCTTCAAATGGAATCTTGTCTTCTAATTTTTTTGTTATTCACTCGAGGTGTACTTGATTCATTCGTTCGTTTTACGTCACAATCGTACGGTTGGCATTCGATAAATAAAGTAGAAAATAATAAATAGAAATAGAGAAAATCTTAAATGCATTCATAGATTGTGCAATTTAGCTCAAAGATGAGAGGCGAAACAACAAAAGTTTTAGGGCACAATTTAAGCCTCAATTTTAAAATTGTGTTATCTCGGAGAGTTCACTTTCAAGTTTCGAATACCAAGACTCCCGAACCGGGGACGGAGTACAAGTCCAATTCTTCGAATCTCTCACCTGTTCGGCACCCTGAATGGTCGGTGTCTCGGTGTTGTGAGTAGTTGTAGCAACAATCTTCACTGGTGCTTGTTTTTGGATTGTTCCCGCGGGAGCAGCAAAAGTTGATGACATGGTGGCTTTTCCCAAATCTCCATCGTCTTCAGTAGTGATCATGTTCACATTGGCATTTTCATTTGTAGGTAGAGGATTGTTGTCTACATTGGGCCGAGCTCCGCAAGTCGATGCTACTTCTTAACCAAGGCTTGAATTTTATTTTTTGAGGCCATAACAATCCTCGGTGTCATGTCCAGTCGACTCCCGTAATGGTAAGTATACGCTTTTGGAACCATCAAACCATCTTGGAATAGGATCGGAATTTTCCCTTCAATCGGTTGTATCACGCCGTGCTGCTTTCAATCTTTCGAACAATTGAGGCGAGGGTTCGGCGAACCGAGTGTAATTGGGTATTTTTGATGTCGGTGTTCGGACGGGTTTGGGGTGTAGTATGTGGTCGATTTTGGTAATTAGGAGCTTGAACAGGTTGATATGGACGTGGGTTGGATAAGTTTGGACAGTGGGGGTGTTTTGGATTGGAAGTGGTGTGTTATAAATGGTGTTTGTAGGTAGTTGGTTTGGTGGGTTTAAAGCAGTAGTTGTAGGTGGCGGATTAATGTTGGTAGATAACGAATATAAGGAGTGTGAACTTGTGATTGATTTGGTGGGTTGATGGGTGGTGGATTAGGAGTAGCGTAGGTGTTGTAGGTAGGTGGTTGATTTCATGGAGGAGTACAGGTAATGTGGGTGGGTGGTTGACTTTGTAGAGGGGTATAGACAGATGATGGATTTGGTGGAGGAAATTTATTATTGGTGGGTGCATTATTTTGGGGAGGAAAGTGTTCAGGGACTGGAGATTCAAGTGATGGAAAACGAGGTGGATTTGGTGCGACAGTTCTGGATTCAGGAGGTGGACTTTAGAGTGTAACGGATAAATTGGTCGGAGTCCTAACCCGAGTTAGTTCGCCACATAGGTCCTCGATCTTCTTGGTCGCGGGCGATATGTTCGTCGTATAGTATTTCATAGTAGCTCGAAGTCTCGAGAGGATCGGCTAGAGATCATAATGTTTTCCAAACCGGTTGAACGGATGCGGGTACAGATCGGTCATGATGATTTCTTTTCTTGCACAACCCAGTACATCGAGGTAGTGATGACGTGCGACACTTTTGATCGAGTATCAACACGAATCAACTCTTTTTTTTGGAAAAAATAAAGTGCAAATGATGTTAGTCTCATTAACCTGTTTAGGTAAAGTCATGATCACGTAAAGTCAAGTAGGTCATGTAGCAAATAAATCAAACAAGTTGTCAAACAAGTATATCAAACAATGACGCGTCCTAATGTGACCTCTTTTGTGCCGTGAAGGTGCCTAACGTTTGTACGAAAGGTAAAATGTGCCATAATATGTCATCCCATTGCTTTTGATTAATTAAACCAATTCTATTTCCCAAAATAAAGTACAAAAGTAATGTAATATTATTACATATCAAACGAGTACATAAAATGTTCCCTAGTCTAAATAAAGTAAACACAATTTCCTATGTCTAATTTCTAGCTCCGGTATGGTGTCCTTGATCTCCGTCATTTGTTGTACTCCAATGCAAGTCCATACCTGCCATAAAAATGTTAGTTGTTCCCTCCCTCCTAAAATTTAATTAATTAAAGCAAACGGTCAATATTTAGGCACAGTTACCCTTAAAACGTGCACATAAAGTATGATTTGGTGTCACTTGGGGTCGTGGACCCACTTGGACGTTTGGATAAAGTCATCTAATGGATTTAATACACCAAGGGTATTAAACCTCCTAGGTTATGAAATGTATGCTCCTAATAATGGGTATTGGTTTAGCTCTATCTTAGGCTGACTAAGAGTTGGCTTCCTATGACACAAGGTTCTCCCAAGTGGACAACTCAGGAGTGAAAGTCCGTGGTACGATCGCACCGCGATCGACTAAATCCACAAGATCAATCCGACTAAAAGGTGTTTTAGTAGTGCATGGCCGCGAACCGCGAAACCGCTTTAAGTGTGTGAATATGTATGAATTTTCCAGGAGTGGAAGAAAATGAAACGGAATGACAGTTTATCGAAGCAGTAACATTTAAACAGTCTATATCAAACAAACAGTTAATAGGACGTAAAAACAATCAATAACAATAAAAAATTAAAATAAGCGCACAAAGCCTAACTAAAACTAAGTCTGTTATGGTTAGAACCTAGATAAATCCCCAGCGGAGTCGCTTGTCGTTATACTCTATTTTAATCGGGGTCAAAATAGTTTATAACGTTTCGGTAATTCCGGGTTTATTTAAAGTTAAGGAGTCGCCACCTAATTATTTATAGTGAATTAGGACACCTAAAGTTCATTAAAGTAATTATCTAAAGTTTGACTTTATTTTAAAGTCTACGAAACCAAATGATTCTAGGTACGGGTTCGACTAACCTAGAGGGAAGGTATTAGGCATCCTCTAAGTTCCATTAATAATGGTTAATCCGACCGGACTTATAGTTAATTAGGCTAAGGGTAAATATGATATTATAGAAAATAAAATAGTTTGTAAATATTGTTAAGGTTATAAATAAAAATATAGTGATGCTATTAAAAATAAGATTTGTAGAAAATTATAATTTTTCCGTAAAAGAGTTTAGTCATAAATAAACTTAAAAGGTGTATAATTGTGCAACATTTATATATATATTTGAGGAAAATAAGTTATACCACATAACAAACTAAGAGAGTCATTATACGATTAATATTAGTAAGACTTAAAATTATACGATATTAAAGTACGGCGAAATAGTCAGAAATTTGAGGGGATTTTTAATGTCTAAAATGATTCAAGCCATTTACTAAAAAAAGAAATATTATGAAGTCATCATGATTTATTTGAAAGGCCTGGTTATTATTTAACCTTTAAGTCCTTTAGGAAATCATCTTCGTGTAATCCAAAATGTTGTAGATACTAACATCCAAATTCATTCTAAGTCTTAAACGATCCTACTTAATCTTCCAAAAAACCAGAATTCCTACAAACCCCGTCAAGACCCGTCTAAGTCAAAAAGATAAAATGTTAGTCGTATAATACAAATCAAACACACACAAAAGAATAAGAAGAGTAAATATAACTAAATGGGCTTAGCCCATTTAAGCACATCAGCCAATTTCTTTCATCATATAGGCTTTGGCCCATGAATCCTTTATACACTGCAGGGTGACTCGAGAAGAAGAAGATTTCGTTGGGCGACGGGTGATAGAAGGTAATGGGCACAATCCGTTGGGCCATTAATTGGCCGAAAAAAATGTTGATCTCTTCTCCTCTATTTTAATTATTCTCGGGCTTTTAACTTTATATCTAGTACAATATATATTATGTGAAAGCGAATAGTAATTAGCATATAGAAAGTAAAGAATTTAATAAAGTAAAATTTTAACGAGTATAAATCCTAAGGTGAAACGATGACGAACCATTTAAAATTTGTAATAAAGCAATACTATTAATGTTGATATTAGAATAGTGAAAATGAAAGTAATAATATTAATAGCAGTAGAAATAGTAGCGAAAATGAAATACTTAGCTCGTCAATAAATTTAAAAGAATCAAGGAAATAAATTGGGATAAAGGAGGGACAAAATTGGGTGTCAACACCGTTGTCGAAGCCGTGTACTTTAGTTGCTATTTAGAGTCCTTGCCCCCGGTTGACTCATCTTCTTTTTTATCCGATTTTTTGAGAAGGGGTGACGCTTCCTCGACCACGAACATTTCCACTGCAGCGGGCTGTTCACCTCGGATGGTTTTTATCCCCTCCGGGTCGGGAATTCAGACCGATGTAATGTCGATGGTGCGATCCTCATGCTATGTATCCGTGGTCTGCCCAAAGAATGCATTATACTTCATATCTCCTTCGATTACATAGAATACCGTTTATTTAATAGTGCCGTCAATGTTGACCGCAAAAGAAATCTCCCCCTTCGCGGTTTCACTCGCCATATTGAACCCGCCGAGCACTAAGACTCTTGGGTACGATGCGATCGAGTAGCCTTAGCTGTTCAACCACTCTCCACCGGATGATGTTGGCCGAGCTACCTAGGTCAATCAAAATACGGTTAACTTGCGATTTAAAAATAAGAATAGAAATTACCAACCCATCATTGTGCGGTTGATTTATGCCTTCTGCATCCTCGTTGCTGAAAGTGATGGAACCCTCGGGCATGTAATCCTGGCTGCGCTTCTCGCGTATAATGGAAACCTTTGTCCGTTTCATCACCGGGCCCCGAGGCGCATCCATACCCCCGATTATCATTTTGATTATATCTTTGAGGTTCCACCGCTCGACTCGTTTGTTTGATTCCCTTTCCTTGTAGTGGCCTTTAGCTCGCTCGCTCGGAATTCAAGAAGGTGACCATTTTTCGAGAAAGTGCCACTTTCTCTCTTAATTGCGGCGCCTTCGATTCGTGCCCATGAGTTCCGTGGTACTCACATATCACGTTTGGGTCCGTCATCGGGATCCGATCTCAATGGTCTCGCCATCTTGCTTACGCGATACGACCTATGGCCGAGACGAGATCGTAGGTATTGACGCTCGAAGTTGTATTCCGATATCCTTGCGGTCTCTCGTCAGCCGAGCTCCCGCATCACTTCTAAATGACGGACCTCGATCGGTTCGTTGACGCTCGGTTCGTTTATCTCCCGGGCCGGAGAATTGGCCCAGGGACCAATCCTCGATTTTTTTGACACGAAGCTTGGCTTTTCTGAATGAGAGTATGGCCGATATCTTTCCGTCGATGGTCTTGACTCCCGGATCGTAATTTTTCCTCGATCTCTCAGTGCTTTTGTTCATATTTACAGGCCCCCGGGGGAAGTTCGAGTTGGTCATCCTCTACCCGAATCTTTGATTCGTATCTGTTATGGACACCCGCCCAGATCACAGCCTTGTATTCCAGCAAGTTATCCTTTAGTTTGAACGAGGCCATCGAGCTCCGAGGATCGAGTCCTTTGGTAAAAGCATGGCGACCCATTCCTTCGGAACCGGAGGGAGCTCCATCCGTTCCTTTTGGAACCGGTTGACAAATTCACGCAATAACTCATCATCCCTTTGAGCTATACGAAAAATATCCGCCTTACGGGCCTGTATTTTTGGCATCGGCATGAGCTTTTATGAACGCATCCGCGAGCATTTCGAAAGAAGTGATTGAATGCTCGGCGTATGGTCGTACCAAGTCAATGCTCCCTTGACGAGTTTCCCAAACTTTTTTCAACAACACGGATTCAATTTCATCCTCTTCAACATCATTGCCTTTTATGGCACAGTGTATGAAGTCACATGTTCCGAGGGTCCGTTGTGCCGTCATATTTACGGATATCCGCATTTTTTGAACCTTCGGTATTAATTTCAGAGCCGCACTCGGAGGAAAAGGCCTCTGAATGTACCTCTTCAAATCCGGTCCTTTCAGAATAGGCGGAGCCCCCGGGATCTGGTCCACCCAAGAGTTATATGTTTCCACCCTCTTCTCAGTCGAGTCTACCCGCTTCGCCAATGTTTCGAGCATTCTCAGAACTTCGGTGGATGAACCGACTCCGAACTCATTGCTCTCGACCATCCGTGTTTCGTCCCTTCACGGGTTCGAACACCTTTCGTCTTCTGGGGGCCGTTTCATCATTTTTTGCTTTGCAATCAGCTATTGCGACTCTTTGTTCGGCAATAGCCGCTCTCTGTTCCTGTAACATTTCAAAAATTAAACGTAAGTTAATATCATCCGGGTATTCGAACTTTCCTACCTTGTGCCGGGACAAAGTAATTGAATTGTGAGTATTTAAGGGATCGGTGGCCGGCGGGCGCATTTTCTAGTTCACGGTGTTATCGGTTGAGGCCTCGCAAATCAACGGAGTTTGGGTCGACGGGTTCTGTGGTAAGCCCGTAGCCCATGTTCTCGTTTTAACAATCTCGTTGTTTTTGATGTGACCAGATTATTCACTGCTTTCCATTTGGTCCGTTTTCACAGAGACGAATAAAAGTTTTTTTCAATCTTAATTGATAAGAGAGAAACCAAGATCAAAGACCACTATTATCCTAGCCCTACGGTGGGTGCCAAACTGTTTACCCCGAAATTGGGTAATAAGTTGAATTTGTAAGTGAGGTATAGAATATGTGGATAACTTTAATCTATTTTGTGTTTGTGAGAAATATTTATGGATTTTCGTGCTTTAATACGTGTATATGAATATATATGTCAATGCCTTGAGTGAATATGTTGCTATAAAAAATTAAGCTAATGGAGTTAGAAGAATAAGCTAAGACCACAAAATCCACTGATTCGAACTAGAGAGAGAGAGAGAAATGATGCTTTAAAATATATTTGCTATTACAATGTTCTTGATCTTGAAAAAGCTAACCGCTTTAAAAGTAGGGAAATGCCTCTTATTTATAGTTTTGCTTTACGGGCCTTGATACAACATAAAGCCCTCTTTAGAATAAAGAAAAGCCTAAAAGGATAAGGTTGGGCGTACGGTTACGTTGACACCGTACGATTGGCGTCAATGTGCGAACGGTCTTGACGCGTGAAAATTTTGTAACTGACCACCCGGACTAACGGCCACGATCAACTCGGCCATGGAGAAACCGGAGTAATGGCCACGATCAACTCGGCCATGGAGAAACCGGACTAAACGATTTCCTCCGCTTTCTTCTGATCAACCACTTCTAGTGTAATACCTCCGGTCCGAAAGAAAATCTTCATGCTCGTGCTTGTTTCTTTCTTCCCTCGATTCCCGGTCTCACCGGTCTAGCATAAATCCAACTTTTACCGTATACAATTATGATACTATTTTGACCTATTGCTTACTCTTTGCTAACTTGTTCTACTCTGTTTTGCAAGAAAAACCGTCATCATTTCTCAGAATGCATAAACAACCAATTAAATGTAACCCGGAGAATCACAGTATATAACCCCGGAATGACGATATGCCTCTGAACGGAGAAGATTTGACAATACCATCCGGTTTCGCAGAGTGACAATAGTCATCATATATCCTACAATAAGTAATTATTAATTATAACCAAGAACATTTTTTTATAGATAATTTAGAAAAATCATTTTTAGGTACAATATATTGGGACCCCTTGAACTTGCCACTTTCTAGTTAGTTTACATTTGAACCTTTTTTTGTCCTAATCCCCCTTTCCCCCCACCCCCTAGTGCGTGGAAGGAAGAAAAAATGAAAAACCTACTTTCAAGTGGGTCCACATTATCGATTGATTTATTTGTTCCAACTTGTTTCTTCTTAATATACGGTGCATATTGTATTCCGACACTACAAAAAAATGAATAATTTGCGGAAGTTGAAAGTTACAATTTACGGGAGTTTTAACTTCCGCTTATTTTAAGGAGAAATTCAAACCTCCGCATCAATTAACTTTTAACGTCCGTGATTAATTTTTTTTCCGAGTGTCTTGTTTTTCCCCGTTAGATATAATGACTATTTGTTTCAACTATATATTTTGGTCAAATCTGCAAAATTTAGCTGCAACTCAATTATTTTAGCCAAATAAAAAGAGGGTTAGCCAAAGTAATGGATTCCAAACGGTGTATTTTCTAGAGAAAGAAAAAAATTGTGTATTTTTTCTTTTCATTTAATGTCTATTTGATTCAACTGTGTGTTTATTTTTTTGGGTCAAATTTACAACAACGTATTTATTTTTATTTCTCCGTCAAAAGCAATGATTATTATGTGACAGTGCCTGTATCACAATTTCATGATCTGAGATCGTCTTGGGGGAATTGAGGATAGTGACATTTATTGTTTAAGGGGATAATTAGGCCAATAGAAATTTTAGATATGTACCGAATAAAATTCACGAGGGTTCTGATCTTTATTGCTTTATTTTTCATCAGTGAAGTTTTAGATTGTCTAAATTCAAGCGCAAGGTTAATTCTTGTTAATATTTTTGGATCGTTTGTGGCTAATGAAATGATCACATACTTTGATATGATTATTAGAATAGATAGAGGTCCTAAGTTCAAACCTCATCGTCACCCTAAAAGCGTCTGCTGTAACATACATTAGAAAGCCAGAAGGTAAAATTGTACGCACAAGTCTGCCATGCATTAAAAATAGTGGCACCATAGGAAATAATATACTCACACTAGAGGTATCCGTCAAGGAGACCCTATGTCCCCGTACATTTTTATACTCTGCATGGAACTCCTCGCCACTTATATTTCTTATCAAGTCGATATCCTTAATTGGGACCCTATTACCCTAAGTCGCAATGGACCTCGTTTTTTCACATTTATTCTTTGCTGACGATCTTACGTTGGTGGCCAAAGCAAACTCTAAATCTATTCATACGATTCATTGTGTATTAAGCGAGTTTTGCTTGCTCTCTGGTCAAAAAATTAATTCTACAAAGTCCAAGGCTTTATTTTCTCCGACTTGTAATGATGTCGTAAGAAACCTTGTTCTTCGTTTATTTAATATAACTTGCACTGATAATTTCGGTCGTTATTTGGGTTTTCCAATTCTACGAAAAATGCCCAAACCCTCTGACTTTCAATTCATTTTGGACAATATGCGGAGTAAGCTTTCCAATTGGAAGATGCATTTTATGAGCCTAGCGGGTCGTTTAACTCTTATCAAATCTGTGCTTAGTGCAGTGCTGGCCTATGCGATGCAATACTTCCTTCTCCCCAAGATGATCTGTAAAACCATTGATAAAATTCAACGCGACTTCCTTTGGGGCTTTACTGCTCAGACAAAAAAAATCCACTATGTTAAATGGGACACTGTGACTCTTCCAAAATCGAAAGGTGGTCTTAGCCTCTGTAAAGCCCACCATAAAAACCAATCTCTTATAGCCAGCTTAGCTTGGAGGCTTTATACTAATAAGAATACTTTGTGGGCCCGTGCTCTCATTACAAAATATGGATTGAAAACCTCTCGATCCTCCTTGTCCTTTATTTGGCGTAATATCATTAAAGGAGGTCAAATATGTTCTTTAGCAGTAGCATGGACTCCGGGCAACGGCAATACCATTAATTTGTGGAATCACAGTTGGATCCCAGGCTCCCCCCCCCCCCCCTCTTAGAAGCCTTATTCATGGGCCGCTAAATGCTCAAGAAAATAGTTACACTCTTGCTAACCTCTGGAATGGCGTTCAATGGCAATGGGATAACCTTTCTGTGGTCATTCCTCCTTATATTAAAGCCTTGGCCTCAACTGTTACTTTACACTTAGGTGAGAATGACGCCCCTTATTGGGCTAAAGAAGCAAATGGTCTGTTCTCCACGAAATCTGCCCTTAAACTTCTCACTAATGATACTACTCTAACTTATAGTTTTACTTGGATATGGTCTCTTCCCACACTACCAAAAATAAAATCCTTTCTTTGGCTGATCTCCCATAACAGCCTTCCTACCAAATCGTATCTCCATCTTATAGGCATCATAACTGATTCCTCATGCCCTTTTTGTCCTTCTGTAGAGGAGACTATCACTCATATCTTGATAGACTGTAGGGTTGCTAGGAAAATTTGGCTAGATTTTGGCCTCAATCTCAACAACATTCTCACTACCTCTACTCACTGGTTGAACAATCTCCACAATCTTCGAATCCCTCCTCAATATAATCACCTTCTCTGGTCCGAATTCTATCCCTTTATCCTTTGGAACATTTGGATAAATAGGAATAATAATACCTATAATCGCCAAGCTATCAACCTGCATGTTCAAGACATTGTTATGAGAGCGACAGAATATAAATACTCCACCTCTATTGATCATCACCGTGACACTAGACATCTGATAAATATTAAATGGCACCCCCCTAATAATTGTTGCATAAAGTTGAATATCAATGGAGCATTCTCTTCCAAAACGAAGAAAGGAGCCATTGGTGGAGTTTTTCGTGATTCAAATGGGGATTGGATATTAGGATTTTCTCAAGCCATACATTGTTTAAACCATACCATGGCTGAGCTGCAAGCTTTGCTTCATGGGTTACAGCTTGCCTTAATTATGAATTATATTCCCTTGGAAGTGGAGACGGACTCAGTAGAGATAATATATCTACTTGATAAACCGCAACCGATGTTTACTGATACAATATATTCATGCAGGTTGCTATTGAGGATGTTGGGGAGTCCAGTGGTACGTCATAATTTTAGACAAGGCAACAAAGTAGCTGATCTTTTGTCCAAGCAGGGAATGAAACCTAGCTCCAACTCTCAGTCGTCTATTTTGCTAACGCCGCCATCAGTCGTCCTAAATGTTTTGGAAGCAGACAAGCAAGGACTGATGTCTACTAAGTTGATATCACCAACTACGTGTAGTAGTTTAGCTAGTTTAGGGAATGCTAATGTTCTCTCTATCTATGATAGTACTAATGTACCTAGTATGTCGTATGTGCCAGTTTAACTATTAATAAAATGTCCGTTCAGCCAAAAAAAAAAATATATATATATATATATATATATATACTCACACCTAATATTTAAATTGACATATGCAAGATCTGTGTATTGCGTATATACTTTTATTATTTAATTGTAATTAAGTATATTGTCACTCTTACTTGGGATAGGTTATTAAGTTAGCGTTTGGGCATGGATTTTATGAAACTTGAAAAAAAAGTTTTTGAAGTTGTGTTTGAAAATTAGTTTTGGAATTTGAAGTTGTGTTTAGACATGTATTTTACTGAAAAATGTTTAAAGTTTTGTGAGTGGATGAAAATTTCACCCACTTGAAAATAAATCTTCAATTTTTTTAAAATTTCATGAGCAAACAATGATTTCAACTTTTTTTTAGAAAGACTTCCAAATCTATGGCTACAGGGGTGCTACAATTTTACTCCCTCCGGATTAAAAAGAGTGTCCACTTGATTTTTTTTTAAAAAAAAAAAAAAAGAATGTACACTTACCAAATCAAGAAACAATTAACCTTATTCTTCCAAAATTTCCCTTATTAAATTTTAAGTGATCAAATCTCAATATCTGTTTAGTTAAGGGCAGTTTAGTCAAATTAACTATTTTTGCCTAGGAATTAGTATTTTCTTAAGGGATGTGCAAATGGCTAAATGGACACTTTTTTTATCCAAAGAAAGTATGAGAAAATACACAAATATCCCCCCCCCCCGTGTATACTCGGATTAGTTATGACGCACCCAACCTTTGTGGGCGACCTATTACCCCTCCAGTCTTATTTTTCAGTATTTTAGTGACCTTTAAGTGGGTATTTTTTAGTGACCCCCATTTTTTTAACTCACGTGTAGTACACGCGTCTTTTAAATTTCCAAATCAGCATTTTTAACTCCCTTTTCCGTTTACCACCCCTTAAACATAAACCAAAATTTAATTCCACTCCCCTCTCTCTCTCTCTCTCATCTATTTTCAATGCATTTGCACTATTTACCTTGATAATTTTCAAGCGATCTTCCATCATATACACTAATTCGTGTAATACTTAGTGATTTCTAGGGTCGTTTTTGCATTCTCAAGTTTGGTGAAGTTTGTTTTGCTGAAGAAAGCTATCATTCGTGATTTTGTAAGTTAAGATTTTTTCGTTTTGTGTATTTTGTAGTGTATTTCTCTACTGATATAGTTCGCTTGTTAGGGTTTTGATACATTTAATTATTTGCTTGCATTCGAGAGTTTTGGATCGGGTTGTTTGTTAATTTAGGATTTTTTTAGTAGAATAAGGTAAATGAACGAGTAACTTTAGGGGTTTGTTACAAATTGCAGCTGATTTTGTTAAAAATCATATGTTTCCCTTTGATGTTGCTTGTTGGTGAGAAGTTTCGTTGCTTTGTAATTTAGGGATTTTGTTAAGTATTGTTGCTTTGTAACTTTCAAGTATGGCTGACTTTATTTATGTACGTTGAGATGGTTTTATGGTGGGTATTTGATTTAAGTAGTGGTGTGCCAAGATATGAGGGCGGTAATTGTACAGAATTCTTAGATGTCGATGTTGATATGTTATCATATTTTGAGCTTAGGGACTACATAAAGGAACTAGGATATAGTCCAAGCTGTGGTTTTAAGGTGAAGTCCCCTAATAGTGACATTTTTGTAGATATACTTACTGACAAGGATATTTTTGACCTTTCCCTAAGTTTGAAAGATGGGGACATTGTGGAGATTTTTGTTTGCCACAAGGTAGATGAACCAGATGTCTCCCCATTGCCTTTGGAATATATTGTTCCCAACAACCAAACAAAAAGTGATGCTTTTAATAAAGTTGGTGAGGGTATCCAATGTGAACCAAATGGTTCTCAAAGCAACCCTAATGAGAACCCGACCCGAAAATACACCACTTGAAACTACGGAACTACTATTTCACCCTCTCAATTTCCCACTAATTCTTCAACCCCACAAACAGAAGCTACCGAAATTTCACTCAAACTGAACCTGCAGATGGCGAAAATGCAAAGCAAGTAAGTAGTGACCATGTTGACTCTCACTCAACGGTATTCGATGTTGAATACGATGTAGAATCGGACCGTGTGGCGGTATTTGATGGTCGAGATGGTGTTGATGGATGCGATGTACATGAGGAAGTTACAACGTTTAGAGAAAGGAGAGCTTATAAGAGAAGGACTAGAAGAGAGAAAAAGGGCAACCTTCCCCGATGATGTACCTTTAGGTGAAGTTGAACAAGACATAGGGTTTCATGAAACAGAACCTAATAAAAGAGATTTGGAAGGAAGGGTAGGTTGTGATAAACCCTTTTACTTTAGTTCTGATGCATATAGTTGTACATCTGATGAGGATGATGCTGAGGAGGGGGTAACCTTGAAACCTAGAAAGGAAAGTAAATATTGAAACTAAGTGTGACATCATTGACAATAATATGGCTGAGAGCTTTAATGCTTGGATCTTGGTGACGACACAGACCGTCATAACCGTGCTAGAAGAGATTAGGGTGAAAGTAATGACTAGGATAGGTGTGATGAGGTCTTTTGCAAACACTTGGGTGACAAAAATATCTCCAATGGCATTAAGGACATTAGAAGAAAACATGGGGAAGTCAATGAACTGTAATATTGTGTTTAATGGTAAACATGCGTTTGAGATTACTGATGGTCCATATCAGCACACTGTTAATATTGTCAATGAGAAATGTAGTTGTAGGTCATGGCAGCTCAAAGGAATACCGTGTTCACATGCCATTTGTGCTATGTTGTACAAGAAGTATGAACCTATTAACTATGTCCGTGACTACTACAGCAAGGAGAACTGGATTAAAACATATTGTTACTACGTTACAACCAATGTGTGTGTGTGTGTGTGTGTGTGTGTGTGTGTGTGTGTGTGTGTGTGTGTGTGTGTGTGTGTGTGTGTGTGTGTGTGTGTGTGTGAAATATAACAATGTGGCCTAGGTCTACTAATCTCGCTATTGCACCACCAATCATCAAAAAAATGCCAGGCAGGCCCTTAAAAGTAAGAAGGAAAGAGGCCAGTGATACAAAGAAATCTGAAAAAATGCCAAGAACAGGCATGCTGATGACTTGCAGCCAATGTGGAGGTAAAAACCACAATAAAAGAGGCTGTCAGAGGGTATGTCCTTCCTACAATTTTCTTATCTTTGCACTGCACTATTGAATTTTTATGACTTTGCATTTTACTTGTAGAATGGAACATGGGCTGCTTTTGTTGCCTCTCAAACCACTATTGCATCTCAAACAATTGATGCTTCTCAAACCTTTGATGTCTCTCAAACCTTTGCTGCTTCTCAAGCCACTACTACATCTCAAACATTTGATGCTTCTCAAACCAATGATGTCTCTCAAACCTTTGCTTCTTCTCAAACAACTGTTGCTTCAAACAATGCTGGACCAAGTACTATTGTCTCTCAACCTGGACAAGCTCATGCACCAAGTGTTGCTTCAAACAATGCCCCAAGGCCAAGGGGCAGACCAAGAAAAGCACCCTTGGTACTGAGAAACTCTCACCAAGACCAAGGGTAGGCCACAAAAGGAAAAAATGTGCCTAGTGCTCCTCCAAGACCAAAGGGAAGGCCAAGAAAAGAACCTGCAGTTGTTGCTGTTGACACCCAATTTTGTCCCTCCTTTATTCCCATTTGTTTCCTTGGGCTTTTAGATTGATTATATCTAAATATTTTATTTTCACTACTATTTTTTTTATTTCTACTATTATTAATACTGTTACCTTCATTTTCACTATTTTTACTAGTACTACTTTATCACAAATTTTAAATGGTTCGTCATCGTTTCATTTTAGGATTCGTACTCGTTAAATTAATTTTTACTCTATGTACACTAATTACTATTTGTCTTCATATAACATATTTTTATACTAGTTGCTAAGGCAAAAGCCCAAGAATAATTAAATAAAGGGGGAAAGGATCCAAATTTTCGGCCACAAATATAGGTCCAATTTATGACTAGCTCACAAAATACATAGCCCACAAAAACTTTCCTTAGCTTCAGCCCAATAACCCCCAATCCGAAATTAAGACCAGCCCATTTGAACAAGTTCTCATTTTTCCTATACCTAATTTCTATTCCAACATCAGCCGCCTCTTCCTCTCTCTCCTCTCTCCTCTCTCTACTCTCTCCTCTCCCTCACCCCTTCCATTTCCCCACCAAAATCCAAACCTTGTTCAAACCCTAGCAGACGTTGTAGCACCATTTAGGGAAAACCTTACACTTTTTCGCATATCACCATTAACGACCTAAAAAGAAACGTCTCTCTCCTTCAACCAAACGGAAAGTCACAGAAACCCTTTTGGTTTTCAGACCATGCTCGACCATTTCGGGCAAATATCTGAAGCAAGTCACGTGAAAGGACTTCAACGTCCAGATTAGCAATTTATTTTGACTCAATTTTGAATTTTCGATTTCAAAAAATCCCGCTCCTTTGAACCCAACAAACCCTAATCCTATTCTATAAATACTCACTTTCTTGACCCACAAAGGGAACTTTTTCAGCCGCAAAAAACCCTTTTAAGCATTTTTCTATATTTTCCGATTTAGATTTTAAAAGAGGAGTTCCTCTTGATAGCCATAGCCTCGCTCTAAAAATACGACCAACATATTTTTTTTTTTTTTTTAGATTTTGGGTTTGAAACTTTATTCACTTTAATCGGGTTCGGGTTCGCTTGAGTTCGAGCTCAAGTTCGTGACGTCGACGCCCCACTTCTTCGTACCCAAAACGGCGCTCGTCCCTCTTGCTGTTTCTTTTGCTCGAAATAGCATATTCTCGTTATGAATGCAATTTATTAGGTTTAGATGCGATGAAATGATTATACGACATATCGATATTGGTTGTTGATTCAATGAGATCTCAAATCTGGTTGTACTCGATTTTATTGGTAATAATGTATTAGACTTAGTTCTATTTTCGGTGTGATTAGTATGCCTATATGAAGATAAACATATCTTAGACCATGATACCGATCATATCCGAGTGTTCGCATGAAAATTCATGAAATGAATGTCATCGATACCTCCATTAGCCTTAATAGTCTCTCGTTACGTGTTAGTAGTGTAATATGATTGTATTCGAGAGTCCGTTGTGGGGTTTAGATGTTGCGTATAGGAATTCGACAACGAAATACTACGTTCTGCCGGTTGTCCACGTTTAGTCCTATTGGCCTAATCCCGTCGTTGGTATGTTTTGAAGCATATTTGGTCATGATTTATAAATAACTAACTGTTTGTCCTCTTAATGAGTTCATGAGAGTTTTAAATCCAGCAAAGTTGTTGCATTATTATGAATCTGTTCGTTTTTTTTGGTATAATTAGTATGTGTTTGGTTAGTTGTACCCTGCTGGCTGTGGCATTTTGATGTTTGTTTAGTTTAGTGTCACCATGTTGGTCATGGTATTTAAGTTCTTGTCCCTGTCTAAACTTAGGCACTATCATGTTTTGTTTCCCTTTCTAGTCTAGTTCCGTCCCATGCCGTTTTCCGATTCCCGTAGATTAACTATGTTTAGTTAGTTTCTTGCTTCAGTATGTAAATCCAGCGCTATTTTGGATTGTCTCCGTTAATGTGCTTATTTAATTATGTCAATCTTACCCATCTAAGCATGTTAAATAGTATGGCTTTCTTCTTTTGTGCATCATTGGTTATTTGTATGATTAGTTGCTGAACTAGGCAGGCTCATTGCTTCATTTGTTGAAGAACTGCACCATGTTTGCTTTTTTTTGCTTTAATAAAGATGATCTACAATACTTAAACTTGGATTGTTGAAATTGTGATCAGAGTTAAAATAAGGAAATCATCTGTTTTGCTCTAAACCGAACGTTAATTCTGCTATATTTGTCTAATTTCTTTTCTTGCTGTTTGTTTAGAGTCATTAATATATTAATCATGAGCAGTCCCCTGTTTTAGTTAAAATCCATTGGTCCTGTATACATTTGCATTGTCTTCCTTGGATTTATATGTTGCTAGAATTGAATGATGATGTTGCTCACTTTGTTTACTCGTTTTGTTTATGAAAAGAGTCATACCATTGTTCTAATCTTCATCACTGTTTTTGTTTACATGTACACACCGGAGCAAATGGAGTCTTAATTCGGGACTCACCCAAAATGGAATTTCAAATTGAGACTTGACATTAATACATTACCCGTGCATGGAGTCGACACGTTCCTTATCCCTTAATCTCCTCCTATAGCACGAAAACAATGAAATTCGCTTGAGGCTCGCCCATGGCGATTCACTTTTCCCTTCTTTAAATTTTCAACTCTTTACTCCGTTTATTATTTTGGTTGAATGTGTGTTTTGAATGATTTCTTTTGGTGCGTGTTTGATATTTTTGATACTTGACACAATGACTTAAGATTAGCATGAGACTAACTTTAAAATGTAGAATTGAGCCAATCGAGTATGTTAAAGAATTGAGTCCAACTTCAAAACCATTCTCATGATATAATTTTTCTTCAAAACATCCCAAATTTTACACTAATGGTGGTTTATTTTGAGATAAAAGGCAAACTAATTTCGCGGATAACTTCTTCACTTTAACTCTTTTCCAACACTTGAAATATGCATTTGTTAAAAACCTTTACACAATCGGATTAATAGTATTTCATAGGTTTTACTTTTAAACAACACTTAGAATCCTTTTTCATGCAAATCACTATATATTCTATAAATCTTATTTTTAATAACATTATTATATTTAAAACCTTAGCAATACTTACAAAATTATTTTCTTTTCTATAATATTATACTTACACTTAGCCTAATTAATTGTAAGTCCGGTCGGATTAACCATTATTAATGGAATTTAGAGGATGCCTAATACCTTCCCTCTAAGTTAGTTGAACCCGTTCCTAGAATCTTTTGGTTTCGCAGACTTTAAAATAAACCAACTTTAGATAATCACTTTAATAAACTTTAGGTGTCCTAATTCACCATAAATAATTAGGTGGCGACTCTTAACTTTAAATAACTCCGAAATTACCGGGATGTTGTAAACTATTTTGACCCAGGTTGAAATAGGGTATGACAGCTGCTACTCCAAATCCTAAAGGAAGGCCAAGAAAGGTAACAGAGGTTGGTGCTAGTCCTGCCCCTGCTGTTCTCAAAAGATTTGATTATGAGAGTCCTCCTACTTACCTAAATAAAAGATCAAAAGCAGTTAGTATGGGAGTCTTTGTTGCTGAAAGTGGTTAGACATCCCTGAATGTAAGTTTAATATTTTCTTTACAATGGCATTGGTATGTGGAGTTGTGAAGTGACTAATTTTCAAATTTGTTTATTGCAGCATGATGTGCCTAATGTAGAGTGCTGAATTTTGGTGGTAAACATCAAGCAAGCAAGCCTATAAGATCTGCTGAAGTCACAGGAGACCTTGGTCACAAGGCAAGGCAAGGGATGAGGTACAAAGGCAAACCATGCTACTCAAGAAGCATGCTTGATGAGATTAGAGGGGACTAACTCAACAAGTGTTATACCTCGCGTTTCGTACATTTGGATATTTCAAAGTCGTCGCGGGAAGTTAAGGACGAGACGATGTTCAAAATTATTTTAGTGCATAAGTTGGTTATGAATGTTTGTTTATGAATATTATTGGACGGAAATATTGAGAAAGGCTAAGGGCAAGAAGAGAATTCGCAAAATGGGCCGTGGAAATAATGCGGAAGGCTAGGGGCAAAATGGTAATATTGAGAAAGTTGAGGGCAAAATGGTCATTTGCCATATTGGCCATGTGAGGGAAAAGGATGATTAAATAAGTCATCTTTTAGGAAATTCAAAGGAAAAAAGAAAAGAAAACTCTAGAAATAAATTAAGAAAAGAAGGAAAAATCAAGAAAAGTCGAGAGGGGCATGTGCCCCTCACATGCCTAAGGACTTATATATATATGTATTCATCTTCCACTCCAAGGCAAGAACAAAAAAAAGATGAAGGGAGAAACCATGGCCTATTCGGCCATGGAGGAAAAAAAATATGAAGCCTCCAAATTTGATTCCAAAAATTTATTTCTTGTTACATTCCTACTAACTTGAGGGTGCTCTTCAACATGGTATGGTTGTTGGGAGGAAAGAATCACTCTTTGGTACAAAATTCTAACCCTAGCCAAGTGAAGAAGTTGAAGAACAAAGGTAGGATTTCATTCCTTTTTATGTGTTATAAAGGGTTCATGTGTATTATAGTATATGGAAATGAGTAGAAATCATGAGAACATGGAAGCTTGCATGGTATTAGTATACTTACATGTTGGGCCGTGTGCATGGTTATGCTAAAGAGAAGAATTAATTGTGTTTAGCATGTTCGTGTGTTGTTGTAATGCATAGAAATGGAGGAAAATGCATGAAACATGAATGTTGTTGTATGTTGGCCGTGTAATGTGTAGTGTGTGCATGTACGTGTATTGTGTGTGTGTTTCAAGGTAAGTTAAGGGATTAATTCTAGTTAAGTGTTGGTTGTTATTGCAATGTAAAGGAATGGGTGGAAATTTGTAAGAATATGGGTTGTAGTTGTGGTGGTGGCCGAATGGTATAGGGTTTGGCAAATTATGGCAATTGATGTTATTAGATAGTTTAGTTGTTGTTATTGTGGATTCCATATTGCAAACAAGAGCTTATGTTAATTGAATATAAAGTTCTTGCATGTGTGGAAAACAATGGTGTTGTTGGAAAGTTTTGAAGAAAGTAGTATATTGATTGAAGTTGTTAATGTGATTGTTGGTTGTTTGGCGAGTTCTATTCTCGGGTTGTTGTTGTTGAATTGGGCCGAGCCATATTCTGGACGATGTATTTACGGGGGAAATCTTTGTCGAAATTTCGGCGACAAAGTGTTGCTTTAAAGAATCGACTCATAAATGCCCTTAACTAAGGTTTGGTAAATGTGACCAAATTGTAGATTCACATCGGATTTACAACTTGGATTTGGAGTAGCGAGAGGAGCGGAAAAAGGTATGTAAGGCCTCACTTTCTTTCTATGGCATGTCTTAGATGTAATAGGCTTGAGTACGTGTCTCGGGGACCATTCTAATCCTAGAAATCCGAGTTTGAATTTAACTACTATTCATTCAGTAGAATTGAATTAGAACTTGCACGAAATGTTGGAAAAAACTCCTTAGACATCGAACTTACACAAATAGGACTCGATTACCCTAAGACCCTCCTAAGTGACGCTATGAATTGTAATATACGCAAATTTGATACGCCGCCTCATCCGACTCGAGTGGGCCCACTATTCCCTAATTTCCTCCTATGGCTTCCTTCGGTTTATTTCAATATTACAGTTAAAGAAAACTTTTGGATATTATTCCGACTACTAAATAAGAGTTGTTTTAACTAAACCCTCGACCCCAAGGTATGATTTTCTCTATTAAAAGTTTACAAGTGTTCTCTAAAATATACATTTTTCTTTAAAAACTAAGTATGATTTTCTTTACTAAAAGTTTACAAGTGTTTTCCAAAATATACATTTTTCTTTAAAAACTAAGTTTCACAATATTGACGGTTTTATGACTTAAACAACGCCTATAATTCTATGATGTCTATGATCCTATGATGTCTATGATTCTATGGGGACTATGATCACTATGGGGACTATGATTCTATGATGACTACGATTCTATGACAACTATGATTCTATGATGACAATGATGATGTCAGATATGCTATGTCTATGACCCGATATGCTATACTATGTTCTATGTTGATAGTCTCGCCTTATGATTATCATTCCTCCAAGGTGAGACAAAGCGCCATGATTACTCCATAATGCGATCGGAGGATTCCGACCTTACGTCACTCCGATAAGTACACGATTTTCCTTGGTTTCCCCCCGCATACTAAATATGAACAAGGGTTGGGGGGATGGGAACTATGTATACTTGGGAATTGGGAAGGAACTATGTATCATTGCCACCTGGTCAGCTGGCTTATCATCCCGGACGCGGGATGCCCGGACGCGGGATTTATGGCAGAGCTGGAGTATTCTGCGCTATGTGGGCGAGCCGCCTCGCGCGGGTACTATGACTCGATATGACCAAGTAAGCATGCATGGCATCCGCCCCCGGGGGCACTCATATGCACGGGTTACTGCGTTATCCTATGATATGTTCTATGTTCTCTATACAAGACATGATTCCTGTGTACGAGTCACGAAACTTTGACATGACATGTTCTATGTTTCTACGCGGTTATTGTTCATGTATACATTTCTTACTATGTTATTATTCATGCCTTACATACTCGGTACATTGTTCGTCGACGCCTTCTTGCGGGCGGCTGCGTTTCATGCCACGCGGTACCCCCGAACGAGTAGAAGTCATTATAGAAGATGTTCCGGCAATGTTGGCAAGCTCCGCTCACCTTTGGAGAGTTGCTAAGTCAGCATACACGTGCTATGGTCCATGATTACGGTAGAGACTTTGCGGAGACGAGTCGTGAGTCGAGAGTGTCGGCCCTAAAAACGAGTTCCCTTTGGTTGAGGTTTTTTATTTTACGGAGCCTCATATTTACAAAAGCGTGTTTACTCGAGAAACGACGAAAAGATTTTGAAAAATTTACTATGTATTTTACTTTACTTTGTCCTATGAATCCAAGAGAACATGTGTGTACTAAGAGTCCGAGGGTTCGCTCGGCTCCGAATATGGGGTCGGGTGCCCATCACACCCTAGTAAAGTCGGGGTGTGACAACAAGGCCACTAGCAGCAAAGGAAAGAGGCCATGGAAGTGATGACCATTATTTGGATGACTAGAATTAAGTTGTTTTTGGATATTAAACACTTTGTATTGTTTGGATTACTTGAATTAGGCTGTTTGGAAAACTTGAATTAGCTGTTACAATGACTTAAGTTATTGTTTTCTGCTTAATTAAGTGTCAGAATGACTTATTAATCATACTTGTTTGTGTCCATTGTTTGTGCTCAATTAGTTGTGGCACTGCATACTGCATTTTGGTTAACATATTTGTGCAGTGTGTTACTTGAGCAGTGATTTATGATTTGGGCAGTGTGTACGTTGAGCGAAAGTTAAATGTGTAGTGTGTGTGCTTGTGCGGTGTGTGTACACACATGAATGTGGGCGATTTCTATGCCGAGCAGATTGTACATTGGTAAAAATGAATTCGATCGGCCTTCATTGGACGATTAAATTCAATGTAATTGAATTCGAGTACATTAGTAGGTAGTTGGGGAGGCTAATGGTAATTGTAACCATTCAATATCATCAGCCTATAATAAGCTATTAAGCTGTCCATTTCAAGTCATCCCTACACCATTCTTTCTCATTCAAACAACGAATTTCATAGCAAAATGCCTCTAGGTGAAGATAAAGTGATTCACTCCGAGAAGAAACTAACCAAATCATATGTTGACAACGATGACTTTGTAAGTGTTATTTTGCAAACTTATTTCAATTGACGTGTTTCATTATTTATAATGCCTCTTGTATTTTGTGCAGATCCTACCTTCTGACATACATGATTTTCTTCCAAACACAACTACACAAGCTGTTGTTTTCTACGAGCAGCGTGAACATAATATGATGTATAAGATTGGCGTACATACCCGCCTTTGCCAAGGGTGGAAGGATTTCATTGATGCAAACCTTCTAAGGGAGGGACATGTCTCATGCTTTACTGGTTGTGAACATAATGAGAAAGTAACCTTCTTTGTTAATATCAAGAGGGAGGTTATTGAAATAGATTAGCTTTCTCCCTATTATGTAAAGTTTATGAATTATCAATGAAATCTATATCTATGAACTTTATCTTTATCTATGGTTTTTCTTCTCAAATTGAATTTGATAACTTTTTAATTGAACATCAGTGACAAGAAACTCCTTCAACTTACATACATAAAAGTGAATAACAATCACTTAAACATCCTTCAACATACAAACATGCAATCCTACTATGGCAGTGGCGGAGCCAGGATTTTCATCTAGGGGGTTCAAAAATTCTAAAAGGTAAATACACGAAGAAGTCAGGGGGTTCAACATCTATTATATATACATAATAAAATAATTTTAACTTTGAAAATACACTGTAATTTTTCGTCGAGGGGGTTCGGATGAACCCCCTGGAGCTAACGTGGCTCCACCCCTTTACTATGGCAATCGACATTGGTAATGCTTGTTCAAGAACACCCAATAAACCAAATAACAACACCAAAGAAACACAAAAACAAAAACTTGTTAATAATAAAGCATCTACCCTTCTTCTCTTGTTCAATCTTCATCACTTTCATCTCTTCTTCAAGCTTTGACACTTTCATCTCTTCTTCAAGCTTTGACACTTTCATCTCTTCATTTGTAGTGACATTCTCATTACCGATGGTCATTTCACTATTTTCATTACCAATATCTCCTTCAATGCAAGAAGACTCTTCTTCTTCCGTTTCCTTTGTCAAACCAACTTCTTCCACCATTTTCTTCTTCAATTCCACTGCTTGCTTTTTCATTTTCTTAATCAATTTGTGAATAACAAACTTAGACCTTTCATCAATGGGATCATCCTTCCATTCAAAGAACTTACATTTCTTAGCCTATAAAAAAAAAAGTCAACTCATGTTAGGCACAACAATGTGTGGCAGAAATAAGGCACGCAACATTAAAAAAAAAAAAAAAAAAAAAAAAAATTAAGTTCGTACCCCATCGAATAGGCATGTCCAAAATCTCCTTCGGGATTATTAAGAGACCAAGAAATACGCATTTTTAATAATACTCCGTGCCGCCATCGCACTTGACGCTTAAATCTTTGGATCGTCATTTTCGGTCTGGATTGTTCAACTCCGATTTGAGCTCTTTAATTAAGAACCCTAGAAAAAAAAAAATTAAGTCAAAGGTATAACATATAAATAAAAGATGAAAATAATAATTTAGAGAAAATAATACTTACCACTAGAATCCATGGCACAGATTTCAATTTATTTATTTTCTTCAAGCTATGGCAACAATGGAGTCAAATTTCAAAAATGAAGAGAGAAGGAAGAGAAAATAGAGAGGGGGGGGGGTAACCGTTATTTTTTATCCACGTGGCCAAAAATAACAGGTCAAATACCCCCTCACGCGCTGCTTGGTCGTGTAGTCACGCACAGTGCCAGATCAGCACTTAAAGGTCACTAAAATACTGAAAAAATAAGACTGGAGGGTAATAGGTCGACCGTAAAGGTTGGGTGCGTCATAATTAATCCGAGTATACGTTGGGGGTATTTGTGTATTTTCTCAAGAAAGTATCATATAAGCGTGTATATTGTTTTTGAAGTTAAAATTGAAGGGGTAGTAATGCAGGGGCGTACATAACTATACTCAATTTTCATGTACGCTCAAATAATAAATGCACAGTGCACTATGCAACTGATCTGATTCCATTGAACTTCTATAAAGACAAACACTTCCCACCATTTGTAAAATTTTCTGAGCCGATTAACAACACCTTTTATATTTCTCTTTCGGGAACACTCTTTTTTTGGACTAAACATTTGAACCTGCACTTATATGCATGTTACTAAAAAGAATTCCCATTTTATTTATCCCCTTAAAAAATGACAATATCTTACGGCAAAAGACTAAATCATTGGTAGTACTTTTTTTCGTTGCAGCAAGTTTTGGTGATATCACCACTTGCGGCAGCCATACGTATTTTTTATTACTAATCTTTCAATATTTTAATTTACTTATGCAATGCCCCTATAATATTTGAATTATGTATTGGCTCAATTATGCTCTTGCCTTTAACAAATCATCTATATTTACTCTTGTCAATTGTCATTAATAGAATTTCAGCATGAAATAGCGTAGGAACTAGGTAGGGTTGATGGGGTTAGTGCGAACTCTTTTCGGTGAAAAATTATATTGTATATCTGAAGTTTAGTTTTTTTTTTTAATGTATATATATAATAGATGTTAATTTCGACTTTTTCGTGCATGTATTTACTTCTTCATATTTCGCCATTGGAAAAAAGTGGATGAGTATTCAGATATTTTGGGAAAAATATCCTAATTTACTCATAAACTTTTGATTATGATTTACAATTACGCTGAAATTGGAGCTACGATAGCTAGGGGTCAAGGGCAAGAAAAAGACTTGTTTCCTGATTATTAGTTTAATTTATTATGAATAATTATTTATAATTGATTTAAAGGTAATTTGATATGCAAAAATTCTTTTACATTTTAAACTCTTCCCTTAAAAGTTTTTCGTAACTTTAAGGCGTGGAATACGAGCTGTAAAGACCAACCACTTATTTTGTTGCTTACGAGTAGTAGTATTTCTTATTTTGGAACTCGAGATTAAATTGTCATACTGATTTTTTTAAAATAAATGAACGGAGGAAAGAAGTAGAAAGTAATGGTGGTCCACTAGCACAAAAGTGTTACTTCTTCTTTTCACTCTCCTCCATTTGCCCACTAAATTAAGGGTATTTCGATCTTATTTTATATCACAATGATTGGAGTCAACATAAATTGTCTGCTTAGAGTCAGGGGTTAAAAAGTCAAACTTCGATTAAATCGAAATTTATCCTACATCAAGCCGGTTCATTTTCAATTGATTTTTTTGTGATTGTGCTCAGAGGAATGCGTTTAAAAAATTAACCACAAATGCATATACAATTTCTTTCCCTTTACTCCTTTCTTGGAGAGAGGGCACAATATATTTTATTAATATAATGTGTGTTAAAAAAATCCTTGACGTGTTTTTGCAGGTCAATCATTGCATTAATTCCAACTACGCCGGTTAAGTAGGCTCTTGTCGGATTCACAAAGTAACTATAGTAAGATTCTAGGAAGTAGTAATATGATAGCAATAATGATAAAAATAGTAATAGTACAATCTGATTATCCAGCTCCGTTTCTAAAGAAATGCAAAGCAAAGACAAGTTAGGCAGAAAGTAGAGATAAGTGGATACCACTTTCACCGGTTTAATTATATCATCTTTAACTTGTAATTTCCATGTGGGTAAAATTCATAATGAACACTAATGATGCCACTAGGACCTGTTTAAATTATGAGTTTTAAAATTGCCCAATTAATGTAATCACTGAGGCCATGGCCACTCAGGAAGAATATGATGCAGTTGAATCTTCAGTTGTTTAATTTAACCTATGTACCCTAACTAAGAGCAGAACCATGACATCAATCAAAATTAGAAGATTCCACTATGCACACAAATATCTAGTGCGATGTTACTATATTTACAAAAACGGATTTAAGATTTGAAATCTTTTGATGAAAAGTAGCACTGCTTACCTTACTTCTTTTGAACAATGGCTACATAATAAGCAGTAATTAATTTGTAAGTGTTTATACACAATCTAGTAGCGAATAAATAAATAAATGTATATATATAATCATATAAAAGGATAATGGATGCTCTTGACCCCATTATCAAAAGACTAACGTACATCCACTGCAGTAATAAACGGGTGTGCTGCACCTGTTTTTAAAATTGATATGTATATATGTTAAGAAACTGCATCGTATATATGTAAATATATAGAAGTTACTTTTACGATCTATTTTCTAATTATTAGATGGACTTTGCACTCATTGTTGAAAGGCTGCATCCGCTACTGGTATTGATGGACAGTCATGCAATAGGAGCCATAGGTGAAAACTGATAATCGTCCAAAATTGGAAGAACAGAAAGCCTGGCAGGTGAATGTGAGTTTTTTTTTTTTTTTTTGGCAGGTTACACATTTGGCCGGTCACAAAAAAATAATCACATTCGCCAATCAAATAGACATCATTTTGTATCAAAATGTATATTTTATATAAATTTTACATTAATATACAAAAAGTATACACTGTGTGGCTATTATTTTGATAGCCGGCTATTGTTAATTCCTCTTCTTTTTTTCTGCCTTTTTGCAAGCACGAGTTTTCCAGTATAGTTGAGCCTTCAAATCAGCAGGCAGTGGCTAAATCTTGCCCAGAGTCCACAGATTCAATCATATGCAAGTCTCATAAAAACATTGTTTCCAGCTACCAACCCCAATAACCACCAATTTTTTATATAGCAAGGGGGCGGGGGTTGGGGGAGGGTCTTTATTTCATTATTGACTTGGCTCCTCTTAGGTTTTATCAATTGTTCTGTGTAGGAGCTAGAATTATGATCTGTTAATACTTAATTGGTCGTTTTTAAGTAGAGTAGCTTAGGTGAGAGGGGTTTAGGGTAGGCTCTGTTTAGTTGCAAATAGGTTAGAGGTACATAACACCTGGTCATGTAATTTCCAATCACACCACAAAGGCGCCTAGAAAGAAAAAAACAAATTCAAGGGAAGAAGACAAGTTTAGTTGCAAAAACCAGAAAATAAATAAATAAATAAAGGATTTTGTAGTAGGAGTCTGTGTAGTTAGGTAGCACATCTTTCAGATAAAGAAATTAAAGGATATAGCTAGGAGTTTATGATTTTTATCAGCATTAATCAAAAAGGTGCTTCCTAATTCCTATCCAGTTTTGGCATCTATTCAACTTTCTAGTTGAACTAAACAAAGAACATAACACACACATACATTTGTTTTGAAACATTTATAGCTAATTATAACTCCACCACTTGCACTAGAGCTAGTCCCAAGACTATGGAAAATCAATAAATTTAAAATTGAATGGCCTATCCAACAATATTGCCTCTTATAAATCTTTTTTAGATTAAACATTCATCCAAAAAGATATATCTCTGTCCAATCCTCAGAAATTGCACACATTTTTAATTTTGAAACTCAATCCATCATTCATCCCCCAATGCTAATACACACACACAATGGCACCAAGAAGAAGATTTCCGTTATGGTTCTTGATTTTGTTGGTTCGTTGGTCCCTTTTTTCATGAATTTACTACAAGATTGTAATCCATGGGTGGGCACCAAATTCTTTACTTGCTACTAATAAAAACATTGATACATCACATGGGAAAGTTTCATGTTCAATCATATAAAGAGGAAAAGGAGAAAAAAAAACAAAATTGGTGTGTCCTTGTTGAGAACAATAAATAGCAAAACGTGCATATATACGAGTATTCACTTTTGGGGTCTTTTTTTATTTTTTTTCCTGGTCAAAATAGTATCTCGTCAATACATTACTGGTTTATTATACCTATATCGAATGGAAGGTCTAAATCTACTATAGGAAACGCCAGCTATAGTTTCCTACATCTCAATAACGGAGTTATCAGTGTCTCAGCTTTTCGTGTTTGAATACAAATTCGACCACATGCTTCTATTCCCTTCAATTATCTTCGTTAGTCAGGTCAATGTAAAAGGGCGGTTTATTGGTTATATATATATCATAACTCAATTATATCTGTGTATCGCAAGAATAAAAAATAAAATTGAAAATGGTATATCCAAATCCCAGAAAATATATGTGGCTGCTACATGTATAAAGTTATCATGCAGGTACGTCACAACTTATCTTACATAATATATCAATGTGACATGAATAACTAAAAAGTTCATCTTCTGACCCAACCAAATTAATATACATGACATCTTATTAAGCTTATTGGAATGGGGTCATAGTTGATTAAGTATAGTCTTATGAATATTATGTTATGTAAGTTGATGAAATTTGTCAAATTAATGACAGGCTACTTGTGTTTTTTAGGAGTATTTTCCATATATATTTTTATTTTTTGAGATTTATAGTCATATAGAGTAGAGTTCTTTTGTAACAAAAGCTAGTTTATGACTAAATTATAATATAATAAACTGTATGTCAAATGACCACCCCTTAAATTAACCTCTAGTTTTTTTTTTTTTTTTTTCGGTAATAAATGTAAATATTACCATTAACAAACAAAACAATTACAGCTAATCTCATGACCACCTTCTAAGAAGGGTATCATTCGCATCAAGCCTCCACCAAGTCTCTATTTACCCAAAGAACTGTTGTATTAATGAACCAAATCTACTAGCCTTTTTAGAATGCCTAACTGCTCTATTCTAGTAACAAAATCATGTTTAATCTGCATAATCACTATATCAATATCTACAAGTATTCCTCTGAATATTGCCCTATTTATTGCTTGCCACACATTATATATGATTGGCCCCCATAAGGCTACTATCACCTCTTTATAGAACTGCTTCCATTTTCTTCTCCTGATTCTTGTCAGCACCTATTTAGCTTCACCTGTTGGTATTTGCATCTCTGCCATTGCACAATAGCAGTTAAGATCCTCCTGGTCCAAGCACAATCAGAGAACAAGTGAGCTTGTGTTTCAGTGGCCTGACCATCACACAAGCTATATAGAGAATTATCTACTGGAGTATTCCTTATAAGGTAGTGTGTCTTCGTGAATAACAGACGGGGTTCTGTAGAATATTGCCATTTATGGGTTCATAAGAACCTGATAATTTTGACTTGGACTTTATATACGTGTGAAAAAAATACACTAGATAAATATAAAAATAGCAGATTTTGGATACCAGTAATTCAAATGAATTGTGATAGAATTTTAAACTCGAATTCATAATGTTCAAATCCTTAATCCGCCTCTTATTAAAACCTTCATCCGCCTCTTATTAAAACCTTACACCTAAGTTATACGTGATAAATTTTCAACCGTTAAACTGCAACATCAACTCACTAAACACCGGTTAATTGACACAACCAGTAAAGAATTTCCACTCTTTTAAAAGCCTTAGCTCATAGAGAAATCGAAGAAGTACTATAACAAGAGGATGATTAGAGCTGGACGACTTTTCTAAAAGACAATGCCAAGGGTGAAGGAAAGGTGCCATCCCATTTCCATCTCTAAAGTACGAAATGGCAACAAACTTTTCAAGAACAAAATAATATTGTTGGCAAAATTGAATATTTGACAACAACTTAATTTTATTGTTGGCATATATGATGAAACTTTTAAAAATGAACTTGTTTTTGTTGCCAAACACTTTAATTTTGTTGCCATATATTGACTGTTGTTGCTAAAAGTACTTCAAAACAAAAAACTTATTGCAGGTCGTTGTAATAACAGCCGATGGGAAAAATTTATGCAATTGTTATGAGTCCGGCGCCTAAATGACATAAAAATGGACCAAAGTTTCCAAAGTGGATTGTGAAATATATTATAGACCAAAGGGGGTTAATCGTGCAGCCCTACACGATTTACCCCCATACTTTAATGCCTCGTTATTCGTCTATTAACTAAAAAAAAAAAAAAAAAAAAAAAATAGCAAATCGTGTACAATAACACAATTTGCCAAAATTTCATTTTGCGAAATTTTGGTAAGTCGTGTTATGGTACACGATTTGCACCTCTACCTTCTTCTTTTTTTTAATTTTTTTTCTTGTCTTGATGTTAACTTATTTTTTATTTTTCATTTGTTGACATTTGATTCAAAAATATTTTACCTCAAACAAAGTCATCAATAATTAAAAATTTATGAAATAATATGTAAAAATACAAAATACAAAAAAAAAAAAAAAGTTTAATAAACGTCACACATTATCCGAGTAAAACGTCACACAATTAAGATAACAACATATTCGTAGAAAATTACATAAGGAAATAACGACTTGCAACTTAGGAAAACATAATAACGAAAAAACAACAACAACTACTGATTTCGCAAGGGGCAACGATTCTTGTTATGACCCGTTTCCTTGCACGTACGTACTATACTTCCTAACCATGCAAACACTGAATACGAGCGAACTTCAGGAGCGCGGAATACAAGTAGAAATGGATATAGCACATGCTCGCATGGTTAGAAAGTGTAGTACGTGCAAGGAAACGAGTCATAACAAGAATCGTTGCCGCTTTTGTAAATCAATAGTTGTTTTTTTTTTTTCGTTATTATGTTTTTTCCTAAGTTGTACATCGTTATTTCCTTATGTAATTTTCTACGAATATGTTCTTGTCTTAATTGTGTGATGTTTTATTCAGATAATGTGTGACGTTTATTAATTATTATTTTGTATTTTGTATTTTTACATATTATTTTATAAATTTTTAATTATTGATGACTTTGTTTGAGGTAAAATATTTTTGAATCAAATGTCAACAAATGAAAAATAAAAAATAAGGTAACATCAAGAAGAAAAAAAAATTAAAAAAAGAAGAAGGTAGAGGTGCAAATCGTGTACCATAACACGATTCACCAAAATTTCGCAAAATGAAATTTTGGCAAATCGTGTTATGGTACACGATTTGCTATTTAATTTTTTTTTTTTTTTTTTTTTTTTTTAGTTAATGATTTAATAGCGTGGCGTTAAAGTTTGGAGGTAAATCGTGTAGGGCTGCACGATTAACCCCCTCTATAATAAATTTCACAACCCATTTTGGAAATTTTGGTCCATTTTTATGCCGTTTGCGCGGTTTTCAAATGTTGTTCTAAAAATTTTTTTTGCAATGATAGTTATCTTATGACAATAACAAAAAATTGTTGGTAAATGTTTCTTTCTTGTAGTGCTAACAGCTAACGAAATGCCTACACAAGCAATGAAGGAAGTATATTCGGAAGAAAAAAATAAAATAAAATATTGGAGAATTAAATCCTATGTAGCCATTGCCAACCAGCAAATCAAACACCAAGGAGAAGTTATTAGAAGTATAATATTAGACGATGTTTCTTGATGCCTTCTCTAGTGACATCGACAGCCATTTTTGGTCTGACATGGCTACATATGTTGGACCAAAAAAAAGGATAAATGATAAAATAAAGGTGGCTTTGCATGTACGTACATACAAATTTAATATTAAGCCTTAACACACTCTTTTTCTCAGTTTCGTTCAGTGATGGCCAAAAAAGAAAAGAACAAAAGGGAAATTGATAGAGAAGGAACTGTGGAATCTTTTTACAAAAATATCACTTTATACCGACTTTATAAATTATTCCATCATGCATGCAAATACTAATAATTTTGACAAATTAAATTTGTTTCAAAATATTGGACCTATTAGAATGATAAAAAATTATTTATTACTTCTTTCAATATCTATCCTTCTTGCTTCACTGCGTGAAGTCTTAATTTAGTGATATGTTTAAGAAATATTTAATGGATAATTTCGACAAATATTTTATAATTAAAGCTAATATGAACCAGAAGAAGTACCTAATTGTGCTGAGCGTTTCAATCAATTCAAACAATCATAACGTTATATAATAAACTAGGACAAAGAATAATCTCGTAACCAGACAAGATTGAAACTTTAATGCTACAATATAATAGAGACAGGCAATGCAAGGTAAACTTACTAACAAATACTCATATAATTCATTAACACTATAAACATTTTTTATATATATTCCCAGTTATCTTTCCGCAGTTCCGGTCACATTGTCTGCATTTCCTTTTGTTAAGCACCAAAATTTAATCAAGTAAATGGTTTTAGTGTTTTGTGGTCCATGCCTTGTCAAGTACGTACCATAATATGAAGCAACCAAATTAGCTTTTAATAATAACAAGACTATATACATTAATAAGTGTGTCAAAGTATGTGGCGCAGTAATCAACGAAGTAAGATAAATATTATGGATGACCAAAGTTCAGTTTTAGCAAAGACAAAAATCTCTAAGTAATTTTTGTCCATTTGCTCAACTCTCTGTAATTGAATAGTTATATTCGATGCCAATATTAGTGGAAGATAATAAATACTCATAGAAATAAAAGCATAAGCGAATAACTCGCCACAATTATGAAAAAAGGACGTTTAAGTACATAAAGCGTGGACAGAAGAATCATATATTGTACCATAAGAATACTGAAAGAAAGAAACAAAATACTAAATAAATCCTTAATCGAATGCCGTGCTGGGGGAGGTTTGTTTTCCAGTTTTTCTTTTAACTTTTTCTGGGTGATTCAATATATGTCACCAAAAGAGTAATTAATTATATTTGTGAAAGGAATAATCAATAGAACTACAGAGTATTTTTTGGTTGTTTTACATTATTTGGCTTGTTGAAAGATAATACGAGTATTTTAATGGAATTTGTCGGTGTCCGTTTGCTGAATACCGGACGTAGCTTAAAACCATGGGCGTCAATTAATAATGTCACTACTAAAAAGAATATATAATACAGACATACAGTAACGTTTAACTTTTCTATTAGAGACCGCGTAAATTTGTTCACAGGTTGGCTTAAAGATGATTAAAGGCAATTATTACTCATAATAAGTGGAATGAAGTACAGTACCTTAAGGATCAGTCAAATAACTTTGTATAAGGTTATATTATTTTACACAATCAATAGATATGAAATAAATCCTACTATAAAATATTATTTACTGATAAATTACTTCAGACAGACTTTTCTACCAGTGATGCGGAAAAGTTCACTGAGCCGCACGAGTTGGAAAGCACCGCAAGCCGAATACTTTTTCCAAAAAAGTGGAAAGGGGAACATAAAGAGATTATCATGGGGCAAGTGCACATATAGCTACTTAGAGGGTTACTATTTAAGATACAATAGAAATTATAAAATATCTAGTGATTAGAGGTGGTTGCTCATATGGTCAGCACCCTCAGCTACAATCTCAGGGTTGTGAGTTCAAGTCAACAAAAAAACAATAGCTCCAATAAAGAGGGATATGGGGAATCAATGGGAGGGAAATTAAAAAACAAAGTGTTTAGTTGATTTATAATCAACTTTAGATTATCAAATTGAAGTTGAAAATTTGAGTATGAAGATACAAATTTCAGACATGCGATTTTGAAATTGGAATTTCCATATCCTAACTTCATATGTTTGAAGTTAGCATATTGTCTATGTAATTCGAACTTTAGACATTTTGGCGGGATGGGGCGCAGTATGGAAAGATAAAATGTGGAACCAAATAGAAATTACTAGTTTTAGTTTGATACTGCATCCGATCGAAGTTGCATTTTAGTGCTCCCCTAATATAAAAGAGAGGCTTTTCGAAGTGTGTCGCTAGCAGGGCTCGCTTCGCTCTTCAAATTTCCACTCCCCACCCCACTCAACCTCAACACCTATAAATAATTTGCTTGATGGAAAGTTACGCATTGCTCGCATTCAATACGATATTTCATTTCCTCCTTCATCATTTGATTTGCCGGATCTAAGAGTTATTTACCACCTTGCTGAACTCAATTAAAAAAAAAAAAAAAAAAAAAAGCTTTCGAGTATTTCATAATGCATTTTTACGTTATCGATACTACCTGAAAGGTTATCAGCCTACATAACTAACTTTACACACCAAGAAAGCAGGTAATCTCGTCGTGGTGAGATTAGAGGACACCTCTAATCGTTCATCTATGATTTTAGGTCTAAATTTAGATTTGTTACTCTCCAGCATCAGACTTATATGCCTGGAATTTGAATTACCAAACCTAACTTCAACCTCAATAGCTGGAGTTGGCATTAATCCGAGTCTGAAGTTAGCATAACTCCAACCCAGTAGAAGAACTGAATTGCAAGGAATAAAGACATGAAATTGCTTTGTGGTTGACAAACTTTTATCACTATTGTGGAAGGCGTACAAAATATAATATTGTCTTATATGTGAACCAAACACAATGCTAAATTCGTCCAAATTTTATATTCTCTTGAATTGTTCTGTTTCAAAATCCGTCTTTTAAATCTCTATGATATAAGCAGAAGAAGAGGAGGAAGCAACACATGTTTGAAAGTTCGATAATATTGGCTAAAGTTACATACTTCAAAGAGATTGAATATAACTTAAATTATCCATGAAAAATTGATTACCGGATGTAATTATTTCTATTACACCTTGTATGGAAACTCTGCGATATAATGCCAAATGCATAGTAAAAATTTAAACCTCTGTCCATTCTCATTCAGTACTCATTATTTTCTTTTATCTTTTTAATTTTCACAGTTAATTGAGAGTATTTATAATTCAACTAAGTTAGCACTTAGCAGTAGCCAAGAGGCACCAGGATAATGCAGTTGTTTGAATTATGACCACAGGACTATTCATGAGGAAAGACAATATTTTTATTAGGAAGAAAGCAACTGCATGAATTATGTCATTAAGTATTTGATTTATTTCATATTTTCTCTATTGATTAAATTATCTAAAATGTGCATAAACGTAAAGTGAAATAGTTTAGTATTTACAGAATGAGGTTCTGGGTTACACGAATATCTGTGGCTCAAAGTCTGTTTCAACATCTGTTTCAACATCTCCTTTCCACAAAATTGTGAATGAACTTCTTCATATTATAAATAAAAGAAGAGTCATAGTCAATTACAGAACAACACCTCGGTCTCTCATGCTGTATGGGTCTTTCAAAGTAGACCATTATCTTTTCAGAAAGCCAGGGTTAATAGCTACTCTAGCCCAACATTAATGCCCCAATTAGCAACTTTGGGGACCATGGCTAATTTATGGCTTTGCGGGAATGTCCTTATTTTGGGGCGGTCTTTAATTTTTGTCCATTAAATTGGTGGTCTTTAATTTTTGTCTTTCGTTAGAATCTCTTGGTTTGGGGTTCGACTCTCACTCAGTCAAAAATTTTAAAAAAAAATCGCAAGGTAGAGTTTGGATTCGCAAGAGAGAATTTACTGAAACTGCTGCCTCGGGCGAGAATTTTACCTTCGGGCGAGTTTGGCTCTTCCTCAAGGTAGAGTTCGCAATCAAACTCTACCTGATCAGGCAAAGTTTGAGTCAAACTCTACCTTAAGGTAGAGTTTTGCGTTTAGGCATGCCAAAACTTTAACTTAAGACAGAGTTTTGCCTTATACCTAAATGCGTGTTCAGTGGGCCATGGACTTCTCCAATTTGTGTGCATTGTGTGTTCAGTGGGCCATGGACTACTCCAATTATTGAATTGTGTGAAATTTTCGCATGTTTTTTTTTATATATATTTTTTTACTAATAACTTTTGTATAACTTGCGGACCTTTTAGAACTACGGTTTAGATATTTCTTTTTGAACAAACTGAAAAACTTATGAGAAACGTTAGACCATGATAAGTTATTACAAACGTTAGAGGAAAATCTAATATTTTGTCTGTAAGGTTGAACAACATATAGTAGATGTTAGATCCAAGTCTAACGTTATTTGAAAGAATAAATTTCAAAAGCTATATTTACACAATTTGTAAAAATATGGTCAAAATCTATATAATGACCTAAAAAGGGATATTATAGGGCAATTTGCGCGATTGCCCTTTGTTGGGGGTGGTCTTTACTTTTTGCCCTTCTAAAATACCGTGAGATTCTAGGTTCGAATCCCGGCTTAGTCATAAAAATTAAAAAAATTCGCAAGACAAGGCTTTGCAAAAGTTTACCTTATGCGGCAGACTTTGCCTTAAGGCATAACTAAATGTCTGCCGGAGACGGCATATTTTGCCTTATAAGATAAACTTTTAGTTATGCCTTAAGGAAGAGTCTGTCTTATACAGTAGACTTTTAGTTATGCCTTTAAGGTAAAATCTGCCGCATAAGGCAGACTTTTTGGAAAGCTTTGTCTTGTGATTTTTTTTTTTTTTTTTTGATTGAGCGGAGATACGAGGCCAGAACCTCGGGATATTTTCGGCCACATTTTTAAGTGAAGGAAAAAAATTAAAGACCAATAATTTGAGGGGCAAAAATTAAAGGAAAAGCTATACAAATTGCCCCACAAAAGCAAAGTTTGTCCCCATATAAACTATTCATCCCAAATGCCCATTAAGCCAAACAATTTACCCGAGTTGCCTAACATTTCTACTGTGTGTACAGACCTTTGCTTGGGTAAGTAATTCTTTATGGTAATAAATATCTGCTTTATTGCTTTTGTCCTTGTGTGTGTGTGTTTTTTTTTTTTTTTGACTGAGCGGAAATTTGAACCTAAAACCTTGGAATATTTTCAGCCACCTTTTTAAGTGAAGAATAAAAATTAAAGACCAGCAATTTGAGGGACAAAAATTAAAGGAAAAGCTACACAAACTGCCCCACAAAAGCAAAGTATTTACCAAAGTTTGCCCCCATATAAACTATTCATCCCAAATGCCCATTAAGCCAAACAATTTACCCGAGTTGCCTAACATTTCTACTGTGTGTACAGACCTTTGCTTCGGTAAGTATTCTTTATGGTAATAAATATCTGCTTTATTGCTTTTGTCCTTGTGTGTGTGTGTGTGTTTTTTTTTTTTTTTTTTTTTTAATCTTTCGCTATCCTTGCTCCTTCATTTATTGTAGATATACTTTGCTGACATCTCCATTATTTATTTCCTGCTTTTCGTTTTTTTTTTTTTCTTTCTTAATTCGTTTTTTCTCTTAATTTTTTTTGTAAATCTTTTTTGGGTTAGTTCATCTTCTTCCTTTTTCTATTATTATATTTTTTCTTTAAAAAAATAAAAATAAACTTTTAAAGATAAAAATATTATCACTAACTAACTTTAGATTAATAAAAATATAAAAATTAAAACAAAATTAGAAAAATGCTAAAGTCACTAGTTTATATATTAAAATCTAAATAATAGAAAATAGTATATGTTTATAATTTATTTATTTTTTACAAATGAAAACAAAATTTATATCTAAAATATGACTCTATTTATTTATTTATTTATTTTGAAATATTTTTACAAATAAAACGTGCTAAAATGATATAAATTAAAATATCAAAAATTAGACTTGAACTCTATTTGATGTATTATTTTAATAAAAAAAAAATTTCTTAAGGAATGAATCACTCTTTATGATACCCCATCAATATGTGATGTATACGATATGGGTATCATATATGAATGAGCTCTTTTTATGAAGGAATAAATCAGTCCTCTATGATGTTTTGCGAGTATATGATACATCACGTGGGTCAGTCATCCATGATAACTTGTCAGTATATGAAATATACCATGTGGTCATAGTGGTTTGAGTTGTGTTTTTCTGGAAGGAATGAACCAAGAATAACAAAAGCAAAAAGTGATAGAACGACTTAACTACTATAGATGAATAAGATAATCAACAACGACCCGGTATAATCCCACCTATGGTGGGGTAATCCACCTAGGGGAGTAGAGTCTACGCCTTATTTACCTCTCAGACCTAACCCCCACCTTTGAAAGGTAGTCCTCCGGGCGGTACATTCCGAAAGACCGTCGCTCAAGAGAGGAAAACAAGACAAAAGGTCGATAGTTTTGGCCAAGCATATTGAAAACAATATGAAAAAAATATGGAATAACAAAAGCGAGAAAGTCATGATAGAAATCCCTTTGGAGGTCGAAGAAAGGAGCATTAACTACTATAGATAAATAAGATAATCAAAGTACAACGGCCCAACAAATATAAGCAACAATCAAATGTAGAAATCAAATGGCAATAAACGAATGAGCAAAACTACAACTACTATGGTTTAAGGATAATCCACCTAGCCTTCTATCCTTTTCACTCAATCCGAGTCCTCGACAACTTTAATATTTTATATAGAACCTATCTAAGCTCATGTCCTCTTTGAATTGTCGTTTTAGTGGAAACTAAGACTTTGCCATATTTACCTTTTAGGGTTTCGTCTAATCACCTTTTCCCAATACTTCTTCTATATAAACAATAATAAAGACTTAATATTACCTATGCTCCCCATTATCGAAACCGTCCATAGCGCCGAACCTCTCACACCTCCGCAATAGCCGAGCATCTTTGTCTCTCCTCTTCACATGCCCAAACCATCTCGGTACCATTTTCGCTTTATCGCATCTTGTCCTCCACCGATGCCACTCCTACCTTGTCCCGGATATCTTCATTCCTAATTGAATAAAAAAGTAATTTTAAGTAAAAAAACTATCCCTCCTAGTGTGCCCACACATCCACCGCAAGATTCGCATTTCCACGACTTTCATCTATTTAAAACGCATTGAATAAAGTTCTTGGATAAAAAGCTTACGGCCAACACTCCGCCCCGTACAATAAAGTCGGTCTAACCACCACTTTATATAACTTGCCTTATATATATATTTGGTGGCACTTTCTTATCACACAAAGACTCCGGAAGCGAGCCTTCATTTCATCCACCCGCACCAATACGATGTGTGAAACATCGTCGTCGATATCCCCATTCTCCCGTATAATAGACCCAAGATACTTGAAATTTTCTTTTGGTCTTTCTGAATGGCGTCCCCGGGTACCAAGCCTCACTCCTCGTCGACTCGCACGCGATACGCCACCGAATCTCGCACTCGCACTCCAAGTATTCTATCTCGATCCTACTCAATTTAAATCCTTTAGAATCCAACGTCTATTTTTTAAAACATAACAATTAATGCCCTACCTTACCATGCCTATCGTTAACTCCGTTACGAGTCTCGTCAATCGGGCATATAATGCTCGATAGACTATTTCATCCGCGAACAACATACACCAAGGCACCTCACTTTGTATTTATCGTAAATTTATCCATCACCAAGGCGAATAGAAACCTAAGATATAGCCGTGATACGGCGTCCGATACAACCCCATCAAAATCGGTGATCACCAAGTCGAAAGACTCCGAGTCTCCTCCTACCGTCCTTACCAAAATTTGTCCGGTCTTAGCTCCATCATACATGTCCTTTATCGCTCAAATGTACACCACATGTGCACACCTTTAGCCTCAAAAGAGCAAAAAATTCACACACATCTCCATAAATAGATCTCTTGCAGCAAAGCACTTTGTCATAGCTCCCACGGTTGCTCCAAAAAAATCAGTCAATGAATACCATGACGATGCGGCGTCAAGTCCCTGTCTTCCGCTTCCTATACTCGCTCCACCAATCTCCTTACAATATGAATGGCTTCGTAGTCGAGCGCTCTCCATCTACCCGCGATCAAAGAATCCAACCTCAGTTCTCTCACCAGTCGAAGATAGACACACCTCTCTGCACCCCATTTCCACCACCCTTTCCCACACTTTCATAGTGCTTGACTTCTCTGTAGCCTAAGGGAAATTTTAGAGCCAGATATCTCTATAGTTGTTGCTTGCAAAGCTTTCAATGTCTCCCTTGTTCTTGTACACGGAATCATTGTACTCCACCTCCATTCTTCAATTATATTAACTAATTAATAATTTGTAGGGAGCCAATATATTATAGTATTATCTTGTGAATAATTAACATGGGATATGCGGTAAATTTAATATATGATCTTCGTTAATTACTGTCTTGAAAATGACATTAAACAAGAACTCTATTTTGAATATGTGATATATTTTTAGTTAACCAAATCCAACTCCAAGCCTACCACATATTTTCCCTTTACATTTTTTTTTAGCATTCTTTCAAAATTCCCCATATATATATATATATATATTATGTTGTTTATTTAAATACAATGTCGCGGGTCGCTCTTCCCCGCATCCTACAAATGTCAAAACAATCCCTTAACCTCCTCAACCTTTATACTCCTACAATATCTAAAGTCGCGACGCATATCACAAATTAACAACCAAATCTCCCAACAAATTAACAATGTCATTTAACAAATAATGTCCCTTCTTCGTTCAAGAGTTCATAAAAGTATGACAAAGTTCATAGTAGAAAACTTAATCAAGATTTTTGTGAGTTATTTTAATCGAGTTATGCCATCTCATCTAACGCGGGTTTCCCGTACCAACACTTGGCCATCCTCGTCCTTGATGCACTTCACTTGATCCAAGTCGCGTGCCTTCCTCTCTCTCGCCTTGGCAAGCTTAAATAGCTTTTTATCCCCATCTTTGTCCTCTAGTTCTGCATAAAGGCGTTCAAAAGCTGTCGTTTTAGCTGCCAAAACTGCCAACTTCGCCTCCTTTCTCGCCATCTTATACTTTTCCCTGTTCGTCCGCTTCTCTTCATCATCCTTGCTATCTACCAACCTCACATATGCCCCTCGTTCTTTTCTTCTACCTTCCCTTGGACTTCTTCATTCCACCACCAATCCCCTCGGTGCCCACCACGGCGGTCTCGTGAGACCCCCAATACCTTTCTAGCTGCTTCCCTAATGCAACTGATCGTCCTATCCCACATACTGCTCGTATCCCCCCTACTATCCCACGCTCCCATAGCCATCAACTTCTCCCCCATCTCTAGGGCACTAGACAGAGTCAAACTCCTCCACCTAATCCTCGGTCGGTCATCCACGACCCTCTTCTTCTTCTTCTTCTTCCTCCTTATCTCCAAATCCATCACCAAAGGCTTATGTTGGGTCATAAGATTCTCACTCGGTATGACCTTGTCAGTAGATAGTACAGATATATATCATGTTGGTATCATAGAGGATTGACGAGTTTTTTTTTTTAGAAATGAACTAGTTCTCTATGATACCCTATCAGTATATCATTGTAGACTGAGTAATATTGTAATTAATCTGTCATCTATGATGCTCTTTCAATAGATGATATATACCAGGATAGTATCATAGAGGACTGAGTATTTTTGTTGAAGGAATGAACTGCCAGTGCCAGCCCTCTATGATACTCTATCAGTATATGATATACTATGTAGGTATCATAGAGGACTGAGTAGTATTTTTTGAAGGAATTAATCAATCTTCTATAATACCCTGTCAGTATATGACATATACCATGTGGGCATCATAGTGGATTGAGTTGTGTTTTTCTTGAATGGATGAATTAGTCCTCTACGACACCCTGTCAATATAGATATATACCATGTGGATATCATAAAATACCGAGGAGTTTTTTTGAGTGAATGAATTGGTCCTTTATGATACCCTGACAGTATATGAATATACCGTGTAGGTATCATAGAGGACCGATGAGTATTTTTTTCTGAAGAAATGAACTAGTCCTTTACGATACCCTGGCAGTATATGAATATACCGTAAAGGTATCAAAGAGGACCGAGGAGTGTTTCTTTTCGAAGAAATGAACCAGTCGTCTGTGATATCCTAGTTGTATATGAATATACCGTGTGGGTATCATAGAGGACCGAAGAGTGTTTTTTTCCGAAGAAATGAACCAGTCCTCTATGATACCCTGGCAGTATATGAATATACCCGTGGGTATCATAGAGGACCGAGAGTGTTTTTTTCCCCAAGAAATGAACCAGTACTCCTCTATGATACCTTGTCAGTATATAAATATACCCTGTTGGTATTATAGAGGACCGAAGAGTGTTTTTTCTGAAGAAATGAATCAGTTCTCTATGATACCCTAGCAGTATATGAATATACCGTGTAGGTATCATAGAGGGTTGAGTAGCATTTGTTCCCGAGAAATGAATCAGTCCTCTATGATACCCTGACAGTATATGAATATACCATGTGGGTATCATAGAGGACTGAGGAGTGTTTTTTTTCCCCAAAGAAATGAACCAGTTGTCACGACTTAACTAGTGGGCCATGACGGGTACCCGGAGCTGACTACCGAGCACCACCTATCATGCTATCTATCATCCTGAATCTGGGTATACATCATTCTCAACACAATACTTGTCATGAAACAAACTCCAAATACCTCCCCAAAGCATATATATAAGCATAGGCCCATAAGGCTACAAAAATGATGTACAAAATATAATGAAGAGGTCACATAGCATCTACAATCCACGCATAAGTATCTACGAGCCTCTAACTGGAATACTAGAATCATAAGGACGGGACAGGATCCCGCCATGCCCCAATATCTACACAAAAAATATACCAAGAAATGGCGACTCTGGAGTAGTGGAGTGCTCCTGCAAATAATCTGAAGAAACCCCTAGGCGTCTGCACCGTCTCCCTGTCTACTTGTGGGCATGAACACAACGTCCATAAAAAAAAAGGACGTCAGTACGAACAATGTACTGAGTATGTAAGGCATGTACAACAGCATAATAGTGACATAAGAAACATAAAGCTAGGAGCAAACACACGCAAAATCGATTGCCTCTTAAGGCGGAGTCATGCATGCTAACTTTTATAATAAAAATAACATCATATCATACATATATATAAATTTACCGACCATATAGATACGGTGTGATCATTATTAGCCCGCGTCCGGGTTAAGCTGCCCACTACAGCGGTGTGTTTGCCCGGCCATATAGGCACGGTGTAATCATACATAAAAATAACATAAGTATGCATGAGAGTCCAAGTGAAAGCTACAACTCTATTGGTGTGACGTAAGGTCGGTAACCTCCGATTATGTTATGGGATAGTTATGATCGTTATGTCTCACCTTGAAGGAACTAGTAACATGAGGTGAGACTAACAACAAGAAGCAACATCAATGATATCATAAAGATAAGAATATCGAGCTCATCATAGTATCATTATCATCATCATTATCATCATCGTTATCATCATCATTATCATGGGACATATCACATCTCTATCTCATAAAAAGCCCTTAAGAACCTTTAACCTTCCTCTTTTAGAATGTAAGAAGATCATGGGAATATAGAAAAGAAGTTACAAAATAAGAGTCATGCCTTTGAAAGAAGGGGACTAGCCTTACATACCTTTATGTCTTCTCAACGATTAAATGCTTTCCTTCCAAGATCACAACTCTACATTCAAGAGAGTTCGTACTAAAGTTAGATCATTAGGAACACGCTTAAGTCTAAGCTAGGGCGACTAAGGGCTAACGAAAATTGGGCAGCATTTCCATTGTTTCAACAACTTCCTCCATATAAATAAACAACTCCCAAACATCAATAACAACACCCATAATATCATAATCAATAACTTCTTCAAGTTAGACATTATTCAATCCTCACAATTCTCTCTCAAATCATCCACAACCATCACTACAATACAACAACATATTCATTCTTCACACAACACTTCCTCCACGTTATTAGCATCATTTTTAACAATATTATACTTATTTCATGCTAAGAATCATGACTCAAATAAACTTACTACTCAAAATGCCCTTACTTCCATATTTGAGCTCATATTTTACATTTCTTCCTAATCCAAGTCTTTCAACCATCCAATACCTTTAATAACATGCAATAAGTGTAAAACTCACCTTTGATTATGTAGGAATGATCTTTGGATGAAGATACTCCTCTTGAGAAGAACCCCAACTTCAATACTAAAGAAGTTCATGACTTGTATCAACCCTAGTGAGCATCCATATACTTGATTCTACCAAATCTTGATGTTTAACCCTTGATTTCTCTTGGATACATGTTAAAATGGTATGGAGAATGTTCTAGAGCTCTCTTGAGGTGTGGAGGATGAGTGAAATGAAAAATGGGAACTTGGGGTCTCTTTTTATAAAAATTAAAAGCTGCCCCACGAGGATTATATGAACCCTTATACGGTTCGTATAAGAGACCGTATAAGTTATACGGACCGTATACCTCACATTTTTCGAAGTTGATCCCGTCGTTTTGTTTGACTTCCAATCCTTGTGGAACTTTCTTGACACTTGTATAATACTTCATTAACCATCTGAGGAGCCTTATAACTTCTCCTCAAGGCGTTACTAAATCAACATTAGCTCGGTTGTTACGAAATCTTCCCGAACACAACTTATAGTTCACTTCCTTTAGCGAACTTAGTTTCTCCAAGTCATATGACTTCAAAATCTTGTCGTATACTCCTTGAAGCTATCACATACTCTCATTAAGGCCATATGGACTCCATGTTCCCCTTAAGGTTGCGTTAGTCTGTCAACCGCGCAACGACATGAAATTTTTCGAGGTGTAACACTAGTCCTCTATGATACCCTGGCAGTATATGAATATACTGTATGGGTATCATAGAGGACCTAGGAGTGTTTTTTTTTCCGAAGAAATGAACCAGTCCTCTATGATACCCTGGCAGTATATGAATATATCCTGTGGGCATCATAGAGGATTAAGTAGTGTTGGAATGAATCTACTATCTACAATACCTTGTTCGTACATGATATACCAGGTTGGTATCATAGAGAACTCGATGTTTTCTTAAAGTAATGGACTGTTAGTCCTGTATAATACCATGTCAGTATATGATATATCATGTACTTATCACTGAAGACCGAGTAGTATTTTTTGAAGGAATGATCCAACGTTCTATGATACCTTATCTGTATATAATATATACCATGTGGGTATCATAGAGGACTGAGTGTTTTTCTTGAAGGGATGAACTAATAATCCCCTATGATACCATGTTAGTATATGGTATATACCACGTGGGTATCATAGTATACTGCAATAGTATATTTCAACTGCTACTGATTTGGTATACTATATGCTAAAATATGTTGTTTTTGAGATGCGTAAAAAAAAATTAAAAAAATAGTATATCAATTATCCTTCTTATATATATATATATATATATATATATATATATATATATATATATATATATATAAAAAAAAGAACCAAAAGGTAGAATTAGATTATGAAAAAAAACAGGAACTAAAGAAAAAAATAATTTTAAAAAAATGAAATTAAAAAATGAGAAAAAATAAATAAAATCACCAGAAAGAAAAAAAAAAGAATAATAAATAAAACCAACAAAAAAGGTGAATGAAATTAGATTATGGAGATAAAAATAAAAAAGAAAAGAAATAGGTGAAATTAAAAAGGAACAAGAAATTAAAAAGATAGAGCAAAAAATAAAAATAAAGGAGCTAGAATTAAATATGGAATCAAATTATGGTGAAAAAGAAAATAAAAATAGTATTATTTGGGAAAGAAATAAATGAACAAAAAGGGGGAAAAGAAAAAAAAATGAAGTAAAAAAGATAAGAAGTAGAGAAATAAAAAAGAAAAAAGAGACAATTACCTACAAAAACTACAATGGGCAGGAAGGGTAAATAGTTTTGGGATATGAAAGTAAGGAAGCATGGAAGGATAATTATTTTATGTGTAATGGACATTTGTGTTCTTTCTCCAAAATTAAAGACCAACCCAAAAGAAGGACAATCCGCACAAAAAAATGGCAAAAATCATCCATGAATCATCGGACAGTAGCTGGACTGGTGAATGCACGGCCCAGATACGAAGAAATCGGATGGTTTATACTTCTAATGGACTGGTCTTTAATTTTTGTCCTACAAAATTGAATTTATGTCTAGTGGGTGACGTTTTTTAAGGGATCCCATGTAACTTATGAAATATTATGAAGCGAAAATACAAACTTATGCCCCGTTAAAAAATTATTTATCTTGATGAACAAAATTTAAAGACCAACTCAAAACAGGAGAAAAAGTGCAAATGACCCCCTGGATATAGATTGAGGCCTGCAGGATTGGGTTGGGCCACGGTCCGGTGCCCTTTCTCGAGCGGCAATTGACAATTATATACATTCCTTAGAAACTATTGACATATTTTTAGCCAAGAATTATATTTGTAAACATAGGCCTAAAAAATTGGCACTTTTCTCTCCCTTCCCACGTCAATTTTCCCATTTTAATCTATTTTCCTGGACACAACTTGTATCTAATTGTAAAAATAGAAAATTTAGATTCAAAAGTTATTTGTTTTTGAAAATTAGTTTGTCCTTGTAGATATTTCAGAAAATTAACATTTTCTTTTGTCTAAACGGCATAGTACATTTCAAAGAGAAGAATAATAAGCATATAATGTGAACCAATATTTGTATGCATTGTGTGATGTACATTATCTGATATACATTATTGGGCTATTAAATGCCAAAAACTAAAGCCTGGGCTATTTTGTGCCAATAGTTTGTGCAAATTGTATTGGGAACTTACATAATTGACTACATTTTGAGCTTTTTTTTTAGCGCGGATTATCCTTCATTTGGGGTTGTCTTTAATTTTTGTCCTTCGCCTAATACCCCGAAATTGTGGGTTCGAACCCCAGCTCAGTAAAAAACTCGCAAGGCAGAATTTGCGAAACTGTGCCTTAAGGCGGAATTCTACCCATGCAAATTCTGCTTTAAGGCAGAATTTTGCTGAAATTTTGCCTGAAGGGCAAAAGTTAAAGACCACCATTTAGAGGGACAAAAATTAAAGACCACCCCCAGCGAAGGACAATCCTGCAAATTGCCTCATTTTGAGGGATTTTTTTAGGCATAGCTATACTTTAGCTAATTACATTTCATAACTACAGTAGATTGTATTCACGCGCTACAGTAGATTGTATTCAAAATTCGGCTGAGTCAGATTTCGCTGTATTCAAGTTCAGATTTCGTTGTATTCAAGTCAGATGTATTCAACTAAGTTGTATTCAAGTCAAATGTATTCAACTCAACTATATTCATTTGTAGCTACTTTTATACTGTATTCACTTTATTATATTTAAAATCGGTTGTATACAAAAAACTATCCTTCAAAATACACCCCTAAACACTGAATTTTGCACTAAAATAATTAACGAATACACTCAAGTACGAAATATAAGAAATAAAATTCAATGTATTCATTTGTATACACTTCAAATTCACTGAATTCATTTGTATAAAAAAAGATCTTCTTTGAAATACAGGCGAAAGACACTGTATGCACTGTATGTATACAACAAATACAATCTATTTTTCGGTCAGATTCGAAAAATACACTTCCTGTCGGATCTGTGTATTTCCATCAGATTTGGAAAATATAGTGTATTTTTCGGTCAGATATGGAAAAGTCCGGTGGCCGAGAAATCAAATAACAAAAGGACAAGCACCATAGTGTCAACGATGAAAAAACGGAGAAGACGCCGGAGAAGATGACAAATACTCAGATCTGAGAAGAAGATGCCGGAGAAGAAAGAGAAAAGGGGAAGGGGTTGGCAGTGGCGGTGGTGTGGAGTTCGTGGGGATTTTACAGTGTTGGTGTTCGTGGTTTGGGTTGTCATGAGCACGGCTGCTCCGGTTCACTGGAGCAGTGGGGGAAGAGGGGAGAGAGAGAGATGGGAGGGCAGTGGCGTAGTGGTTGAGTTGGCAGTGATGATGGCAGCAATAATAAAGTATTCTACTTTAAAAATATATGTAGCTATTAATTGTATTTAACATATTACTCTTAGCTATAAGATGTAATTAATCTAAACTATAACTACTAAATCTAAATATGTACTAGAGTTAGTTATGCCATGTAGATTCCCAATTGTATTCCCACGTCAATTTCCCCTCGACCTTTTGTGAGCTGCGTGAAGAATGGATGGGCCTAATAATGATCCACAAACCCTACACCCTATATCGGGCCTAAAGTTTCTAAGGATAATTTTGACAACTATTCCATTTAGAAGACCCGTTTACATCATTTTATATTTAACTAATGTAATTACGTCAAATAACAAAAAACTAATTACATTGTATACCCATTTTAAAATCAAGTCGCACTATCCGTCCCCGAGATGCATCTTTCTCTTCAGGACTTTTTACCCAGACAAAAAAAATGAGTGTCTAGCACGGAAGGTTACTTTACTGAGGCAAGAAACAAGAACATAGCAACTATCTAGATCGAAAACAAAGGGAAGAATCCCAATATTGCAAAATCAAGAATTTGCTGCAAAACAGTGCTATAAACTAACAATTGTACACTGTTAAAGTATGTTAGCATTCCAGTTAAAACTTAACGGTATAGCAACATATACTAGAATAAAATATATGCATACTAAAGTATATTAGTGTTCCAATTAAAACGCAATGCATACCAGCATTTTAAAATGAAAAATAGCATATACTGTTAAAATATGGTAGTATGGAATGCTATTAAAATACGTAAACATTCCAATGAAAATCTAACAATATACCTACCAGTATTTAAGTCAAACATTTACAATAAGGAAGAGGATATACTATCGATATGTAGGATAAATATATCTAAAATTATGTTAGTATTCCATATAAAACCTAACAATACATCTAACATTTACTATAATAAAATTAATATAATATTTTAGAGAATATTAAATATAGTATTCTAATTAAACCCTACGAGTTGTACCAAATCCGTGATGATTGTAAAGCGGTAAAGCCCTATAAAGTCTTCTAAACTTCAATTTGAAAACTTCAATTTTTTTTATTATGTGTATTAAATAATTGACATTAGTTGTGTGAGACTTTCTTTTATTTCACAAATTGATGTACCCAATTATTATATTTTTCGGTTCACAAATTTTGAGTCCACTAAACTGTGAGACAAAAAAACACTTTCCCTAACTATTATCAATTGTATGAGACGCAAAATATATTTTTAAAAAAAATTGTAAGCTGGATATTAGGTTTGACCAAATACTTGTGTATCGACTGAACTATCTTGCGTGCCAAGTTTTGTCTTGAAATTGAAGCAAAAGCTTGATCCAATATTTGTTTGTAATTCACTTAGCAGTCTAGCACTAGAAGTCCGGAATCAAAATGCCCCCAAAAAAATCACTTTGAACCAAAATATTCCAACAAAAAAAAAAAAATGTTACAAAATTCTATCTTTCGACTAGGAACCAAACGAATTTACCGCGCCTAGCACTAGGAGTCCGGAACTAAAATGCCCTCAAAAAAATCACTTTGAACCAAAATATTTCAACAAAAAAAAAAAAATGTTACAAAAAACATCTTTAGACGCAGATCATCGCGCTTAAGCAATTTAGGAGCGATTTCTTTACCGCGTTATAGAGGCATTAAAAAAAAAATTCTATAACGCAAAAAATCTTTGCGTTATAGAAACAAGATACTAAAAAAAAAATTAAAAATTGGCCAACTTTATTTTTTGCAACACTTAGTGTTTTTTTCCATACTTTGATCAATGATTAGTAGTGTGTCAAGACTCCGAAACGTCAATATTTTATATAGAACCTGATATTTTTTTTCTGCGTAGAATAATATAGGCTCAATACATCAAGGATACGTAAACGTTCGGATCGTCATTTTAGGGGTTGAAAAGGTGCCCGAAGTAAGTTTTATTTGTAAACTTTAGGTTTAAGTATTCTATATACATAAACGTCCATTTTTTGTTTGAAGACTTGTTGTCATTAGCTTAAGGTTTTTTATTTTTAGGGTTTAGATTTATTGAAAATAAAACCGTTGTCAAAAGGTTTTTAACTGCTTTGGCCCGGTATTTTACTGCGCTGAAGAATTTTTTTTTTTTGTTTGTTTGTATAGCGCAAGAAATAGCAAACACTAAAAAAAAAAAAAAAAATTGGCAATTTTTTTTTTTTTGCAACACTTAGTGTGTTTTTTCATACTTTGACCAACGATTAGTCGTGTGTCAAGACTCTGAAACGTCAATATTTTATATAGAACCTGATATTTTTTCTGCGTACAAAAATGTAGGCTCAATACATCAAGGATAAGTATACATTCGGATCGTCATTTTAGGGGTTGAAAAGGTGCCCGAAGTAAGTTTTGTTTGAAAAAATTTAGTGTTTGACTGTAAGGTTATTTTAGTCAACTTTATATGTTGATAAAATTAGTCAGCTTTATTTTCAAAAATTAAAACAATGAAAATTGACATTCACAAATATATTACCCCGGATTTTTACGTTAAAATCTATTGCGTATCATCATCTTATAAGTAAATAAAATTGAAAATTTCAGGCCAATTTGAGGGAAAATTGAAATTGAATGGGATAAAAGGTGTTTTTTTTAAAATAGGCTAGGCCAAACCGCCTTGCGGCCGGTTGTCCGCATAGATCTCGGAAAAATACCCAAAATAAAAAAAAATCGCGTAAATCGGACGTCCGAGCGTAAAGTTATGACCATCTAAAGTTTGACCACTTTACAACTAGTTTTTCACCTTATATTTTTTAGAATTAGATTTATATTCAAAATAAAGTTAGGTCTTGATTAAAAAATAACACGCTTAAATCAAAATCTTAAAAAATAAAACACTTAAACCTTAAATAAAACTTACTTCGGGTACCTTTTCAACCCCCTAAAACGACAATCCGAACGTTTACGTATCCTTGATGTATTGAGCCTATATTATTGTACGCAGAAAAAAATATCAGTATTGACATTTCAGAATCTTGACACACGACTAATCGTTGGTCGAAGTATGGAAAAAACACTAAGCGTTGTAAAGAAAAGATTTATTAAAATAAGATGTTGCGATTTTTTGGAAAAAAAACACTAAGTTCCTTAAGTGTGTTATTTTTTAATGCGTAACTTTCTTTCGAATATGTTGCAAAAAAAAAAAAAAAATCGCGTAAATTGGACGTCCGAGCGCAAAAAATCGCGTATATTCGAAATAACACACTTAAATCTAAACCCTAAAAATAAAAAACTTTAAGCTAATGACAACAAGTCTTCAAACAAAAATGGACGTCTATGTATATAGAACACTTAAACATAAAGTTTACAAACAAAACTTACTTCGGGCACCTTTTCAACCCCTAAAATGACGATCCGAACGTTTACGTATCCTTGATTTATTGAACCTACGTTATTGTAAGTAGAAAAAAATATCAGGTTCTATATAAAATATTGACGTTTCGGAGTCTTGACACACGACTAATAATTAGTCAAAATATGAAAAAAACACTAAGTGTTTCAAAAAATAAAGTTGGCCATTTTTTTTTTTTTTGTATTGTTTCTATAATGCAGTATTTACTGCATTATAGAGTTTTTTTTTTTTTAACGGCTTCTATAACGCAATAAAATATTGCGCTAAAGCAGTTAACGGCTCCGTCTCCGTGAACTGCTTTAGCACAGTAAATTACTGCGTTAAAGATAATTTTATAACATTTTTTTATTGGGATATTTTGATTTCAAGTGATTTTTTTGAAGGCATTTTGGTTCCGGACTCCTAGCACTAGTTAATCCCTTAGAAACAGAAAAAGAAATGAAATATTTGCAACACAGGCTAAAGAAAAAGAGTTTAACTTGTAACTCAAGTCATAATGGCCATCTAACAATTGGCCTTCTCCAAAGTTCTGGATCACTGACCTGTCAGTTTTCTAAATAATAGAACACGTTTTTGAATATCAATGTCATGTCCATTTCCCATATCAAAATCCAAGCATTTAATCATTCTTCAACCTAATTATCAAAGTCTCTCTCTTTCTCTATCTATATGTCTTCAACCTTTGGAATTCCGAAGAGGCATATCAGACCCACCACACATATACACACACACTCTAAACCAAACCTAACATACGATGAGCCTTTCAATTAATTTAACCAACACGTTCGGTTCTCGTGCTAAAGTATTATTCACACACTCGAATATTATGTGGCACAATCCGCATACCAAGCCATATACGACAAAGCATAATCTTGCGATGCTCTTGGATATGCTCTTCACAATCTTCTACGTTACACCCCTTGGAACTTGGCCCTTTTATTAAAACAAAACACATAAAAGCAAAGGCAGTCCAATCTCTTCGCTTGACTCAAACATCCATTAAGAGAACTAAATAAAATTTTAATTTACTCCATTATATCATCCCAATTATTATAAATAATTCAAATAATTCAAATCAATCAAATATACTTTAAAAATTGCTATTAATAATTTTTTAAAGTTTTCAATCCAATAATTAATAATAAATGTAAAATAGGTATGAAAACAATAAATTAACTTTTGATTTTTTAAATAAATAAATAAAAATAAAAATTTATTTTTAATATACTAAACAAGTAAAAATAGACTAAGTAATTAAAAGAAAAACTTCTTGCTCCATTATTTTTCTCTGCTACCATTCGGATATTCGCTTTTTAGTTCCTCGATAATATATAGAGCACCTTTATTATTACTTCTGTAAACCTAAATATTCGCACCTTCTAGTTCCTTCACTACCCTTTAAAGTTTAATCCTCCCCCACATATAAACCAAACCTCTATCCTCACTTTCTCAAAACACAGATTCTCTTTGTCGATCTTATCTGATATACTTTCTACATAAAAAATTTGAAGAAAATAATGCAAGCTTATGGTAGAATGAAGAGAGTCACTGACCCATTTGACGACAAAATGAAAGCTCGTATCATTGGACGTGACCCGCAAGAAAACTGTTACCTCAGTAGCGGAAGCGAACATAGTGCCCACGCCGTTGATGATGATGATGATGATGATGATGCTTCCTGTAGCTTTTCTAATCTCATTTTTGGTTTTCCTGATGACGTGGAGGAGGATGCGTCATCGGAGAGCGATTCAGACTCCGACAATGAAGATGTGTCAGCGTGTAAAGAAATGAATCTTGAGCATAAATCAACCCCTAAAACTAGCTCAAGAGGTGAAGATTGTTCAAGTCGTATTAAAGAGACCACCCATCCCTTAAATAAACGATGTGGGACTCTTAACACAATGCACGATTCGACTCATGACGTGATTGAAGATGTACCAAATAAACCGATCTTCTATAGCGACATGGATTTATTCCGGAATTCGGTTTCGACTAAGGTTAACGATGCATTGAAATTGTTTTCCTTTCTAAAGTCGAATAAACCGATCCTACGGCGAAATGTAATGACATATCTTAGGGGTTTTGGTTATAATGCTGCTATATGCAAGACAAAATGGGAGAGTTCTGGTGGACTTAAGGCAGGAAATTACGAGTTCATTGATGTATTCAGATCAGATAATAATACTCGTTACGTCATTGACCTTGATTTTGCAGCAGAGTTCGAGATAGCAAGGCCTACCAATCATTACGAGCGGTTGCTGAAGTCATTGCCGAATGTTTTTGTAGGTAAAAGCGAAGAGCTAAAGTGTATATTGAAGGTAATGAGTGACGGTGCTAGGCTATCTTTGAGAAGCAAAGAGTTACTTATTCCTCCTTGGAGAAAAAATCGGTTCATGCAAAACAAGTGGTTAGGTGCTTACAAACGGACAATTAACATTTTGCCGTCGCCGTCTGTTAACGACTCATCGGCTTTGTTGTTGCCGTTGAAGCAGACTAACGTCGTTAAGTGCCGCTCCGTTGGGTTTAATGCTGCTGTTAACGGCCGTTTAGTGTTTCCTGCTGCACCTCGTACTAGGTGATAGTGACATGTGGAAATTAGTCAATTCACTTATCAATAAGCCTGTTAACCGGTTCCAACCGGAACCGGTTATGGAGCAGATTAAAGAGCCGTGGGTTCGGAAAAAACCTTAACCGCTTAACGGATAGGTTTAGCCCGGTTTTATTTTAAGCTCAAACTTGGGCGAATCGGTCCGGTTTGGAGTGTTTAAAATATGTTTTTTTTTTATTTTTTGTATTATATATATATATTATAGTATTTATTTGTATATTGTAGGTATATTTACATATGTTATACAACTTTATAATTAAAGTTTAAATATTTATCGACTAATATTTTAACAAAGTAAATGTCTAGAATAGTATTTTTAGTATACATATATATGTATAACTTACATATACTTATATATATGTATAACTTAATATATATAGTATATATACTTATATAGTACATATACTTATATATATGTATAACTTAATATATATACTATATATATGTATAACTTAATATATATACTAAATATATGTATAACTTAATATATATACATATATACTATATATACTAAATATGTGGATAACTTAATATATATACTATATATATGTATATATATGTACTATATACTATATATACTTATATATAGGTATAACTTAATATATATACTATATATACATATATACTATATATACTATATATACTTAATATATATACTAAATATATGTATAACTTAATATATATACTATATATATATTAAGTTATACATATATATGTATAACTTACATATACTTATATATATGTATAACTTAATATATATACTATATATATGTATAACTTAATATATATACTAAATATATGTATAACTTAATATATATACATATATATATATACTATATATATTATATATACTAAATATGTGTATAACTATATATATGTGTATACATATATACTATATATACTTAATATATATACTAAATATATGTATAACTTAATATATATACTATATATACTTACTATAAGTATATACTATACATACTTATATGTGTTTTATAACTTAATATACTTATAAGTATATTCTTAGTATATTTAGGTATATTCCTAACTTAATAAAAGTAAAAATATGAACACAAGTAAATAAAATATTCGATAAGGCATATTTTTATTCATTCTTGGATAGCAATTTATTTTAAAGTTGTATTTTTTTTTAACTTGCAAATAATACATAGAGGGATTGTACAAAAATAGTAGAATAATAAAATCACCAATTTTGAACCATTTCGTTAATTTCCCCCACATTATATTCGGTCGTGAAAATATCTTCAAAGTCTTCCATTTGGTCCGGTCCACTAGCTATCAAATCTTCAATTTCTTCCTCTTCGCCTTCCTCCGCTTCTACGTTTTGGTTGCGTCGCTCGATCTAATCCAATCGCGAATGCACACTAGTACTTGCAAGCTAAAGCCGAATAATGAATGTCTATGGTCTCTAATTTTCCGTCTTCCTTGGCTAAATGCGCTCTCACGAAGCCACGGTTGATACTTGAACCGTAAGGATATCTCGAGCCATTCTTGAGAGTATCGGATAACTTGCCTTGTACTTCTTCCACCATGCTAAGACGTCCAAGTCATCCGGTTCCTCGATATCCACATTTGGGTAAATCAAATAAAAGTTATATTCATCAAAGTTTGCACTAGAAGAAGAAGTTGGTCGTGAATGTAAAACTTTTAAACCCGACAAGCCCTTTTTGCTACTTTGAGAAATAGTAGGGCGTGGAGCAACGGGTGTAGCACGTTCTTCCAAACTACAATAATGAGTAAAAAAATTTCTAAACTCATCATCAATAGCGAGTTCGGCTTCTAAAGATGGTTGAACTCCCGCTTCAATTTCTAAAAATGTATAAATTTGACCAACCAAATTTTTAGTATAAGACATTTTTAAACAAGGATTTAAAAGAGAACCCAATATAAATAAAGTTGGGATGGGAAAAAAAATACTTCTTAAATTTGATTATCATTTCAAAAATAGACACTTGATAACCGGGTTTATGTTTATACTCTTGTAAAACTCTAGCTATTTCCGCTAAGTAGGCTAAAATTCCTGTTCGTGGGATAGAATTGTCTAGAAAAAGCAAGAGTTGCATTATAAAAATTTTCTAAGAGCTCAACACATTCTTTAACATCTTCCCAATGCGAAAAATTTAACCAATCATCACTATCAGTATTATATTTGTTGTGAATTTGTTATATGGGAATCCTATACTCATATGCTTGTTGTAGCATAATGTAAGTGTAGTTCCACCTAGTCTCAATTTCTACTTGAATTTTCCTAGATCTAAGGTTATTTTCCACACAAGCATTCTTAAAATTTCTAATTCTTCCCCTATTAAGCATTACAAAAAGAAACGCAACCGCATTTCTAACTTTTTGAATAGAATCGTCAAAATAGTCAAGACCATCTTTAACAATTAAAATTTAAAATGTGACAACTACATCTCACATAAAAAATATTTTTTAGCGGAGGGTTTAATTCTCTCTTTAAAAGACCAATCGCCTTTGTATTATTAGAAGCATTATCTAAAGCAATACAAAGTGTTTTTCTATAAATGTTAAAAAATTTCATAATAGTAGACATTGAATCCGCTAAAAATTTTCCATCGTGACGACCTTTTTCTTCATCATATAAAAAAGCTATAATTCTTTTTTTCATAACCCGGTTATCAACCCAATGACATGTAATAGCAAAAAAATCTAACTTGTTAAGACTAAGACCCAAATCGGCGGTAAGACAAACATTACAATTTAAAGAATTAAATACATGGCGCAAATAAAATCTATATTTTTTAAACAAATCTATAACATCGGCTCTACAAGTACTTCTAGAATACCCTCAACAATCGGATTATAACAACGTTGAATGTAAGTAACAAACCCATGCGATGGAAAGAAAAATGGTAAACAATCATAAGCTACCATTTTAGCTATTTCTACACGCTTTTTTTCTTGTCATACTTAAAATTCCTACCGGTTCGTGGGTCTATCGTCATTTGAATCCCCCCCACATTTGAACCCGTTTGCTCTCCCCAAACATCCATATGTTTGGTTCTCATATGACCATTTAGTGTACCCGTTCCACCATCCTTACCAGCCTTGTTTAAAACTAAATACTTGTCCACATAGGGTACATGTAGCCGATTGGTTTTCCCTATTCTTAGTCATAAATTTCCAAACTTTAGCTGTTGGCTTACGAGTTCTAGGCGGTTTGTCTTGTATGTGATTGTGCGGACATGTATCTCCTATGGGATTTTCGGGGGTTGTGTTTCATCATCATCATCTAAGTCTTCATTAAAAGTGTCGGTAAAATGTTGTTGCATTGCCTCATGACCTAAAAGTGGATTATTTCCTCCAACATCAATACCTAAATTAGGTGTTTCTTCCACAAATGTTTCCTCATTAAGCCCACGCCTAACAATACCACAACTACTACCGGCACCACATCTTAATCTCTTTGACATTATTAAATAGAATTAATTTAAATCACAATCAAATAAATCACAACAAATTAAATTGCTAGAATTAAATTGCGTAAATTAAATTGCGAAAAATAAATTGCTAGAATTAAATTGCGAAAAATAAAGATAGAGTTGGAACGAAGGTACCAAATTGGGATTAATTTCCAACAAAGTGAAGGCGGCTAGAATTGCAAATCCACCAAAGTTACTTGATTGTTGCAAAATCACCAACTCCACCAACAATATTATAATTGCAAAATTAATAATTGAAACTATAATAAGACTTTGTAATATTTATTTGAGAGAAATATAAAGTGACTAATTATTGCAAAGTAACTATAATTGAGAGATTGAGATTTGAGAGAAAGAGAAGAGTGAATTGGTGTGAATTAAAATGAAAATGAATAAGGGTTTATATAGGGGTGAGGGATGGGTTAAAGTGTTAAAAAAAAAGTTTGGGGGGTTGGGGGAGCCAAAAATTAAGTATTTGACCGTTTGGCAACGGCCCGTATTTGCAAATGGACCGTTAACGGTCCAGTCCATTTCGCCCCAACGGCAATTTAAAAAAAAAAAAATTTAATTTCATTTCATGGTTAAACGTCAGGTTCCCTTTTACAGTTTAACGGTTCCGGTTTAAAAAATGGGAACCGGACGTAAAAGAATTAACGGTTAACCGGTTAACCGGTTCTACCGATTCGGTTTTACCGGTCGGTTCCGATTTAACCTAAGTCAACCAAACCGGTTGACGGGCTTAGTTATGCAGATACTCCCAGATGTTTAGCACAGATGCATTCAGACACTGAGATTAGCTTTCATGTTTCGGATGTCTCTCCTGACTTCTATGTACTTGTTATTCTTGTGCCTTACATACTCGGTATATTATTCGTACTGACTCCCCTATTGCTCGGGGGGCTGCGTTCATGCCCGCGAAAGGTGTCCATTTATAATCACAGACGAACGGTCCATATGCTTAGTAGGACCTCCATTCGTTATAGTCACATCGCACTCACTTAAGGTTCGGAGTTGCGGTTCGTTTTGGTATGCCATTTTTGAGATGTATATGCACATATGGGTATGGTGAGGCCCCCGTCCCATCCTTTTTAAAAGTTTTCTATTTCATTAAAAGAGGTCTAAACAAGTGTATCTAGTTGACACGTGATGTAGCCTTGTCCGTTTCCATTCTTTTGTTGTACAACATATGTAGCGGTACCTTATTGGCTTACACTTTATTCTTTCAAAATTTTGACGTTTTTTTCATACTTTAACCAAAGATTAATCATGTCTCAAAACTCCGAATATCAATATTTTATATAGAACACCGATATACGTTTTTGCAAATAATAATGTAGTTTCAATACATCACACACCTAAACGTTTGGATCGTCATTTTAGGGTTGTAAAGTGCCACAAGTAAGTTTTGTTTGGAAACTTGTTATCGTTAGGTTTAAGTATTTTATTTAAGTGTTTTATTATTTAGTCAAGACATTACATTATTAAGGATATGTCAATATTTTTTTTATTTTTTTATTTATTTTTTCCCGTTCATAATTCAAGACAATTCGAATACATCAAGAAGAATTAAAATATATTGATAATTCAAGGCAATTCTAATACATCAAGAAGGATTAAAATACATTCATAATTCAAGACAATCTTCAACCAGGAGAAGCTCTTCCACTATGAGAGGTTCTTCCACTACGAGAGGTATTTGCACCACCACGGACCCGTTAGTTACACAAACGGACATCATGGCCAAACTCCTTACATGTTGAGCACCTTCGAGAGTATGTCCTATCTGAAACATCCATTTGATTGGAAATCCGAGTTCGTGCATTAACTTGCATTTTATGGATATACTCATTGTTAGCAATTGTTGAAAATGGCTCGTTTAGCTAATAAGATTGATCACCAAGTGGGTAGAACCTCCGGCATATGCTTTAAGATAACTTTTGACGTTGTATTCGGATGCTACATAAGTGAATACCGTTTTTTCCATTGCGTCGACACACTTCACCTCCTCCATTTTCACTCTACACTTTACCCCCCCCCCCCCCCCCCGATCTCAAAGCTCGAAACGTCAACTTTTTGCTATAGAACCCGATATTTGTGAATGCGGTTATTATTGTAAGCTAAAAACATCAAAGACCTAAGATAATCCAGGTAGTCGTTTTTGGCGTTGTAAACTGCCCAAAGTAAGTGTTTTTATAAGTTTTTAGGGTTTAATTTTTTTTATTTCACATTATCTATATTTTACTTTGAAAAACTGATCTTCTTGTAATTTTTATATGATATGAATGGTTGCAAATATTTTCGATGGGAAGATAGCATTCCGTGAGATAAAACGAAGTGCGAAGTTTAAAAGCCTCTTGTTGATAGAGATATCGTGATTTCACGTATCATTAGAGATTCCGTGAAGTTTGACTTGCGCTTAAGCTTATGGAAGCTCAAGAAAAAATTGACCTTTTGAGGTCTTCTCCCGAAAGAATCTGAAAAATTAAGTTTTTCAAGGCTAATCTTAGAAACACTCAACACGAGAAAAATGCTTTGAAAGAAAAACTGAAATTTTAAAAGATTATTTGTGCTATCTTGTTGTTGTTTATTATTTCTATGTATTTTATTTTTTAAGTTTATTACTTCTATGTATTTTTTTTGTTACTTTTATGTATTTTGTTTTTACTAGTTGTACGTATTCATGCATTATGTAATCAACATCTTTCATGTACTAATTTGTTTGTATTTTCTTTAAAATTGTGAATTGTTGAACTTTTTTATGTATTATTTGTTGCACCCTATTTTTACCAAGGTCAAATAAAGCACAACTTATGGAGCTCAAAAAGGATTAATTATGTACAGAGTCGCGACCTAGCATTTAAAGTATACTAGGGTACCTTTAAATTATTAATGTATGCAGCTTAAAACCGATCTGCGAAAATAAGTGATATTCTAGGTAAACGTTCAAATTATTCCGAAGGAAAAGTGTTAAGCATCCTTCAGAATCCACAAATGTGATTCCCGGCTGGACCTAATTTAGTTACACGAGGGAATGTACAAAAAGCGTTTGACCATTAATTACAAAAAATATTAAAGAATATGAATAAAAGAACGACTAACATGAATATTTTTATGCAATAAAAATGTGAAGGTTTGTACATATATATAAATAAGAATAGACGTCATAAAATTAAAAAAATGTGGAAAATGATATGTTTGTGAACAAGTGTGTAAAGAATACACATTAATTACTAAAATTAAAAGAGACCCAATTCTTAAAGAGACAAGAGAATATTACTTTATGATTAACAAAGTATGCAGAGAAACGGCTTGGTTAAAAAAAAAAAGAAGAAGAATAATTTTGACATGTATATAATTAACAAAAGAATGAAGTAAAGGATAAATTTTTTAAAACAATTATTTTCCAATGAATAGTAATTTTTGTTTAAAAGAATTCTTTTGATGAATATGAAAGTATTTTTGGAGTTGGATGAATGAAACATAATGGTTTTGCTTTAGAATGAAAGAAAGAGATCAAAGAATATATATGGTATCTGATTGATCAAAAATTATCTATAACTTAATTAGCTCAAATGTATAACAAGAAGTAAATGTACGAAGAGTATAACCTACACATGAAATTTACTACGTCCAATTATATTCAACTTAAAGTGAGTTAACTTATTTAATTAGCTACCATTTTACACCTAATTAACTAACTAATTATGAGATCACATTCTAAAGTTTAAATATCGAGCTAAACTATCCTAATTATTTACTAAAGTGTGCTAAGTAATCAAAATCAAAACTCTAGCTAAACGTAGCAACTATAAAAATATCACCGACGACAAGTGAATAAATAATACCCACCCGACACCCCAAAAGTAAAGTTTTTTACTATGTTTTAGGCTTATACAATTTTAAGAACGTAAAAATTAGTACAAACAGAGAATCCGAGAAGATCTTTGAGCTTCTTTCAAGCATATTCTTCGGGAAGTAACTCCGGATACCTGCATAAGACTTAGTAAAAATGTTAGTAGTGGAATAAATATTTATCAAAACGAATTATGAAATGATAATAAATAAATGTTGCAATTAAGATAAAAATCCGTCTTATGTGCAGGGGAGGTCTCGAAAATCGACGAAAATTTCTTCATCGGCCAAGTGTAGTATTTGCTTGAATAAGTTGAAATATCCAAAAGGCAATAAAAATAACAGTAGCGAAAACAGATATAACAAAGCAACAAAGATTGCCGGAGTTTGGCTAATTGCAATAACCAATGGTTGGAGGAAGATGGCAGTTAACAAATAAAACACCAGATCCGAAAAAACTCCCCTGATGGTGAGAGTAAAATTAATGGAAGAAGTGTGGTGCTAGAAAAGAATAAATGAGATGGTAAAAGACAGATGAAGATGGGAATGGAGCTTTGGTTGAAGTTTTTGTTTTTTTAGGGATATGAAGAAAAGGAGAGGTAAGAGCCAGAAGGTTGGAGTTAGAAAGAGTATATAAGGGAAAAAAAAAGAGTAAAGGTTGGCAGAATTTCAGAACAAAAAAGTCCAAGATGGGGGCCTTTTTGGAGATGAACGTGAGAGGGTGAAAAGAAGATATGCATTAAATTAAAGTTCTGAAGAAGGGGAAACAAATCCCTTGAAATCTGCCCTCTCCCCAAAATGTCAAAAGAAATGTACTCTCCTCGTTTTAATTTGTTTGAACCTATTTTCTTTTTAGTTCGTGCCAAAATGAATGACTTCTTTCTTAATTTGAAAACAAATTCACTTTATAAATGATTTACAGTCACACAAATTTTCAAGGCTTATTTTGAATCACAAATTTCAAAAGTCTTGCTTCTTTTTTAAATATCGTATCCAGTCAAATGGATTCAAACAAATTGAAACAGAGAGAGTAGTAAATTTAGGAAAATAGGTAGGATAAGTCAAAAAAGAAAAGGAGTGGGGCTGCGGAAGAAAAAGAGGGAATAGAAAGAATGGGATAGGTAATAATTTGACTGTACACATAGCAATATTTGGATAATTTGTGCATGGTGAATTTTGAAATATCAGCTAAAGTAATTTTGAACTATACATGTGAGTTCCCTTCGCCTAGGTTGATGACATGGCATCAAGAGATTGACTACTCAGAGTTGTTTTAGACCTTTTGACATAATTTGATCCGTGCTTGAAATAATTCCTTCTGACCTTCATGTATTGGTATACAAGGCTAAAATATTATATATAAAATATTTACAGCTTAAAATAGATAAAGTAATAACAATACCGATATAAATACGAAAAAAAATGTCCAATATAATAGTATTGTATAAAATTAAAATAATTTAATATATTTACTAAATGACAATAAATTGATAAAAATCTCGGTATTTACAAAAATGGAAATAAATTGCTTCAAGTTTTTTAAAAAATGTGTAAAAATAGTGCATTGCGTTATCAATGACTTTGAATCACACAGAAGTTAATTTTGAAGTGCGGTGAGCCAAAATTGGGTGTCAACATTATTAACTCTAAGAAGCTTATATAAATTAATAATAGACTAGCAATCAAAGCAAATTAAAAACATACTAAATTTGTTCAAATTGATGACTTCATAATAAATTAAAAATACCAATTAAATCATGAGTCCAAAACTAGAATGACCCAAAAACTAAGATAGTGAATCAAAATAACTCCTAATCATCATCAGAATAGAAGTCCTCAAAATCGTCCTCAGAAAAATGTTTTGGGTTTCTTAAGACATATCTTCTTTCTGTAGATGTTAGTTCTTTACTTGTTGATGATGTTTGTTCTTCGGCCAACTTTAGCATGTAAAATCTACGTCTTGCTAGCATTCTGTTGTTTTCTTTTCTAATCTTTTGTACGCAGCCTTGCAAGAATGTGGATCAGTTCGAGGCATGGTCATTGAGAACCTTGTTGGGATTTGAGCGTTGAGATTTTTCAAGTCACGAACAAGACGTTCTGACTCGGTATGCCGATGTGCCCATTCTCGGCATAACCCGCAATAATATTCTCATGGATCTGAATATTTCACATTGCAAAAATCATCATTACGCTCTATAAGAAGGTGGAGCTTCAAATCGTCTATCTTGAATTCATTGTTATCAAGAAAACTTGATTCATAGGAATAGCTGCTATGATTTGAGCTATCATCACCATTGTTATTCGAATCATTTGGAGGGAATACCGACCAATCTACATTGAATATGTTGTAGTTTAATAACAACATATTAAAAATAGGTAACTGTCCCATTACAATTAACTCCTTTAGCGCAGGAATTTACTGCACAAAAGGTAGTTTTGTCACTTTTTGTTTAGTGGGTATTTATGTTTCAATTAAGTTGCGGACTCAGACTATACGTACATTTAACAAGAAGAACTGCAAATGAGTTATGAAACAGAGAGAAAAGTAGTTGTAAAATGCTCTGATCTGATGTAGTAATAGTATACGGTAATTGTGGAATAGAAGTAAGGTGAATATATAGAGTGTTTTGCTTGTCCGAAGGGGGTTTGCTGTTGTCTAATCAAAATTTACGAGGGCTTAAGAAACAGGGATTTTTTTAACGTTGGGGTTTCAAGAAAGTGTTTCTTGATTTCTTGGACTTAAATTAGCATTTAGCCCGGTGGTGGACTGGTGGTAATGTGTACAGTATATCCAAATGTGGAAATAAGATATATTAAAAAAATAAATTAAAATTATACATTTTTTTATGTATTTATTTTGTATAAAAGTTTAGAAAGAGGAAAAATATTTTTGTTGAAAATTTTTGTTCACGCTTTTGATTAAAAAAGAGTACAAATATTTTCTGGATAATACATCTTTGAAACACTAGGAATTGGAATTGGTGTAATTATTACTAGGGTAGTAATTACACACTCTAGTAACTACGACGACCTGTTTGTTTGTCATAATGTAATTACTGTGTAATTATAAACGTATTGTTTGGTTGCACAAGTGTAATTTTTGAGCCGATCTTAGCCCAATCCATTTATTGATTCAGTCCATTTTAACTTGCCTAATCTCAGCTCAACCCACGCATTTGACACCCCTACTATTACGAATAAGAGCTTATATTTAAGTCCTCAAATTTGCATTATTAGCTATAGCCACTACAATATTTCCAGTATGAAACTTCAAATGCAGAGTAGCACTATGCTGCCAGAAGCATTACTAATCAGCAACACATTGTGCTTGGATTTAATGAAGGCGGCATGAACATTCTTGTCTCCAAATTGCATTTAAATCAATTTCTTCCCGCTATGAAATGTTGCCAATTCATATTGATGTTATCACTTGTGAGAGAGAAACGGATACAAAAGTTTCCCTTGTATTAAATTTGAAGGGAGACGTCTGATATTTCCCTTGAATTAAAGCTCAATGGCCGTTAAAAGTTATCGTTAAGAATCAATTTCAAAGGATTTTAAGAACAGATAATTCAAACGACTTCAAGGAACATCTGTTTAAAAACAAAAGATTTAAGGACAACGTGACTACAATGCGAACAATGTGAGTTTCTACAGACACTTGTAAAAGTCGACAAAAAGTTATTTTGATTAGCTAAAGGGGATTACTAAAGTGTTCTAATAACCAAGAAAAAATCACTTAATTTTGAATGCTAACCTAATAGAAAATGCAGCAATCAAATAATACAATCCTCATTAAAATTATCATTAGTTTAACCGAAATAAAAAAAAAAAAAAAAAAAAAAGCTTATTATTAGTTCGAAATGATACATAAATAACGAAGAATTCCAAATTCGAAAAGAGCAAAAAAAAAAAAAAGGGGTCAAAATCAGACCTTGTACTATATTCAAAATCAACATTTTTGTTCCCGTTAAACTTTTGGTATAATATTATTCGTTGTCCCAAAAAAAATCTTGTACACCTTCCATTTTAAAATAAATGAATTTCTGAGATGTGGTACAACCTTTAAAAAACTTAATAATGAAATTAATTAAAGGATTATTTGTCAATTTTACCCTTTTACATTTCCCAAACTTTTCTTAAAAGTAAGTTGATAGCAGCCAGGCAGCTTTTGTCCTTGGAAGGGTAATAACTGATTGTATACGGTAAAATGCGGTCTCAAGAGTTGGGCGATTTAGGAAGGGACACGTGGCAAGGATGGTCAGTCAGTGGTGACTCAACCTTGATGACACCGGATACAAACTCCGTGGCGGATAAGAAGTTAGCTCAAGATGTGACCGTTATAAAAACGTTACAAAAAGACTCCAAGATTCCTCCACTTTTATTAGCTTTTATTAGGCTTTATTACGCTTTATTATCCGTAATCACATTTTAATCACCTTTTATTGCAGCATTAATATTGGTAATTAAGGGGGCATGATATGTGGATCATGCACCCCGTAGCTCTAGTATAAGTGGAGGTTCTCATTCTATTGTAAGACATCAGAAATCCTATAGCAATACAACATACTTACTTTGTTCTCTATTTTCTTTTGTTCCGGATTTGAAGTGTTCCTAAAGGCAGAGTGTTCAACCGGAGTCATCCTCGTTGAGAGATTCCTTCGAGTTCCAAAGACCCGGACTTATTTTATTATATTCTTGCTTTATATTTACTTAATTTCATTACTAATTGCTACTCCCTCCGTTCCAAAAAGATTGTCTTGGTTTGACTTGGCACAAAGTTTAAGAAATAAAGGAAGAATTTTGAAATGTGTGGTCCAAAACAAGCCTTAGTTATTTGTGTAGCTGTAAATCATCTCATAAAGTTAAATTGTTTCTAAATATAGAAAGGTGCTAATCTTTTTAGGACAGGCTAAAAAGGAAAGGAAGACAATCTTTTTGGGACGGAGGGAGTATTATGTTCTACTTACTTATAACAAATCAATTCACGTATCCTTTAAACCACTAACAAATTCAATTGTACCTTTTTTGGGGTAAACAGTTTGGCGCCCACCGTGGGGTTATGGATAATTGTGATATTATTTTGTTGCTCTCATCACCTTACTAATCACTCGTAAATTCGTGAAATCAGGTAATTTGAAATTATAGCAGACATTGGAAATCAAACCAACACTGCTAACAAAGAGTTGTTGAACAACACATCTGCTCCAATGGTTGATCCGGCTACAGGAGAAATTCGGGCAATGAGTGAATCTATGATTTCAGCTCGAGTGTCTAAGCGCATCGAGGATGATTTGACCTTAAATGATGATGGTGATGCTGAAGGCGAAATAAGGGTCGTCGGGTCAGATTTGATGAAAATCTTAGACTTGTTGCAAAAAAAAAAAAAAAAAAAAAGAAGGCAATTACGGATTTGCAAAAGAAATGTGGAACCGGTGCAGGCTTGGCTAGTGGTAACGCAGCAATCAGGATCGAGGATCAAGGAGAAGGTAGCAGAAGTGGTTCCGGTAACAATGAAGCACCAGAAATCATAAAGTATCTTCAAGCTTTATCTAGTCGGTTGGAAAAAAAAAAAGACTTAACCAGCCGACTAGATCGCGACAAGAAAGAATTAAAGGCGTTCAATACTTAGATAGACAAAATCCCGGGGGCTCTGCTGGTGCTAAAAGGACCGGACTCAAAAAGATACGTTCAGATGCTGTCCCCACTAAGTGCAGCGCTGAAATTGATCCCCAAGAGGTTCAAAATGCCAGATCTACCCAAATATGATGGAACCACGGATCCCCAAGAGCATGTGACATCGTACACTTGCGCTATGAAGGGCAATGACATGCAACCGGATGAAATTGAATCGGTTCTACTTAGAAAGTTCGGTGAAACATTGTCCAAAGAGGCAATGACTTGGTATCATTTACTTCCTGAACATTCTAAAAACTCTTTTGAAATGCTGGCAGATGCTTTTATCAAGGCACACGCCGGAGTGAAAAAGGTGTCAACAAGAAAAGCGGATATCTTCAAAATAGCTTAGGAAGACACGGAGTTGTTGCAGGAATTTGTGATAAGATTCCAAAAGGAATGCATGATGTTTCCCTCAGTATCGGATGAATGGGCAGTGGAGGCTTTCACTAAGGGTTTGAACCCAAAAACTCAAGTGCTTCCTTAAAATTAAAGGAAACCTTGTTGGGGTTTCCCGCGACAACTTGGATGGATGTTCACAATAGGTAAGAGTTAAAGATTCGCTTAGAAGATGATCTGGTAGATATATCGGCATCCTTTACAATTCGGAATAAAGATCAATTGAAATTTGATTGGAAGCTTTCTAGACACCGGTTTGAACCATACCCGTCAGGACCACGGACTGACGGGAGGCAAAAGTGTTTCTGAAGCGAGTCGCCAGAAAACAACTTAGATGGAAAACAATTATTTCTATGAACACTGGAGACTGTTACATCAAAGTAGCTGAAACCATAACAATAAGTACCGGAAGCATCTGAAGATGGCTCCGGAATGGAATTAAAGGAGGGCATTATGCCCGAATCGTCATACTTCATGCTCTCGAAAAGATGAGATAGCCCTAACTGGCTCCGGAATAAAGACTGGGGGCTGCCAGAGCAGTCCCGGGGGGGAAAAAAATATAGAAGGACTCAGAATCAAGATCCGACTAGACCCAATAGATGTCAACACAAAAACGAATTCTCTTGCAATGTATTTTTGTTCATTGCTCATAAACTGTCGTATATGCAGAGTTGTAAACACTTGTGTACGTTCAAGGAATGGAATGAAGCAAACCTACACCTTCTAAACATTTTTGTACATGTCCGAATGAACAAAATCATTCTTAAAATTGCTCGCAATTAGAAGCAAATAAGCATTACGAATCCGAACAATTATGCCCAGATGAACAGGAGATGTCCTATTCATAAGCACCATAAACATAAGAGAGCCCTCTCTTATAAAGCCATCCAATTAAATGTCTAAAAGGCCGGATGCTTTCTTTCCCGATCATGAAGTTAACTGGAGTAAGATATTCCCGGACTTCACAATAACAAGAAGTTGAAAATTCCTGATCATAAACATCCCCGGTCTATGAGGCTGTGAGGTTATAAAAGTTTCAGGTAGAACTAAAAACCCAAGAGTTAGAACTCAAAGAAAAGTTTTGGGTACAACTAAAAATTCAAGAGTTAGAATCCAAAGAAAGGTTTCGGGTTCAACTAAAAATCCTAGACTCAAAACTCTAAAATTGTAAGTTTTGGGTACACTTAAAAACCCAAGAGTCAATATTATAGTTTTTTGGGGAAAACTAAAACCCAAGAATCAAGATTCAAAGTTTAAAAGTTTTTGGGAAAACTAAAAACTCAATAGTCAAATCGCAACGATTAAAAGTTCCGGGTGAACACTAAAAACCTGATATCAAGCTTTATGTAGTGGTGGTGCTTTTTTAGCACCAACCGGCTGTTGATGGTAGAAAAACTAGTAGGGGAGTTGTCATCTGAATCCTTAAATCCTGCACACTTTTTCTTGGCTTTTTGTCCAATTGTGTTTTTCCGATAAGGTTTTTAATGAGGGCCGCGAGGGTGATTACATGACTTTATAAAAAGAAGAAGAAAATCTTCCACTTTCACGTCACATCTCACGTGTAACCGGTGGGGGGGACTATCATACGGTAAAATTCGATCTTAAGAGTTGGGCGATTTAGAAGCATCATTCGGTGACTTAACCTTGATGACACCGGATACAAACCTGTGGCTAGATAAGAAACGACAAGATGTGACCGTTATAGAAACGTTACAAAAGACTCCAAGATTCCTCCAACCTTTATTAGGCTTTATTACCCTTTATTATCTGTAATCACATTTTAATTACCTTTTATTGCAGCATTAATATTGGTAATTAAGGGGGCATGATTTGTGAATCATGCACTCGATAACTCTAGTATAAGTAGAAGGACATCTTGGAATGGTCAATTCTGCGAAGGTGTGTACATAACCAAGCCAATTTTGGCGCCGCTTTATGATAATGAGACCCTTCATTCTATTGTAAGACATCGTAAATCATTTAGCAAAGAACATACTTACTTAGTTCTCTAAATTCTTTTGTTCCGGATTCGAAGTGTTCTTAAAGGCGTGTTCAACCGCATCCTCATTGAGAGCGTTATACCCCATTTTAACCGGGTCAAAATGGAGTGCAACATATTGGTGATTCCTAATTATTTTACTTAAGGAGTCGCCACCTAATTATTTTAACGGTGAATTAGGACACCTATTTTAACTAAATAAATGCCTTAAATAAACTCCAATTTTAAACGGGTCTTACTAACCTAATAAATTCTAGGTAAGGGTTCTAAATATTCTAATGGGAAGGTTTTAGGCATCCATTAGAATCCGTTAATGATGGTTACCGACCAAACTTAGGTTAATATAAGGACTAGTGACAAAATATAGTATATTAATATCTTGCAAATAACTTGAGAAAAGGTATTCTTAATTAAGTATTTACGTGATTAAAGTAGAAATCTTTGGCAATTAATATGTGAGGACTTTCTAAATTTAAATGAAGAAAATACTAGGACATCCAACTTAAAATTATTTTGTAATCCATGCATGTTGACGTCATCAAAAATGGAACTCGGCACTTAGTCATCATTTAAAGGAGTCTTGCAATTTTAAATCTTTGGCTAAAATATATCATGTGAATGTTCAATGATCTTAGAAACCTCGAATGGTAAAAATGCTCCAACATAAAAAAAGACAAAGATACCTCCTTTAATTAGTTCCCTTTTAAAATTAAAAGTCGCACCTCTATATTAGAACTTGATAATTGTTTGTTAAAAAAAAGGGTTTAGCCAAGACTTGCTTAATAATATTTCAACTTCCTTCACCATAAGGGAAAACCAATTTTCATTGACTCGAAAGAAGCTATTGAAATTCTAGAAAAACCAATTTGCACTAGATTCAAAAATCAAATCATATCTTTATTTTATTATTATTTTTTATTTTTATTTTTTATTTTAAAGACCACCAGCTAAATAAAAATTACTGTATAAACAAATTATGGTTTCATAATTATAGGTATTAAGGACTGCCAAAATGAGAAAGAAAGAAAGAAAGCTATTGGTTTCCCTACATAACATCTACCCTTTTCTAAACTAATATTGTTACTAGTCCTACACTTACGTTAAGAGAATTAAGGACAAGCTAAAATAAAGCGAAGTTATCACGGCTCAATGAAGGTAAAAAAACTAGAATGGCAACAAAAGAGGCGGAAACTTCATCGCCCTCGTTCTTCTTGAGAAACGAAATGGGCATACATGGATCTTGGTTTAGGTAGCCGAGTCTCAATTTGAAACTCCGTTTTGAGAGAGTCCCAATTCAGGACTCCATTTTGCTCCAAGATGTACATGTAAAAGAAAAAGGAAAATAATGATTAGCATTCATACAAGCATAAGTTGACTGAGACTATAATTTTTTTAAGCTAAGTCACACCTAACTAAACAAAATGCATGCCTCTGGTACTTAAGAGGCGGCAAAGGCAAGTTTCATAGCATGCACTCACAACATTTGGATCAACAAAAAGAATTTAAGAATCGCCTAGCACATATCTAGATCGACATTTAGTTACCAAGAGACCAAATAATCCATAATATGATTGAGTCCAATGACATTTTAAGCAAATATCTTAGGTGATTCTAATTCAACACATAGTTTAAGTTCAAATAAGACAAATAACAAAGTCTAACAAGGGGCTAGACATTCATTGTTAGCACATTCATCCATTTCAAACATTCATTACAAATTTACATGTACCAATAAAGTTTTAAAGGAAAGAAAAAGGAATTTTAAAGGAACATAATGAGATTAGCATTCATTCTAAGTTGTTGCGATCGATGGACAAGACTTTCATATTTTTTTTGTCTCAATGCTAAGTCACATATTCATCTTTTCATTGGGTATTGTGGAAAGTTTGGGACAAAATGCATTGTATGGAGTTTTGGACATATCCAGTATGCAACTTTTCAGATCGGTGTATAAAAGTTTTAAGTCTCAAATAATTTCCGATGAACAAGGCAAGGTTTGGCACGCATGTTGACTCACAACATTTGATCATTTTCACAAAAATTGCCCAAAACATTCCAAATATTCTAGAAAATTTCAACCTTCCACCACTAACTTTTAGCACTCATATCTAGAATCGGTCCGTTATAGTCATGTTCAAACGGCGATTGAGGCTACGTTCAAGGTGGAGGAGTAAATATATAGCATTATTATCGAGGGAAAGGTCTCTTTCTATTTGTGTTAATATTGATTTACCAAAATCATTATAAAATGGTTCCGTGATGGAAATATGGGACAAACACCATATGGATGTTTATGAAGTATTTTGAAATTGGAAATATTATGGTTAATGTTATGTTGGTTATGGGATGATTTGGAAGTTTATGCAATTTTATGTAATTTTTATACATGAGAATTTTGTTAATGTGCGGATTAATGGTGCAAATTATGAATTTGGAAGGGAAGAATGTCTAATTTGGAGACAATTTCAGTTGGGATATGGTTTGCAAAATTGTGTGAATTGTTTAAAGCGTTTCGAATATTGTCCGTAATTAGTAATCAAATAAACGTTGAATTGGTTTGAATGCTAAGTATGTCGGAATATTATGAATGGTTCCGTGAAGTTATGTAAAAAGAGCATTCATTGAATTGATTGTTGATGTTGTAGTTTGGTTGTTGGTATTGTTGTCATTCATCTCATAAAAAATTTCCTAAATGCTCTTAGCTAATATTTGATTCTTAATGGCATATTGTACAAATTTAGCTTCGAAATAGACGAGTACCATTACCCTTTTAATATCTTAGGGATTAAGGTATGACATGATTTGTGCCTCGCAACTCCATTCTTAAGTTTCGAGTATGTTTGTGATTCGCCTGTTGGTATTATGGTCCCATTTCAAAGTTGTGTAAACGATTCTTATATGTTTCAATCCTTATTACGAGATCTTTACGTCTTTGTATGATTACTTTCTAAGGTTGCAAAAGAGTTATATTTTCAAAAGAATTTTGTTTCAAAAGAGTTTTGTTTTCAAAAAAGAGATATGTTCCTAAACGATTTCGAAAACTACGAACGACCGTAACTTTCAAGAGAGAGCTCGGATCGCCTTCGCGAAGGATTTCATGACGAGTAAGGACTTAAATTTTTATAGGCGGGCCCGGCAAAGTGTTGGTTTTAAACACTTTTTTTTAAAAAGGGACTTAATACGAACTCCGATCCCAAGTTATTTATTTGTCTTTGGAAATAAGGATTTTATGCCTTCAATCTATGCTTCCGAGAGAAAAAAAAACTGATTTAATATCGTTTTGGTTCTAGTTATTCTACACGGATGATTTGTATGATTATGGATACTTACGATCTGCTCGTGCGTTCGTTGTTACTTCTTTCACCGGATCCCGGCCGGTATGATCGTGCGACTATGATATACTCCGGTGTTATCCGTGTTACGGTTCACCGAGCCCTCGCATTTCCGTTTATATTCAATCATTACGTTATGATGTGTGATGGGGATACGGAGATTTGAAACTTCCGGTGTTATGCCGTGTTGTGGCGCCAAACCGACCACGTTCGTCATATATTTTGACGATGTATGATGAAAATGAGTTTGTTCACCGATGGTTAAACCCAATGATGAGGCAAATCCCACATTGGTCTAGGCATCCCACATCGGTAATGATTCACACGTGTACGCATGAGTATGATGATTATTTGCGTGTGTCAAAGCCGGATACGATTTGTGTTTCGTATATAAGCCTATAGTATCTATTGTGCTCAGTACACAAGATCTCGCTTCTCGTATGCTATGACATATATTCCGTATCGAATTTTCTCAACTCCCATTTAACCGCGTGTGTACCTACGATGAGTAGATGATGTTATAGATAAAAAGTGCTACCGAGTCCGAGTGTTTGTGTGGTATGATGTTGGTAGAGGCTTTGATCGCGTGATATGTCGGTTTATAATCGGCTATGTAGGCCGATATATTATTATGCATTATGTTACGGATTTGTTGTGACTACAGATTTTATTTGATTTGAAAAAGGAACACTTGTTTTCCGAAAAAATTTCACACGTTCGTGGGCCCAGCACGATTATGAGAATTATGAGAGTTCGTTCTCGGCCCTAAGTAAGGGTCTATCATGCCCTAACATTTAGACACTACAACAATCGCAAGTTAAATAGCACTATACGGTCTAGACACCTTTAAGGGAGCATGCATTCTTAGTCACTTTAATAACTCAAGTTACATGATATTTCAATCTCAAAAAAAATGCAGCTAGTAAACACGTAGGTCTTACTCTAAGGTTAGCAATGTATTTTGAGGTAAAACAACATTTTGTTCAAACTACATATCATTGAGAAAACCAGTTCATTATTTTAGGCACCATAGGTCAAAATGACTCCAAGGTTAACTCCAAGATTATCTAGATTCACATTTAGACAACAAGCAAAGCTAACACAGGATCTTTAGTACACAACATGGAGACATATAGCATCAACTCCCATTTAACCAGAAGGAAATAATAAAAACACAGGAGCTATGACATGATCAACTTTAATGAGGCATGACATTATGCAAAAACAAACTAAACACTTTATACTAGCACATTTAAGCCATTCATAGTATTACTAGCTCATTTGATCAAACCATAGCACTATATCTATCACAGTAAGGGACCAATAAACTAATAACAGACTATACTTAAGCAAATAATAGGTAAATCCGGACTAATATCTACTTTGCATTAAATCTCACTATACAATAACTAAATAATTAACACTAACAAGACAGCCTATAAATCATGATTAACTAGAGCAAAACCAATATATAATACAGGCTTAGCATAGACAGACTAGGCCAAAATAACTCCTAGGGCATGTTTTAACTAAAACAAGCTAAACTAACAACCAAATCATGCTTAACTGAAACAAATTAGGCTATGATAATACATGAGACATATTTAAATGAATAGGACTAAGCTAAGCTAATATACAGGACTAGCTAAAAACTAACATATAATATATATATTATACTATTAAACCAAACTAATATAGGAAAACAAATTCAACTCAACTTAATCCAAATCGCTTTTCTTGAGCTAGCCTAATGGTGCTAAAAGTACACAAAAAGTTATATTTCGATTGTGGACACAAGTATATGTCAAACAAAGGTTGTTCCCTTTACTTAAACTATCATGATATGCAAGATAGCACAAAAGAGCAGATCGAATACAAACTACATTCAAGTACAGCCTCTAAAACTAAGGTCCCCATTCATGACTTCTTGTTTTTAGGCTAACACAGTGGAGAAATTTAAAGCCAAAACACAAACAATTATGTAATCAAATCAACCAACCTATACTCATGCTAGATTCAAATAGGCAGGAAACAGAACTTAGGAGACACTAATCTATATCCTAACACGGGTAGCAACTAACACATACAGGGGAGTATTGTTTTTTTACTGGAAAGAAAAAACAAATTTCCTGCTTTTACATAACAATGACACTGAAATCTTAGGCCATGTTTTCCAAAATAAGAAAAAATCAATTATAGAGTAATGACTTTAGTGTATGCAACATAAATGAAAATTTCTTATTCTAATGGCATCTATGATACGAAAAAGCATCTCAAAAACTAAAAGCACTTCTAACGCATAAACACAGAACCATTAATACACATTAGGATCTAAGCAAAATGGCCCAAAGAGAAGGGAATAGCACTAACCTTTTCCGGCAGTGAACTAGGATTTAGGCCACGGATCCACACTCAGAACACGACGAACCCGGATCTGCTTGGATTAACCAAATTTCAAGCCAAAAGTAGAGTAATTTGTTGACTATTTTTGCTCTTTTTGTAAGGCTACAGCTATATTTTTTCCCTAGGGATAAGATCGTCGCCGTTCAAAAACCTCCCTAAAATGGTCTCAAACTTCGGTATATATAGAATAAGATTAGGGTTTTTTTCGGATTTCAAACTTTTGGCTCCAAAACGAAAACCAAAGGGTAGTTTGAAATCAAATCCCAACTCTGAAAAATCAATTTTCTCTCAGAAATTTCAGAATTGTTTTGACCCTTTGTGTTGACTAGAATCGTTGAAGACAGGAAAGAAAGCAACATCTCAGACCTTGAGATAGGGAGATACGAAAGAGGTACAAAATTTGCTCCATTTGGCGTGACAAACCTGCTGAGGTTTGATGAAAAGGAAAGGCTTTTCATGGAAATGGAAAGGGGAAGAAGACGACCCTGTGCGGCTGTTGAGAGAAAAACGTGAATAAACCTAATGAACTAAAGAAGTGGGTCGGGTAGCAGCAATTGGGCTCAGCTTGAACGTGGGATGGTTTTGCAATGGCTGATTTGGGCTCAGGAAAATTAAGGTGAAAGCCACTTTTTATCCAATCACAATATTACCGCGTGCTAAAATATTACTAAATAAAATGTATTTATTAGTACTCAAATAAAATTACATGATATCGTAATAGTTGTGCGATAACATTTATAAAGTCTGAAAGTAATTAATAAAATAAATGCGATGCATTTTCGCGTAAGATGATAAATAGGAAAGTTAAAAGTGGTCATGACAATCATAATATTAAACGAGGACGATGATGAAAACAACAACAACAACAACAACAATAATAATAATAATAATAATAATAATAATAATAATAATAATAATAATAATAATAATAATAATAATAATAATAATGATCATAATAAAAATAATAATAGTAATAATAATAATAATAATACTGATAACGATAATAGGCGATGACTGTAGTTGGATAGTGGAGAACGACCATATCAACAGAAAGCAAATAATTGTGGTAAGTATGCATAACTATTCGCAAATAAAAATTTCGGTAAAAGGAGCGGGACAAAATCGGGTGTCAACAGAGAGATTCCTCTGGGTTCCAAAAGCCCAGGCTTATTTTATTATATTCTTGCTTTATATTTACTTGATTTCATTACTAATTGCTATTATATTCTACTTACTTATAACAAATCAATTCACGTATCCTTTAAACTACTAACAAATTCAACTGTACCTTTTTTGGGGTAAACACTGATAACATCCTTTTGAGCCAAGAATTGGTAAGGGGTTATGGTAGGAAGGGTATTTCTCCAAGATGCATGCTTAAGATTGATATGCAAAAAGCATATGACTCTGTGGAGTAGACCTTTGTTGAGCAAGTGTTAATTGGTTTTAACTTCCCTAGTGTATTTGTGGGTTGGTGAATGGCATGTCTTAGGGCAGTGTCATTTTCTATCATCATAAATTAGAAGCCTTCTAAACCTTTTGATGCAAAAAAGAGCCTGAGACAAGGGGATCATGTTTCCCCCTTCTTGTTTGTTCCAGTGATCGAATATTTTAGTAGACTTCTGAAACAACTTGGGCACAATCCTGGCTTCAATTTCCATCCTAAGTGTGCAAAGCTGAATATAATACAGTTGGTGTTTTCAGATGACTTACTCCTTTCTCAGCTGTTTCTAGGTTCATAGCTAATTGTCACACCCCAATCCTGATAGGGCATGATGAGCACCCGACTCTCATCAGAGTCGAGCGAACCCTCAGACATTCGCTCTATCAAAACCTGTCATTTCAAAAACTTTTAAGAACATAAAACTTTTTCAAATAGAAATCATCTAAAATACATACTCTTTTAAAGTACACAATGACTCAACCGACATCACTTTGTCGACATCTCGACAAACATACCACAGGACACTGTCTGCAGAAGTCTCTAAGAAGTAAACTGAACATTATGAGTCAGGACAGGGCCCTGACATACCTATAATCATACATATCTATACATCACTCAAAGACGGCTCCGAATGAGGTGGAACTTGCCAATCCCACCGACGTCCAAGCATCCTAGCTATACACTTAACACGCTAAATAATCTGGGTCCCGGGCATGAACGCGCGTCTCCCGAGCAAAAGGACGTCAGTACGGACAATGTACTGAGTATGTAAGGTGGTAACAAGTCATAATCATAATTTGACTTAGGAGAGAAGAAATCACAATCTAACTCAACACCTGTAGCCTTCACTGGAAGAAACATAAATGTGCACACGAAGTCTCAACACAATCTTTAAGTAAATAATGCAATTCAACACATATGCCGCTTCTGACATGTTAACAATGGTCCCCCGGACGGCCGCTTCCGGCTAGTATCACAATAGTCCCTTCGGACGGCCGCTTCCGCATAATAATGATGGCCCGTTCGGGCAGCCGCTTCCGTCTTCATAATGATGGCCCCTTCGGGCAAAATTCCGCTTCATAATGATGGCCCTTCGGACGACCGCTTCCCGCTTAATATCACAATCATGTCAACACAAACTCAATCCATAAGTATCAATTTCAATCATATCATAAGTCACTAATCCATTCATCACAATCCAGTTATTAGCCTTAGTCTTTCATAAACGTTATCAAATTTGTATCTCACTAGACTCAGGAGGACGTACTTCCAGGTTTGAGGGTAGAATTGTTATGAAATTCTTACTACCTATATTCTACTCAATTTCATCTTATTTCCTTACCCAAAGAATAAATGATCATATCAATACAAAGGGATGATACTATGGAATGTAAACATCAATCGTAAATGAAATGAAGTAGTAAAATCTCGCACCCCTTCGGAGTGGTTTTGAAAATCAACCTTTATGTTCCTTTAGTATAAAACTCATTTCCTCGAAATCGTTAGTAGAACCATATACACAACTCAACTTGGCACCTTATGGGTGTTCCCTTCGGAACAGAATAGGAGTACAATATCAATAAGCCATCACAAGAAGCATTTAGACCTTACTTGTCTAAGAATGGAATCATATGGGGTACATATAGAATGAATAACAAAAGGATCATGCCAAAAGAAAAAGGTTTGTCTTACATAGCCCGGGAAGCTTACATTTCACTTTCCAATTTACTTCTTGCCTTGCAATCTACGTAAGATCATTCATAGTCTCGTAATCTACATATAAAGCCATTTATACTATTGTTAGGCCCGTTTTTATATACTTATCCTAAGCCTTCAAATAAATCTTTGTAGAATGCAAAATTTCGGCGAAGATCTCCTCCGTTTATATGCCTAACCCAAAATTACAATTCAGTAACCAACAACAACAATAACAAGACCAACATCAACCATGTTATTCTCAATACCAAATACTCCATAAACCTCCCATATAATATTTATCTGCATCTCCACCAATAGAATTATTATACAGCTATTTAACGGTTCTATCTCCGTAAATAAACCAAAATTAACATTAATAATAGGAGATTCATACCTTAATCCTGATAATATCGCTATATCTTCATTTTTTTCCCCTTAAACCTGAACCACATTCGCCGTCATACGATTCTATACTCGCAACTATACGTTTACCGGATCGGAATTCGGGAATTATAGTTGATTTAGGCTTGAAATTTGGGTTTAGGAGTTGGGGAACTTTCTAGAGGATTTTAGAGTAGTGTGGAAGAGGTTTTGGCTGAAAAAAGAGGGGGCAAGCCCCTTTTATATTGGTTCAAATTCGGGTCGGATCACTGTAGCAGTCACTGTAGCACGCGTTTTTGTTCTGTCAGCCGAACTTGTAACATCCATAATTCTCTACTCCGATGTCCTATCGACGAGCGGTTTGTTGCATTAGAAAATAGACTCGACGAACTTTATTTTAGGCTTTTACTTTGCTTCAAAACACCTCATCTACTAAAAGATATTCTTTCTCCAAGTTGGGCCAAAATTACCCCTCATATTTTCTTCCAAGTTCCAACAAATTTAATTTCCTTAATTCACTTACCCTTCAATCCTTCCATAGCTTGACATGCTTACGTTCAAATTTAACAAGTGCTTCTCTGAAAGTACGGAATGTAACACTAATCCCTCTAAAAGTTGCATTTTATTTTAGAGGCATGACTGATGAACTGCAACAAGAGATCTTATAGTTGGTTTCACTAAAGGCGACCTCTCTTTCAGATATTTAGGGGTACCCCTTGTCTCCAAAAGAGTCTCTTGTGTCCAATGCAAGCCCTTACTGGATAAGATTCTCGTAAGAATCAAATCCTGGACTATCAAATTCTTATTATATGCTGGTAGAGCACAACTTATCAAGTCTACCCTATTTTCTATTCAAGTTTTCTGGGCACAGATCTTTGTTCTTCCTAAGAAGGTTGTGAAGTAATAGAAGCTACATGTAGAAGCTTTCTATGGACTGGTAGTGTTGAATCTCCAAGAAGGTTTTGCTGGCCTAGGACAGAATATGTCAACCTACAACTGCTGGGGGCCGAAAAATTCTAGATATCACATCTTGGAACAAAATAGCCATTAGCAAATTCCTTTGGAACCTATGCCAAAAGAAGGACAAGCTTTGGGTGAAGTGGATACATTGCTATGGGCAGAACATAAATTTCCTCGTGGACATTCCAAAACAGACCTCATGGATCATGTAGAAGATTATGAAAGCATCAAAGTACTATACAAAAGAAGATTATGAGTTGATAGATATCCACACCATGGAGCAGTTCCCATCAAGACTGTTTTATCAAAGGATTAAAGGAGAGTTTCCAAATGTGAACTGGAGAAATTGGTATATAACAATCTTGGCCCGCCCAAATGGTTTTCATGTTAAGGCTTGTTGCTCATGGAAAGCTCTATACAAGGGATAAGCTAAGCAAATGGGTGTAACCAATACTGTGATGAGCCTTTTGTGTGAAAAGAACTAGAAATCCAATCCCATTTGTTCTTCTCATGTGAATTGTCTACCCAACGTTGCGAGAAGCTTCTCAAGTGGCAAGAAATTAACAGGAGGCCTAGGGACTGGGATGCAAAGATACGATGGTTGATCAATTTTGCTAAAGGAAGGAGTGCCAGAGATGAGGTGTATAAAATGGTTCTTGTAGCTGTAGTATACTTTCTATAGAAGGAAAGGAACATGAGAGTTTTTCAGGATAAAAAGCAGCATCTGGATGTGATGATCAATCTTATAATTCAAGAGGTGTGCTTTAGAGGCAATCTGAGATCCAAAGTAGCTAGATGGTTGGCTGATTTTAATTTATATCCTACCGAAGATTTTAATTTCTATCCTACTTAAGTATTAGTCGTTTGTCTGTTAGTTAGCATGTAGTTTGATCGTTAGTCTGTTTGAAGTGTTGGGACTTTTTGTCCAACTTTCAGTCACCAATGTTTTCCAATTCAACATCCATTTTGGTAATAAAAGCTTTATTTACCAATAAAAAAAATTTATCTTAAAACTAGAGATAATCAATGTTGGGAGTTTGAATTTCAAAACCACAGTAAATTCCATAAAAGATCACTCATGTATTGAGAATTGCCTACAAATATCACTTTTATTTCTTTTAGGACTAGAATATCACACAACTATCACTATTTTCCTCAGAATATACTAAATACGCAAAACTCTCTTTCTCTCCTAATTGGCATGCCATGTCATATCAATTTTTTTTAAAAAAAATAATAATAATAATGGGATAATTTCAGAGACTACCCTCACATTTAACCTTATAATACTTACTTCCCATTTGGTTTAAGATATTGCTCACCTCCCTTATTTTTAATTTTTTGTATCCAAACTTGTTTAAATGGTAATCTTGCAATAATGTTCCAAAAATTCCCTTTTGTGGCACTAATATAATTATTTAATAGTACTCCTACATGACTGGTAATTTGAGCAATATTTCATTCAAGTTTTTAATACTATGTTTGACTTTTTTGATCTTGGATTTGGATTCACAAGACAAATAAACCTTAGAAAAAAGAAAGTAAAATTATAAAATTATATAACCATTACTTTTTTCATCTAACATAAGATAATACATTTTTATTTTGATAATTTTTTGGACTTAAGAACAAAAAATAAATCATGTTCAGATAAAAATAAGATTTTCTGCACATATGCACCAACCAATATTTTATTTCTCTGGTAGTAAACTATTTTTTGTACTTAAATATTGCATATGTAATTGAAAAAATTACATATAAACTTTAATATATTTAAGTTGTATAACAATTAGCAAGTTCTGTAATTTACAAGAAAATAAATATTGCATCTTATGAAAAGTTGCGCCTAATGTATCACTCTAGGTCGAATATTTTAATTTTAAAGTAATATATATTTTAAAGATTTTCATTCCACAATTAAATATTCAATATAAAGCCAAGAAAGGGAAACTTTGAAATATTGGATAAGTTTTATCATTAAAAAAAGTTTGGTTACAAAAAGTTGAAAATAAGAGTGGTGAGCGTAATATCAGAAACTACAGGGGAAGTTAGTGCTATAAGGCTTAACTTGAGGGTAGGTCTATGCAATTATTCCTACTTTATTGAAAAAATCATGACATGTCAATTAGGAGAGAGAGAAAGTTTTTTTGTTTAATATATTTTGAGGAAAATAGTAACAGTTGGGTAATATTCTAATTCTAAAAGAAATAAAAGTGATATTTTTGTGCAATTTTCAATACATAGGTGATCTTTTAGGGAATTTACACTCTTCTAAACCATTAGAGAGAAGAATTATTTTAGAAAAATAATTATTACAAAATTCATTAATTTTGGACCATAGAAAAAGTGCTAAGAATCATTTATTCTGAAATAAAGAAAGTATTCATAAAAAGATGAATTTAATTTTTTTTCTCCCGGAAAATTTGAATATGTGGAGTACATCACGTTACTGATAAATATGAAAAAAAAAATATAAGAGTAGGCAAAATTGAAACATTTTCAAAAAGCTGTAAAATGTCTTTCATGAGCCTTCCCACACGGCTACATGACGGAAGCAGTGATGGACAGACACATTGCCATATAAAATGCCACATCAGACTTTGCATTCAAAATCCAAAACACGTCCAGGTTCAATGTACCTACAAGCTAGCCCTTTTTTCCGGTCCCTTTATAATCCAACCCCATGTTTTTCTCTCTTCAAATCTTGAAATACCCAAATTCATCAACAAATTAATCTTTTCTTCAGTTGTTTTATAAGATCTGTTTTGAGAAATGGCTTTGGCTTTCACTTCTTCAACTGCAATTCATGAACAATCCAAAGGTACCCTTTTCTTTCTTCTTTCCAAGTTTCAGTTTTTACCTGTTAAAATGATAATTCTATCATATGGGTTCAATTTTTCTTGGATTTTTTCCTTACTTTTTTGTTGTTTTTCTTAAATTTTTGCAGTATCCCAATTGGGTAAGTTTCAGCTATTGGATCAACATAAAATCTCATCAAAATTGTTGAATTTTTCTACAAGGCGCTGTGCTGTGAAGGCATTATATGCTGAGCCTAAAAGGAATGAATCAATGGTTCCATCAGCAGCAACTATTGTTGCTCCTGGTATGTTTAATTTTCCATTTTAGCCCTTTTAAAAAAGAATGTCTCTTTGATTTCAACTTTCCACGTAGTACGTTTAGGAGCACAGGATTAAAATTTAAAAGACATTTTGGTACATTCTATGTATCTTTAATTTAAACTGAGAACGAGACAAACAAATGGGTAATTCTTTTGTAATGAAATTGATTGTGTTGTGTACATGCAGAGGTAGAAGAGAAAGTATTGGAGGCAGAGGATTATGAGAAATTGGCTAAGGATCTTGAAAATGCTTCACCTCTTGAGATTATGGATAATGCCCTTGACAGATTTGGAGATGATATTGCCATTGCTTTCAGGTAATTCTGAGGTTCTGATCTTTCTTAGTATTAAGTTGATAGCTTCAGAGGCGGATTCATGATTTAAGTTTTATGCTTCAACATTTAAGGTCCTTAGCATTGATAACTCATTATATTTTTTAAAGTTATGGGTTCATATCTATTTTGTATCGTAGTTTTTGTGTATTCACACATAAATTTATGTTCCATGTTGAAAATACTGGGTTCAGATGAATGAATACTAGTACTTTGCATACACTACTGGGTAGATTATACTATTTCATGTCCAAATTATTGTATGAAATCCCATGTAAGTGAAAGTACAAGAATTTTAAATTTGAAGCGAGGTAGCAATTTGAAAAAGCTAAATTCATGATTTGAGTAAAACGAAAAGGTAAAGTATCTAAATTTTTTAATTTTATTGAAGTTTCCAGTTGGATAATTTCACGGGCAGAGCATGTTATTGAATGTAGTACATGCCTGTATAGTTATAGATCTTAGCATTTGAAGCTAATGGAATTTTTTGTATCAGTATGCCGTTTTACATGTGAATTATCCAACATAGCACCAGCGATCAGTGTAATCGACTGTGTTTTTTCCTTATTGATTGGTGCCAGAGGGCGCTCATTTTGCTTTTCTAGTTTTGCTAATTTATCTTCATAGCTTGCTAGTCTTCATGTTGTATAGAAAATTTACTCCTTTAGGTGATGTTCTTTAACACTAGCTTTATTTTGCAGTGGTGCAGAAGATGTTGCTTTGATCGAGTATGCACATTTAACTGGTCGACCATTTAGAGTGTTCAGCCTTGATACCGGGAGGTTGAATCCAGAGACCTACCAACTTTTTGATGCTGTCGAGAAGCACTATGGTATTCGCATCGAATACATGTTTCCTGATGCTGTTGAAGTTCAGGCCTTAGTAAGGAGCAAAGGTCTTTTCTCATTCTACGAGGATGGCCACCAAGAATGTTGCCGTGTTAGGAAAGTTAGGCCTTTGAGGAGAGCCCTCAAAGGTTTGCGTGCCTGGATCACCGGTCAAAGAAAAGATCAGTCCCCTGGAACTCGATCTGAAGTTCCGGTTGTTCAATTAGACCCCGCTTTCGAGGGATTGGATGGCGGCTCTGGCAGCTTGGTGAAGTGGAACCCGGTGGCTAATGTTAATGGCAAGGATATATGGAACTTCCTACGTGCGATGAATGTGCCTGTGAACGCTTTGCATTCAAAAGGTTACGTCTCCATTGGATGTGAACCTTGCACCAGGCCGGTCCTTCCTGGGCAACACGAGAGAGAAGGAAGGTGGTGGTGGGAGGATGCGAAGGCCAAGGAATGTGGCTTACACAAAGGAAACATCAAAGATGAAAGTGTTAATGGTAATGGGAACGGGAATGGCGTTGTCCAAGCAAATGGTAGTGCCAATGTTGCTGATATTTTTGACACTAAGGACATTGTTACCTTGAGTAGACCTGGAGTTGAGAACCTATTGAAATTGGAAGACCGACGAGAGCCTTGGCTTGTTGTTCTTTATGCACCCTGGTGCCGCTTCTGCCAGGTACTGTCAAACCTTTCTATAACGGCGTCATTTGCCCCAATATTTATTTGGTTGTTATGGTGAAATGTTGTCATGTAGAACATACATATTATAATATACATAACATGAAAATCGGTTCCAAAGTAAACTTGATCGTTATATTGAGATGTTATAGGGAATGACTATCATAGCGAGGTCTGACAGTAATTATTTATTTAATATATCATCCATTGAATAACTGTTACATCCCACCAACACATAGGCTTAGGCCGATGGGTAGTATCACTGAATGTTTCTCGTTGATGGTTATTTTTCTTGTCAAGAATGCTTTGTGGAATCAGCTTGTTGATGTTTACTTATTAATTTTCACAGGCGATGGAAGGATCATATGTTGAATTGGCAGAGAAGTTGGGAGGTTCAGGTGTAAAGGTAGGGAAGTTCAGGGCAGATGGTGAGCAGAAAACATTTGCACAGCAAGAGTTGCAGTTGGGAAGCTTCCCCACAATACTATTCTTTCCTAAACACTCTTCACAGCCAATTAAGTATCCATCAGAAAAGAGGGATGTAGACTCCTTGCTGGCTTTTGTCAATGCTCTTAGATGAAGGCAAATGGTGCTTCATATGTCAGAGTAGTTAATAGAAGAGACACTTAGAGTTGTCAATAGAGGTCTTGTATATGTTTGGTATATGGTGTCCCTCCCTTAAACACCCTTCCCCCCCCCCACCAAAAGAAAAAAGAAAAATTCTGCCATTTATTTCTAAATTTTTTACTTCTTTCCACCCTTTCCTAGTCAAGAGTCCATGTCTCGGGCCTCGATTTTGTGTATCTATGGCAAAGATCTTGGTCTTGCTGCTTTGTCAATATACAAAGGTCTTCTCTGCATTTCTCTCTGTTTTCTTTAGTTCTTTTATGATAAAATGACTTTATGACTATGTGAATAAGTACAGGTTTTTTTTTAGCACAAGTCGCAGGAATGCCCTTATTTGGGGTGGTATTAAATTAGTGGTTATTAATTTTTGTCTTTTGTTAGAACTCTTGGTTTTGGGTTCGAATCTCTGCTCAGTCAAAAATTTTAAAAAAAATTGCAAGGCAGAATTTGGATCGCAAGGTTAAGGCAGAATTTTGCATGATTTGGGCAGAGTTTCAAACTCAATCTTAAGGTAGAGTTTTGGGTAAAATTTTACCTTAAAGTAGTGTTTTGAAGGCAAAATTCTGTCTTGCTAATTCAAACATCTGTCTTACGATTTTTTTTTACTGAGTTGGGGTTCGAACTCAGAACTTTGAATTCTTAGGCGAAGGGTTAAAATTAAAGACCACCAATTTGAGGGACAAAAATTAAAGATCACCCCAGAAGGAGAATCCGCGCAAAAAAATGCCAGTTAACATGCATATCACTTACAAACTCGGGTCACTTGGCGTGCATCGTTACTTTGGCACATTGCACAAACTAGAGTTTTCGGATAAAATTGAATCATAATGAAACAGTATCAAATTGCCTTAAACTTGGACTTTTCGAATAAAGCGACAATCGTAATGGAATTTGGCCTAATGAAATGGATTTATTTTGCAAAGTCTAACCAGATCTAAATTGAGTTGGGCTTGACTAAATATATAAACAATTAATCCAAATTGTATAGTTCATACTAGTAGTATTTTCAGAGGCGTTTTCAGGGCGAGTCACAGGGTGGGGCTTGCCAAAAACGCTCCGGAGCGCAAATGAAAGGCGTAGATCCAAAGAACGTTTTTCTTTCTCGCGTAGATCTAAAGAACGTTTTTCTTTCTTTCTTTTTTGAGAATACATGCCATGCTGCCTCTGCTCTCATTCGGGCTCCAGGAATCCCTTGCTTTTGGCTAAGGTCTTTATTTACCTTTTTTCATTCACCCCCTCAAAACGACAAATTCACAAACACTACTGGAACGACACGACAACAATACCATAACAGATATACTTACCGACAAGAGAGAGCGAGACTGACCAACCCAAGAATGTCCTAGAATTTGGGACGTAAGTCCCGGGCACAAAAGCGTAAGCCCAAGGCGTAAAGGCGTACGCCCCGGATGTTAATTTAATTTTTATTGTTTTAAAAGTATTTTTGCTACAGATTATGATTTTTATTATTGTTGTAATGATATTTATACTTTATTTTATCATATTTTTATGTTGTAATGATTTTTCTTAAAATATATAAATAAAGAAAGTAACTCTCATAGAAAATAACACTGCCATAAATATTTTCTTTTAGATTGATTATGTCTAAAATTGATATTATAGAGATTTCATAAAACTATGTTCCTGAAGCAACTTCACCCATTTTTTGTCATTGCTCTCACACTTTTTCCCGTTCTCCTTCTTTGAATATATGAATAAAAGTCAGTGCAAATATTAGTTGAGCGTGGGACAAACTACTAGATTTGAAGATTGATCATGAAGTGAATGAAGATATCATTTTAAAGATTATCTAGGCTATTATCATTTGTTGTGTTGTAACCTTTGTCAAATAATAATTAGAATAATTCTTTTTATATTATTGGTGATTTATTTGAATTTATTTGCAGAATTTTAATGAAAATTTTACATTTGTTTTTTTTTTTTTTAGTAATAAAATTATAAAATTAAAGATACATGAGACATACACCCCATAGATCCATGGGACTTACGCCCCGTGTCTCGGAACTACACCTCGCCCCGTGCTGCATAAAACGCCTCGCCTCGCGCCCCTGCTTTTTAAAACACTGGTTCATAGTCATATTAATTTGGACTCAAATTTGAAAGTCTTAAGGGATCTACGTTATTGATATCTTTTTAAAGTAGCAGAAAATTATAGGCGTCGAGCTAAAGAATAAGTACATATTATTCCTAAATAGACATAAAATGTAAACCTTCAAACTTCTATCTTAGGAAATGCATCTTAATTATTTTCAAACGTTAGAATCTATTATTAGTAATTCTCTTAAACCTGACATATTATGCCCTAAACTCAGGCTTACTAAATCCGAAAATCATTTCTTTTTTCTTTATCTATGCGTTTGGCAATATTAAAAGTGTTTATAAGCTAAAGTAAGTCAAAAATCATAAACTGGTCATCCACAACTTATGATTTTTCAGCTTATAATCAGATACGATTCAGCTTGGGATAAACACCGAACAGGGGCGGAGCCAAGTGGTGGCCAGGGTGTTCACCCGAACCCCCTTCGGCGAAAAATTACCATGTATACACAAGGTTAAAATTATTTTTTATGTATAAATAGTAGATGTTGAACCCCCTCGGCTTTCTCGTTTCTTACTCTTTTATATTTTTGAACCCCCTTAGTGAAAATCCTAACTCCGCCACTGACACCGAATCAAACAACAAATGCGGAAATTAAGATAGATAGAAATTTAGTGATGAGAATAGAAAAAAAGGAGATGAGATTTAGAAGAAAGAAAGGAGTTAATCAACTACAATTGTGACTAATCAACTTAGGAAAGGAAACCAACACCTATTAATCAAGAATCTAAGATGAATTCATTCCAAGGAAGAAGAGACTCAAACTCATACATAGAAATCTAATCCTAGATTATCCAAGAGAGATTCAAGGCAAGAGTTAAGGGAATCCACCCACTAATCCTAATACTAGCTAATCCTAGCTAAACTAGCTCCATACAAGGATAAATACACTCATAAGAGTTTCATCATAAATCTCAAGCTTGAAATGAAAATAGGTTAAGGCAAGCTTATATAGTTTTTCCTTTACATGCATAGCCACAATTATTAAACTACTAGTCACATTTGGCATTTAACTAATAAGCCCTATTACAAAAAAGACCCAAAAGTGGCCTTTGCGGAAATAACCCCACATGGACCCTTTTTCACTTGAATTGCAATCCTAGCCTCTAATTTGCACTCCTAGCCACGAATTGTATTCCTAGCCACGAATTGCACTCCTTAGCCACGAATTGCACTTCTAGCCATGTGTGCACTTCTAACCACTTTTGTGGCTTCCATCGTCTGGCCTTCATCTCCAATCTCCTTCCAAGCAATCATCTACACCCTTGTGGCTTGCTCTTCAATTGCCTTCAAAGGCCCCATCTTACTCATCCAAGGGTGTGTGGAAAGGAAATGCGCATCCAAAGCTCTAGACAGGTTTTAGCCTTCATAATCGCCCATGAGCTTCCTAGAATCATATCATCCTCCGCTTCTTCAAAAGGATTAGTCCTCGAATTCTAACTTTGCAAAAACCAAGGGAAAATATACGAAAACATGGTTCTCATAGCATGAGGGTTAGCACAATTGACAATAATCTTATTCTCATGCTAAGGATGTACAAATTTGTGGTATAACCACGTATCAATGATCATCACAAATAATTTCTCCACATATGAGGTATCAAGAAGTTGATTCCTCCAAATATCATGAAATGAGGGTAAGGTAAAAAAGCCAATGGGTTTAAGATGAGAAGCATGCAATGCTACATTGGCCCTCGAATACATGAAGTACATTTGACCCTCTATTTCCCAATTATACCAAGCGCACAAATTCAAGGCATCTCCGGATCAAAAGGAAAGAGTACCCACATGTCTTGGTCAAGGCAACAACAACATATCCCATTGAGACCCCTATCGATATAGGATGCTTCCTAATACAAGTATAGGCATCATCATAAGCAAAGAGATAGTAAAGAAAGGTGTCATGGAAAACAACTTTCTCATCTATGGTGTCATTAAATGTGGCCTCACTACTAGGTTCATAAACAATCAAGCATGCGACTAAGATTTTGGGCACACAAGGAAGAAGTAGCAATTTGTAAACAAGTTTCACCTTCCTTTCCTAAACATTCCTCCCTAATGAACATGTCATCTCCCTCCAAGAGGGTGTTCTCATCACAAGGGGGAGGGTCATCATCCCATAGCGGGTTCCCATAAACTTTGTAGCAGCTAAATGTGGCTACATCATCCACACCACAAGACACGTAGTCGTGCACATCACTATCAATCAAAACATCATTCTCAAGGAGAGAGTAATCAACCAAAGGTGGTGAATCAAGGCATGTAGTTTCACTCTCTAAAAGATTAATGGAATGACTCTCTATATAGCATGCAACACTAGTATGACCTTGAGTCTCATCAAATGTCAACAAGGTAAGATCAAAGGACTCGTCTTCATATGTATCAAACAAGGGTGGTGTGTCATATTCACATCCTTTCACATCATCAACTAGGTCAAGATCATCACTATATTGAGGTTCATAGAACAAACCATAAAGTTCCTCATTTAGAAAATTAATAGTACAAGCTAGTTGATCAATACACCTAGCAACACTAGTTGTTAGCGTGTCAAGTTCCAAGATTTACGATCATGGTTAGCACAATTAAAGTCAACTAGTGTTTGATCATTTCTATCACATGACAATGTACTATCATTAGAATCACAAATGTCAACACTAGGTGGACACAAATCGATCTTGCAAGAAGAATCAATTTGGTCATCAAAAGGATCAACTGGTGTGTGAGAACTCTCAATAATGACATCATCACTACTTAGCAAAGAGCCACTATGCACACAAGACAAAACTTTATCCACACTCAATTGACTACTAGTTATACCATGTTCCTCCAAGTTTAATAAAGTGTAAGGATTAGCTTTGTTACCTTGTAGCTCATACACATAGTCCTCGCTACCTCGATCAAGTTCCTTACATTGGCTTTCCTCTTTGGAAGCGGTTTGGGTTACTTCACTTCCCAAACGAACTTGGGATTCTCCGGACATTGTTTCTTTTGAACGATTATCCTTATGAGTACCTGCGAAAGAAACAAGACAACTAGAGGAAGTAGAGAGATTAGAAGAGTTAGAGTGATGTCGTGACAACTATCTCACGTCACTCCACAAAACCTCTCACTTGGCTCTCCCTCTATCCTCTCAATTTTGTATCTCTTATATTCTTTAGAAAGGGGATGAGCTCCTAAAATTCCTTCCGAAAGGTTAGAGTGACCCTTCACTTCTAGTTTCCACTTGGGTTCATAAGGAGTAGCCTTATCTTCTTTCATTTGTTGCTCCTTAGACAAGAGTTCCATAATTTTCTTGAAACTTCTTTGCAGTTGTTCCAATTTGAAGGCTCAGGATCACTCACTTTAGGAAGTAGTTCACTTGTATTTGCTTCTTTTACTTTTGGATTGCGTTTCATGTTCTTTTTCTTTCCATGGGGATTGAAAAAATGTCACCTTCAAAATTCCTTCAAGGCACTCCAAGTCTCAATTGGGTTTCCCTTAACCTTCTCATGTTCCCAATGCTTTATGAGGATTCCCTCTAGGGTGCTAGAAGCTAGCTCCACTTTCTTCTCTTCTACGAAGCTATATCGTTCAAAGATCTCATCTAACTTGTGTTCCCATTTGAAGTTACCTTCTTCATTAGATTTTGGACACAAAGTTGGCCACTCTACGTGGGAAACACTCACTTTTGTTTCAAGACTTCACCTCTTCGGGTGAATCCTCTCTTGAAACATTGAATTTTCTCTTTTCATACCTACAAAACGGGCAAACAAGTTAGTAATAAAAGTTCTTCACCACACTCGTGTTTGCACTCGTTTGTGCTTGGCTAGCACCACTCAAATGTTCTCACCCTTTTGCCTTTTACCACTCAAGATGTATCTCTTAACTCGTGAACCACCAACTTGAATAAGTCTAAGATAGCACCATGTATCAGTTCAGAATGGAGTTTATGAGACACCAAGAATTTGACTAGTAAAAGCAAACGGATAAGAGCTAATAAAGTTTCAACGATATTAAAATGAAGAAAAGCTTGAAAGATATTAGCACGAAAGAAATTCAGACACAAGAACTAATTAACAACAAGTAAGGACAATTACGAGTCGTTAATTAGCTTGGAGGATCAAAGAAATGAGAAGGAATGGGGACGAAAAGAGATTGAAATAAAAAAAACACAAGTGCGCAATCCGCTAGACTGTGTGCAACATACGGCTCTCAGACACCATCCGTGAGTCTCAGATGGTGCAGCAATTCTCTGTCACCTTGTGCGACACAATCCGCGGCTCTCAGATACAATTTGCGACATCATGTGCGTTTCTCAGATGCTGTCACTCAGCTAATTTTTTTTTATGATGTCAAAATTCTTGGGATCCGTTTGGGTACTTCTTTTTCTAATTATTCCCTTTACTTGGGCCCAATTAACGTAGTATTTTCCTTTTTGGGCTAGAAAAACACTTTTCAACTTTTTGCACTTGAAATTTTGGATCAAAACTTCCCTTTTGGGTGTCTTCTTCCTTTGAAGATTTGAAGATTGCTCAAGAGCACAAGAACCCCCAAATTACTAACTAAGCTCAAATCAACTACAATTTTCCCCAAATTTCGAAGCGCTCCCCTCAACTAGGAGAACAAAACCCAATACAAATGGAGCTCCAATTCAACCTCAATCATCAAGACTCATTTTGTGTTCTTTAAAAGCTTGAAGGTCTTCAATGGTGATTGACCCAAATCTTGCTTAAATCACTTGAAACTTCGGATTTAGAGGTTTTCAATATCAAGGAACTCGAATTCAACCTCAAATCCACCAAAACAACAACACAAGAACAATTTTTGAATTTTTGGGAATTTTTGAATTTTTCACTTTTGTCTTTCTTTTTCGAATATAAAGAACCTAGGATTGAGGATTGTAGAAATAACACTCTAGCTTAAGCTCTGATACCAAATGATACAATTCGGCTTGGGATAAACACCGAATCAAACAACAAATGCAGAAATTAAGATAGATAGAAATTTAGTGATGAGAATAGAAGAAAAGGAGATGAGATTTAGAAGAAAGAAGGAAATTAATCAACTACAATTGTGACTAATCAACATAGGAAAGGGAACCTACACCTATTAATCAAGAATCTAAGATGAATTCATTCCAAGGAAGAAGAGACCCAAACTCATACATGGAAAATCTAATCCCAAATTATCAAGAGAGATTCAAGATAAAGTTAAGGGAATCACCCACTAATCTAATACTAGCTAATCCTAAAGCTAAACTGGCTCATCTGAGGAAAAACACACTCATAAGAGTTTAATCATAAATCTCAAGCTTGAAATGAAAATAGGTTAAGGCAAGCTTATATAGTTTTTATTTACATGCATAGCCACGAATTATTAAACTACTAGTCACATTTGGCATTTAACTACTAAGCCACCATTACAACAAAGGGCCAAAAGTGGCCTTTGCGGAAATAACCCCACATGGGCCCTTCTTTACTTGAATTGCAATCCTAGCCTCGCATTTGCAGTCCTAGCCACGAATTGTATTCCTAGCCATGAATTGCACTCCTTAGCCACGAATTGCACTTCTAGCCATGTGTACCTGCCAACCACTTTTTGTGGCTTCTATCGTTTGGCCTTAAATCTCCAATCCCCTTCGAAACAATCATCTACACCCTTGTGGCTTGCTCTTGAAATTCCTCCAAGGCTAATCTTACTCATCCAGGGTGTGTGGAAAAAATGCGCGATCGATATCTAGCGCACGAGTTTAGCCTTCATAATCGCCCATGAACTTCCTAGAATCATATCATAATCACTTTAGGTTTGAC